>NW_011494640.1:3864371-3874341 GCF_000754665.1 Bison bison bison
TACAGCCTTGACATACTCCTTTCCCTATTTGGAACCAGCCTGTTGTTCCATGTCCAGTTCTAACTGTTGCTTCCTGACCTGCATACAGATTTCTCAAGAGGTAGATCAGGTGGTCTAGTATTCCCATCTCTTTCAGAAGCTCAATGAACTCCAAAAAGGAAAACTTCAAAGAAAACTACATATAGACTCATCATAATCAAACTGCTAAAAACCAAAGATACGGACAAAATCTAAAACAAGCAAAGGAAAATGGTACACTACACAGAAGGGAATACATTCAAATGGCAGCAGATTTCCTTTTTTTTTTTTCTTTTGGCCATGACACACAGTTTGTGGGATCCTATTTCTGAGACCTGAGCGCCAAAGAATTGATGCTTTTGAACTGTGGTGTTGGAGAAGACTCTTGAGAGTCCCTTGGACTGCAAGGAGATCCAATCAGTCCATTCTGAAGGAGATCAGCCTTGGGATTTCTTTGGAAGGAATGATGCTAAAGCTGAAACTCCAGTACTTTGGCCACCTCATGTGAAGAGTTGACTCACTGGAAAAGACTCTGACGCTGGGAGGGATTGGGGGCAGGAGGAGAAGGGGACAACAGAGGATGAGATGGCTGGATGGCATCACCGACTCGATGGAGGTGAGTCTGAGTGAACTCTGGGAGTTGGTGATGGACAGGGAGGCCTGGCGTGCTGCAATTCATGGGGTCGCAAAGAGTTGGACACGACTGAGCGACTGATCTGATCTGTTGTGATCTGGTTTCTGAGACCAGGGATTGAACCCAGGCCCTCAGCAGTGAGTGCTTATTGTCCCAACCACTGGACCACCAGGGAATTTCCTCTTATCCTTTCTTACTGTCTTCTTTCAAGCCATCCAGAAGACAGCGGAACACTGTCAACACTTGTAAAACATCTTCTTATCACCTTCTAGGGGCTTCTCAGGTGACACTACAGGTAAAGAATCCGCCTGCCAATGCAGGAGACCTAAGAGACTTGGGTTCAATCCCTGGGTTGGGAAGATCCCCTGGAGAAGGAAATGGCAACCCACTCTAGTATTTCTTGCCTGGGAAATCCCATGGACAGAGGAACCTGGCAGACTATAGTCCATATGGTCGCACAGAGTCGGACACAACTGAAGTGACATAGCACACATCATCTTCTTTCATGATAGCCAGAAGACAACAGGACAACATTTTTAAAGAGCTGAAAGAAAAAACTATCGAACCTGAATTCTACATCCATTAAAAATATTCTTCAGAATGAACACAAAATAAAGACAATTTTCAGATAAAGGGGAACCAAGGAAATCCATCACCAGCATAACTGTACTACAAGAAACACCAAAGGAAGTTCTTCAGACTGAAGGTAAGGGATACCAGAGCAAAAACTAGATCCTCACAAAAAACTGTTAAGTATTAGAAATATTTAATGTACATAAATTAGATCTCAATAAAATACTAAAAAAAATTTAAGGAAGATTATTTCTAACCTAGAATTCTATATGCAGTCAAACTAAAAATCAAATATGGGGGAGTAGAATAAAAGACATTCAGAAGTATAGATCTAAAAAAATTCATGTATTTTTTTCTTATGAAGCTAAAAAAGGGTATGTTCCACAAAATGACAAAGTAAACTAAGGAAAAGGATGACATGGGATACAATAAGGAAGAAACACAGCACAAAAGAAGTACAAAGCCCAGGATGACAGAGAGAGGAGGCTCCAGGATCACAAATGCACTAGGTATAGAGGGCAACTGCTAGACTGGAGGACAAGAGAGTAGATCAGAATAGTCTCAAGAGAGAGAATGATATGAAGATCCCTGCTACCAAAATCACTATTGTCTTTTTAACCTAAAGCAGAAAGTCTGAGTGAATCCAGTCTGCTTCCTGTTCTTGGGTCAACTTGACCATAACCAGATGAAGTCCCCACTCACTCCTGCAGTAACTTGATTCAGCTGAAGTCACTCATTTCTCCACACACAAGTGTTATACTTTCATCAACTTATGAGTTTGTGAATTAATTACAGGACAGATTATAAGCACGGTATGCTTCCTTTTATATATATAAAAAAGGAAAAACAAAAATTACACACAAACATATGCTCATTTGTGCAAAAAGACACACAAAATAATAAATTAGAACTAGTGAGACTAGGTAACTACAGGGGGTAGGTGAGAACAGGGTAAAAAGGAGAAAAGTAGGAACTGGAATTTCTTTTCTCACTAAAAGAAATCGATGTTAACACTTTACTGCATATGCCTTCTTGTATATTCTAACTTTTGAAATCATACTCATGTTTCACGTACTCAAAAAAAAAAAGCAACATAAAATAAAATAAGAATGGGGGAAATAGCTAAAATGCAGTACAAATAAAAACAAGTGATCCTTACTATATTTAAAATGAAAAATAAACAACATAATAAAGGAATTGAGGGACAAAACTAACCCAAGTAACTTTTAAGCGTATTATTTAACTAAGCCCTAAGGCTGAAGACAAAAAAGAAGGGTAAATGAGAATTAAATTCTAATCATAGATTAGTTTTTCACAGAGATATGAGTTAGCAACTCTACTTTCTGTGTAGTCTGCTGCTGCTGCTAAGTCGCTTCAGTTGTGTCCGACTCTGTGCAACCCCATAGACAGAAGCCCACCAGGCTCCCCCGTCCCTGGGATTCTCTAGGCAAGAACACTGGAGTGGGTTGCCATTTCCTTCTCCAATGCAGGAAAGTGAAGAGTGAAAGGGAAGTCGCTCAGTCGTGTCCGACTCTTAGCGACCCCATGGACTGCAGCCTACCAGGCTCTTCCATCCATGGGATTTTCCAGGCAAGAGTACTGGAGTGGGGTGCCATTGCCTTCTCCTCTGTGTAGTCTAGGCTTGAACAAATAACTAAATATTTGTTTACTTGTTGGTACTATTACAGATAATAAGAGCGAGGTGTTTCAATGTTGGAGAAAGAAACATAGAAAGTAGAAAGGCTAGAATAAACTCCACAGTACAGAGATGTAATTGGAACTATCACTGTAATTCAGTGGTTTATAATATACAAATATATATGTCTGTATTGCATACACACACACAAATGTATACAAGTATGTATGTATATATTCATATATTACCTGTCTTCTAAGAGGGCCAGGAATCAGTGATATTCCAGTAGCAATGAGCATATCTGGGGTCCATGTCTCAGTGTTTAAATATGATTCGCTGTTGAAAAGAATCAAGGCTCCTTAGAAAAAGGGCCAACTCTTAGACTGCAGAAGGGAAAGAACAAAGTGAGCCTAGAAAAGAAGTTGGCAAACTACAGCCCACAGGCCAAATCCAATCAGCCACCTGTCTTTGTAAATAAAGTTTTATTGGAACACAGCCATGCTCATTCATTTATAAATTGTCTATGGCTGCTTTCCTGTTGTGAGGGTGGAGTCAAGTAATTTCAACAGAGACCATATGGCCCACTAAGCCAAAAATATTTACTATCTGGCTACTTACAGAAAAAGTTTGCCAAGCCCTGGCCGAGAATGTCTTGTTGTTCCAGAAAGTAAGGAAAGACTCAAAAAATGAGGGGGACATGTCAAAAGTTCACAGGAGGCAGTTAAAAAGTCTCCTACTGGCCAAAACTATGACAACTTTTAAGTATCAAAAATTTTACATGATAACAGATTATATATAACCCATTAAATAAAATGAGAATCCATGAGTTCATACTGATAAAGACAAATATGTAAATAAATAAAATGGGGGAAGCTCTCCTTACCTAAGAACCCCAAATAGTAAATGTAGAAAAAAATGATGGAATTGGAAAATTACCATTGGTAATAATCATAATTAATTAACATTCATCAATGGATGTTAAAACTAGTGGATGAAAATTTCAGGAATAATAGAATATTAAATAGTCTGAAAATAGTCTCAAAGATACTTATTGAAAACAAGGAGGAAAAGCATATGTTGATGGTGGAGAAATCTGGAAGATCACTTTTAACCAAGTGATCAAAGTAAACACTTGTAATGGGACAAATCAATATCATATGCCTCCTGATACGACACATTAAGAAAAACATGTCGCTTGTGAAACATCAATTAAACCCAAACTGAGGGACCTGCTACAAAATAACTGGCCTATAACCTTCAGAAATGTTAAATTCATTAAAGGAAAAATTCCCAAGTTAAAGGAAACTAAAGACACATGACAACTCTTTGCAACTTGTGATCCAGAATTGGGAAACTTGAAGACGTGTGAATACGATCTATAAACTAGCTAATGGCATTATATCAATGTTAATTTCCTGATTTTGATCCTTGCATAATGGTCACAAAAGAGAAAGGCTATGTTTTGACTATCTGCAAGTTACTCTCAAATAGCTCCAAACAAAGGTAAAGTGGGAAGGGCTATTAAACTAAATGCAGTAAGATATTAATGCTGAGGAATCTGGTGAAGAGTAGAGAGTAATATTTTGTACTATTCTCGCATCTTTTCTGTTGGTCTAAAATTACACATCTTCAAAAATAATCCAAGTTTTTAATTATAAAACCATATTTGTTTATTGAGTTATAATTTTATCATGCTAAAGAACATTGCCAACAGCTAAGAATATATCAATTGAAAAGCACTCCCTAACATTATACAAATGATATACTTAATAAAAGAAGCTCAAATAATCAGTTAAAGGATATGTGTTCTAGAAAATCATTCCATCCTGTTTCATGTGGGCCAAGAGATTTATTAGCTGCAGGCTCTAATAAAGTGATCTCAAATGAGAGTTATGTCAATAAAAACACTGCCTCTCAACAGGTCAGAAGTGACTTTACTCACTTAAATTTTACAAAATATTTGGAGGATTTAAAAGATTGAATGTCCTGAAAGGGACAACAACCCAGCACTTTCTGCAAACACAGCTGTTGGTTAAAGCTCTTGAGAAAAGAAAAGCTCTGGAATGAGAATCAGTTGTACAAAGAGATAATGGTTATAAAATACTAAGAAAATTTTGGAATCTCCTTAATAGCTGACCTGTTGCTAAATATGTACTTTATTACTATTAGGTTGGTGCAAAAGTAACTGCAATTTTGCATTGTTGAACTTTGCCATTTGATACTGAAATACATCCTTAAATAAATGTGATTATGTTCTGCATCATTTTAATGTGCATTTCTCACTTTATGTTTTTTTGCTAATGATTTATTACTTGATGTTTATTTTATAATTATTTTAGACTAGGGCTTCCCTTGTGGCTCAGCCGGTAAAGAATCCACCTACAATGCAGGAAACCTGGGTTCGATCCTTGGGTTGGGAAGATCCCCTGGAGAAGAGAACAGCTACCCACTCCGGTATTCTAGTCTGGAGAATTTCGTGGATGTATATAGTCCATGGGGTTGCACAGTCAGACCCAACTGAACAACTTTCCCTTTCACTTTTTCAGGGAAATGATGTTAGACAAAAAGCAAATGCAAGTGATTTTCTTATTTGAGTTCAAAATGGGCCGTAAAGCAGCAGAGACAACTCTCAACAACAACACATTTGGCTCTGGAACTGCTAATGAACCTACAGTGCAGTGGTGGTTGGTTCAAGAAGTTCTGCAAAGGAGACAAGAGCCTTGAAGATGAGGAGCACAGTGGCCAGCCATTGGAGGTTGACAACCCAATTAAGAGGATCATCGAAGCTGTTCCTCTTAGAACTAGAGGACAAGTTGATGAAGAACTCAACATTGACCATTTCTTCGGTTATTCAGCATGTGAAACAAATTGGAAGGTGAAAAAGCTCAGTGAGTGGGTACCTCATGAGCTGACCAAAAATCAAAAAAATCATTGTTTTGAAGTGTCATCTTCTCTTATTCTATGCAACAACAATGAATCACTTCTCAATCAGATTGTGACGTGCAACGAAAAGTGGATTTTATACAACAACCAGTGATGACCAGCTCAGTGACTGGATCAAGAAGAAGTTCCAAAGCACTTCTCAAAGCCAAAGTTGCACCAAAAAAAGGTTCATGGTCACTGTTTGGTGGTCTGCTGCCAGTCTGATCCACTGCAGTTTTCTGAATCCCACCAAAACCATTACATCTGAGATGTATGCTCAGCAAGTGATGAGATGCACCAAAAACTGCAATCTCCGCAGGCAGCATTGGTCAACAGGAAGGGCCCAATTCTTCTCAACAACGCCCAACCACACGTCACACAGTCAACGCTTCAAAAGCTGAGCAAATTGGCCTACGAAGTTTTGCCTCATCGGCCGTATTCACCTGACCTCTTGCCAACCACTTCTTCCAGCATTTCGACAACTTTTGCAGGGAAACCACTTCCACAACCAGCAGGAGACAGAAAACGCTTTCCAAGAGTTTGTTAAATCCCAAAGCACAGATTTTTATGCTATAGGAATAAACACACTTAGTTCTTGTTGGCAAAAATGTGTTGATTGCAACGGTTCTTATTTTAATTATTAAAGATGCTTTTGAAAGTGATTTAAAAGTCACAGTCTGAAACCCCAGTTATGTTTGCACCAACTTAATATATCCTAGGGACCTTGTCAGGCCCTGAGCACAGAGCAATAAATGCATGACCGACAAGGTCTCTCCTCTCATAGTACTTATAATCTAGGGGATGGAGAAGACAATAAACAAGTAAACAGACAACAAGGCAGTGAAACAGAATGATGAGGTAGTAACAAATGAGATGGGGAAAGAGGACACAACTATACCTCTAGCAATTAGAAAAAGCCTCGAGTGAAAAGTTAATTCCAAGCAAAGATCTGAATGACAAAAAATCCATGTGAAGGTCTCAGCGTATGGCCTTCTGGGCAGAGGGAATGACAAGCGCAAAGACAACAAAGGAGAAACAATCTCAGAATGTTCAAAGAACTTTTAAAAACGGATCTCATTAATATTCTCAATACAGTAGATGATACCACAGAATTGTCAAGTCTGTATCAGGTGTGATAATGGCACCGTGACTCTGTATGACAATTTACATATTGCATATGTATATGTATGTGTATATAGAATAAACGACATCAGAGATTTCTTGAAAATATTTCATTAAAGGAAAGAGATATAAAATATGAATGAATAAGGCAAAAGTGAAAAAATTCTTGATTTTGGTAAAAAATGAAGGCTGATGAACTACTCTTTCTAGTTTTTCTATGTTTGAAATTTTTTGTAATTATTTTAGAAAACTCCACATAACAGAAACTTCATGCAAAAAATGGCAAAACCTCATTCATATTTTCTTTCTCTTACTTTAATATTTCAGCTCAGCTCTTACCTCTGCAGTTCTGTATCCTGATTACCTCATTTGAAGAGACATAAAGGAAAGTTTTCAGAACAAGTACACACTAGACAGGTCTGACACTCTACGGCTGAGTCCAGTTTTTATAACAAACAGAAATAAACTATCTAAGGCAGGTTTGGAACCCAGAGAGAATTAAAATGAGAGACTATAAAATAAACAGCCACATACTGATAAACAAGAAGTCATTCTCTCTGAGAAAAACAGGAATTGCCTGAACTAAGGATAATCCTCCCAGAGATTAAAAAAACACAATAGGCTTCTTCCCCTCCATTCCTTGGAGAATGTTCTGGCAAAGGTCTCCAGATTGTGAAATCCTGTCAGTTTTCAGACTTGATCTCACTTGACCTTGGTGTTAGCACTTGACACACAGATGAAAATTCCACCTCTTCCTGAGACTCCACCTCCTTGGCAGACAAGACAGAAGTGCTACAGACGTCCATGCTTCTTCCTTCGAAGAGCAAGGGTCGCATCCATAGCCCCGCCTGAGAGATGACAACCTTTGTCCCAGGGAACCAGTTCTAAAAGAACCAGGAATAGGTCCCTATCCCAACATCTACGATCTATCAAATGATGTGTCAGAAACAGTCTATTTCTGGTAACATATTGGAGTCAATATTCTCTGAAAAACCTTCTGATACCAAATTACTACAACTGCTGAACAAAATATTACCGACTTGAGAGCACAGCTGAGCTCTCAAGAGAGAAAAGAAAATCCCCTGGAGCTAAAAATCAAATGAGAGGTAGAAACCAGTATATGTAGACGCTGAGGCTACAGAGACCGTGGGAGCATGTCCTGGTATCAGAACCAAGAACCCAAAGGCCTATAAAGCTACAAGGGGGAAAGGAGACAAAGCCCTGAAGATATGAAATATAGACGAGCAGAGATTAGCCCAAATGCAAAAAATCAAGACCACTGAGGGGCAACCAACTCAGTGAAAAGGTAGACTGGAAAAAAAATACACCTACTGATAAAAAAAAAAGTCAAGAGATATGCCTGTTTTGACCTGGGCTCCAAATGGGAGCAAAGGAGAGTTGCCCCAGAAGATTCATAACCACAGGCCTGCACTCATGCATTGTAGTCATGCTAACCCCAAACACAGGCACTAACTTCAGGTACCCCATGCTGGCAGTGTCCCAGGGCGCTGGCTGAACCAAAAAAATCATCACAACTACTCACTTCAGAATATTCCCACAGTCAAAAGCCGGAAAAGTGCTTACAAAACACATGAGGAAGAGCGCCACCACAACCAGAAATCAAAAACAGAAAAATGTGATGCAAAGGAATGTGGCGTCATAAAGATTACAAGACATAATATTTTAAAATTATATTGTGCATAAAGAAATAAAAGAAAAAATACAAACAACTAAAAGACCCTTAAAAAAGACAAATTTTAAAAGAAGTAAACAGAACTTTTAGAAGTAAAAAGTAACTAATGGTGATTAACTTCATAGGTAAATGAAACTATACTGCTTTTCCTCTTGAGTTTTTAACATTAGATAGTTTAACATGTTCAGTTCAGTTGCTCAGTCGTGTCCGACTCTTTGTGACCCCATGAATCACAGCACGCCAGGCCTCCCTGTCCATCACCAACTCCCGGAGTTCACTCAGACTCACGTCCATCGAGTCGGTGATGCCATCCAGCCATCTCATCCTCTGTCATCCCCTTCTCCTCCTGTCCTCAATCCCTCCCAGCATCAGAGTCTTTTCCAATGAGTCAACTCTTTGCGTGAGGTGGCCAAAGTATTGGAGTTTCAGCTTCAACATCAGTCCTTCCAAAGAACACCCAGGACTGATTTTCTTTAGAATGGACTGGTTGGATCTCCTTGCAGTCCAAGGGACTCTCAAGAGTCTTCTCCAACACCACAGTTCAAAAGCATCAATTCTTCAGCTCTCAGCTTTCTTCACAGTCCAACTCTCACATCCATACATGACCACTGGAAAAACCATAGCCTTGACTAGATGGACCTTTATTGGCAAAGTATTGTCTCTGCTTTTCAATATGCTATCTAGGTTGGTCATAACTTTCCTTCCAAGGAGTAAGCGTCTTTTAATTTCATGGCTGCAGCCACCATCAGCAGTGATTTTGGAGCCCCCCCAAATAAAGTCTGACACTGTTTCCACTGTTTCCCCATCTATTTCCCATGAAGTGATGGGACCAGATGCCATGATCTTAGTTTTCTCAATGTTGAGCTTTAAACCAACTTTTTCACTCTCTCTTTTACTTTCATCAAAAGGCTTTTTAGTTCCTCTTCACTTTCTGCCATAAGGGTGGTGTCATCTGCATATCTGAGGTTATTGATATTTCTCCCGGCAATCTTGATTCCAGTTTGTGCTTCTTCCAGATCAGCGTGTCTTATTATGTACTCTGCATAGAAGTTAAATAAGCAGGGTGACAATATACAGCCTTGACGTACTCCTTTTCCTATTTGGAACCAGTCTGTTGTTCCATGTCCAGTTCTAACTGTTGCTTCCTGACCTGCATACAGGTTTCTCAAGAGGCAGGTCAGGTGGTCTGGCATTCCCATCTCTTTCAGAATTTTCAACAATTTATCGTGATCCACACAGTCAAAGGCTTTGGCATAGTCAATAAAGCAAAAATAGATGTTTTTCTGGAACTCTTTTCCTTTTTCCATGATCCAGTGGATGTTGGCAATTTGATCTCTGGTTCCTCTGCCTTTTCTAAAACCCATGGTTCCCA
>NW_011494640.1:3874441-3878224 GCF_000754665.1 Bison bison bison
TTGAGCATTCTTTGGCATTGCCTTTCTTTGGGATTGGAATAAAAACTGACCTTTTCCAGTCCTGTGGCCACTGCTGAGTTTTCCAAATTTAGTTAAAAACAAAAGTATACTGTCTGATGTGATCCTCAATGTATGTAAAGAAGATATTTAAGACAACTAATTAGAAAGTAGGGAAGATAAAGGTGCCTAAGTGGTGGTAAGTTTCCCACATTTTAACAGAAGTGGTAAGATATCAACACTAACAGACTAAGACATAGTACAGAGGTCAATTCTACCCAAACTGACGTGTTTTTTGTTTTGTTTTTTTTTTTTTTGCCAAGCTTATCTTAGTTCCCTGACCAGGAATTGAACCTGGAGCTATGGAAGCGAAACCACCAAGTCCCAATCACTGAACCACCAGGGAACTCCCTCAAACTGATTTTTAAATTCAACAGTCTTTTGGACTCTGTGGGAGAAGGCGAGGGTGGGATGATTTGAGAGAATAGCTTTGAAACATGTATATTATCATATGTGAAACAGATCGCCAGTCCAGGTTCAATGCATGAGATAGGGTGCTCAGGGCTGGTGCACTGGGATGACCCAGCGGGATGGGATGGGGAGGGAGCTGGGAGGGTTTTTTTTTTTTCTTAATAAAAGATTAAAAAAATAAATAAATTCAACACAATTCCTATCAGAATCCCATGATTTCCTGCAGATACAGACAAGCTTATTTTCAAATTTAAATGCAAAGGAACTAGAATAACCAAAATAATGAGAGGGGGAAAAGAGAATAAAGTGCCCAATTTTAAGCTCTGAAGCTACAGGAATCAAGACAGTATGATAAGAGACAGACATACAGACCAATGGAACAACAGAGAACCCAGAAACAGACCCACACAAATACAGCCAACTGATTTTTGACAGAGGTGCAAGGCAAGTGAAGGGAGGAAAAACACCCTTTTCAACAAATGGCGCTGGAGTAAATGAACATCAGTAGACAAAAAAATAACCTTGGCCCAACCCCCACAACTTCTAAAATAAATAAACTCCAAATTAAGTCTTAGATTCTATGACACCAAAGACATCGTCCATAAGGAAAAAAACTAACTGGTATTCTTTTTTCATTTCTAGGACCTGGTCATTGACATAGCTGAATGGTAATTTTAAAAATTTTTACTCAACGTGTTGAATATTAGAGCTCTTCTCAGATCTAGAATGTAAGCTCTGTGAGCGTGAGGCCTTGTCCATTTGGTTTACCACTATATCCCAGGGCCTAGTAGGGCTGGTGGAGAAGGCAATGGCAACCCACTCCAGTACTCTTGCCTGGAAAATCCCATGGACGGAGGAGCCTGGTGGGCTGCCGTCTATGGGGTAGCACAGAGTCAGACATGACTGAAGCGACTTAGCAGCAGCAGCAGCAGTAGGGCTGGCACATACAGGGCACCCAGGAAATGTTCACTGAATGAAGTAATTAAAACAGATGCCCTTAGCCAATATTTTATAATAAGTATAAATGAAGAATAACCTTTAAAAATTGTGAATCACTATGTTGTATTCCTGAAACTTTCTATACATACTATTGTATATCAACTATATAAAAAAAAAAAAAAAAGCTGTCCTGTTACTCTTCAACAACTATAAATTATTGTTATAGAGCAGGAACTATGTCTTATGCCTGTTTCTACACAGTGGCCTACAAAGTAGACACTAAATAAATGTTGTTGATAACATGATGATAAGTGATCACAGCCTAATGTCACAGTGGGAATTAAAAAGACAATCTGGCAATAAACTTTGACACTGCTAAAAAAGAAAGAAAAATCTATGTAATGTTTCTCAACTAATATTTTAAAAGGCAATAATAATAGTTAGCTTCAAAATACTAAAACATTTCCCCATATTCCAGAATTTAAGAAAATTCTTAAAGCAAGTGAACTATCTTTCCCCTGCTTATGAAATTATCTTCTAAATTCATATAATACTCTAGAACCATAGTGCTTATTGTAATATTTATCTGAATTCTTAAGTTTAATATTTTCACATCTTGATAATGCACAGTAGTACGTCAATAAAGGCAGGAAGTACATTAAGGATATTGCTAGAGTAGATCTAAATATCATCTCCCTGCCTAATAAAGACAGAATCATCTTAATGTCACTGAAGTACCAGAGTTCAGATCATAAATAACACAACAGTAAGTGTTTAAGATATTCTATGAGGCAGCAGCATACAAAACCAAAATTGAAAAAGATCATCCAGGATCTTCTCAAATATAAACTTTGCTACCAAATAAGGCTCCAAAATGTTATGAGGTAGAAGTTGCCCCATTTTTCAACAAACAGCTTCATTTCTCATGTGTACTTTGTACAGAATTATATTATAAATTCAATCTTATATTTCTCTTCCATATTTTATTATTACGATTAACATCACCTACAGAATTTCTAAATTGGAACAAGATTACTTCTTATGCTTTAAAGACTTTCATACCAGTTGGTACTTTCAAATCCCTGAAATTTATTCTATCTTCTCTTTTGGGGATAAATGTACAGATGTGGAAGACAAATTCTAGCCAAAGTAGCAAAAGGCTCAGGCTAAACAAAAGCACCTTTAGGAAATGAGGAAAAATCTCTTCCCATCCTGTGTGGGAGGGAGCAGATAGATAAACTTGTGAAATCTAAAGGGGCAGAGACTGAAGAAAAACTTCGTTTTTTTAAAAACAGAAATCAGGATCTAAAGCAACACAAGAAAGCACCCACTGGTATCAGAATTCATGCTCAGTTCCAAATAGCAAAAGAAAGTGTCTCATTTAAAAAAAAAAAAAAAAGGTTTTATTGTCATAATGTGAAAGAGTGGTCACACTGGAATATCTTCTCCATGATCAGTAAACTCGGGCAATAATAGGATAAAACAATATTCTCTGGCCTGAAGTAACTCAGGACAGTACTTCAGCAGCACTGAAAAAGCTACTCAGAAGGTACTGAAAATTGTGACATGTATTTCATGAACTCCTAGCCCCTGTTATCAAACAAAAAGTCTGCCTAAAATTTTCATTACTTTGGGGAAGACTTTTTTATCTTTTATTTTGGAAATTTTAAAACAATCACAAAGTAGAAAGATGTAATGAATGTATGCTCATCACTCAAATTCAATAATTACCAATACTCAAAGTTATTTCATCTCCCCCTATACACACACAGCACTTCACTCCCCCATACACACATACATATATTAAATCATGCTGAAGCATGTGAGAAGATTTTTAATTTCCCTTTTAAAAACTCTAAATTATAAGTCATAAATGGCAAAATATTCTACTCAACAAACAATTCAATAAAAACTACTATTATCACTTAAGGCCTTACATAAAGCACACATTTTATGGAGCAAGGTTATCCTAACAGGTTTAGTCCGAATTTCATGCTGTGGTACAGAAGCAACTAATTTAATCATTGAGCTGAAAACTAACTCATCCACTAGCTATATGCAAAATGTGAATGATAATAAAAGCCATCATCGAGCCACATACATCAGTCTCAAAATTAATAAGACAAAGGAAAAAAGCTACAAAGCTTATTCATATGGCCAATTTTACCACAGTACTTTGGAAAAATACGTGACTTTCAGAAATCTATAATCAACTGGGCAAAATGACTAAAATATACAATAATTTAAAGCAGTCTTCCCTCAGTTCAGTTCAGTTCAGTTCAGTCGCTCAGTCGTGTCTGACTCTTTGCGACCCCATGAATCGCAGCACGCCAGGCCTCCCTGTCCATCACCAACTCCCGGAGTTCACTCAAACTC
>NW_011494640.1:3878394-3889041 GCF_000754665.1 Bison bison bison
GGACTGATCTCATTTTGAATGGACTGGTTGGATCTCCTTGCAGTCCAAGGGACTCTCAAGAGTCTTCTCCAACACCACACTTCAAAAGCATCAATTCTTCGGCACTCAGCTTTCTTCACAGTCCAACTCTCACATCCCTAGGTTCATTTTATTTCAAATGCCAGTTTCCATGAAAACTACTTTTTTTTAAATGTTAAACAAGAGATTAACATTAACCTGGCTTCTATTAGTTCTTTACTCTTTTTTAATGTCGGTTCTATCTGACTTTCTTCTCAGGAAGGTGTTGCTACACCAATGCCTACTCTCAGGGCTGCAGCCACAAACATCTGGAACTTTCTACCTACAGACATGGTTGGATGGCATCACCGACTGGATGGACATAAGTCTGAGGAAGTTCCAGGAGTTGGTGATGGACAGGGAAGCCTGGCGTGCTATTGACCACGAGATCGCAAAGAGTCAGACACAACTGATCGACTGAACTGAACTGAACTGAACCTACAGATTCAGCCCCAGGGAAGATAAGGTCTCACTAAGGACCATGCTCCTGCCTCCAACACAAGGTCGCCATGGCATCTCACAGGACATTCCAGAAGAAGACATGCAAACTCAGAAGCAATCCCACCATCCCCTCAAAGTCACAGAGAAGAACTGTAGCATCATTCAAGGCACCTGGAAGAATACCAGACCTAAAATCCTTAACAGCAAAATGACTAAGACAAAATGCAGACCACAGATAGAAAGACAAGGGCACTTTAATGACACGCAGCCAATCTGTGGACTTTGGATCTGGTCTGTCAGGTGATCACCCTGTACCAGGAGACCTGAAAGAGGCCTTACAAAGACAAACTGCTGCCAGTCCTCCTTTTTGTAGAGAAACTATGTTCCATGTTCACACCATTCAACGTAAGTTTGAAAGATGGTGACTCTAGGGTTTGCAGTCTTTTCAAAACTCTGTTTCCAACATAAAAACCTCTACCACTCATAAGACCATCACCATGGATTTAATAAGTAATAACTTCAGGTAGATAGCAAAGAAACAGGACAATCCAAGAAAACAAATAACTGAAACAATTCCAAAAATACTGAAACACAACAAAGACAGACCTGCGGCCTTCCTTATCACTGCTTCAAAAACAGAACTCAAAACAGCAGCACTGGAATCCTTGCTTCTCAGGGAGACAAAACAAACCTAAAGTCTACAGGTATCAGGAAATAAGCCAGGCCTCCACTTCCACTCCAGAGCTTGAGTTTCCCAGCACTGACATAAGCCTTCCCAGCAGATGAGCAGAACACGTGACAGCAGCTCCACAGCAAAGTTCAGGATCTTGGGGTTACTTTAAAACTTCAGCTATGAGAATTCAACTTGTCACTTAGGGGAAGCTCCACTATCAAGACCTTGCTACTTTCAGATTCACATAAAATAGGAAACCTATATTCACACAGAGCCTCTGTGTACACGGCATTAATCCAGATGTGAGGAATTCCAAAGTTATGATTCCCACGGCAACTGTAATCTTGGCAAACCCACACACATGTATTTTGAACTACTTCAGATGGTAGTGACCTTAAAAAGAACAAAGCACATTACAAAGAAAAACTCCCAGACAGATCGGAGATCAGAAAATTACCTTCCTTCAGAGAGAGTGGAGCTCTTTCTTTGAGACAATTAACAAAGACTAGCCCAAGCACTGAAGAACATTATGCTGGAACAATTCTTACCTGGCCTGAAGGACAAGGGCCAGACAACTTAACGGGGTTTCCTCTGAACACTCACTTCTAACTTGCTATGACAACCAGCTGTTAGATATTTAGAACTTCATTTCAAATATTTAATATTTTCAAAAAGTAACAAATGCTAATCAGATGCAGAATAGGCTCAATTTTAGTTCTCACTTGAAGCAACAGATGAAATATTTAAATTATTACTAAATAGATCATCTATTGAAAAACAAGTCAAATAATACTTGCTTATGTCAGTTAACACAGAGAATGGTTCCCTGGTTCTTAATTTAAGGTTAAAATGCCAGTTTCCAGAGAGCTGAGTACTACTAGAATAGGCTAAAAGGCTAATAGAAGAAAGTAGAATTTAGTGGTTAAAAGACTTCTGAAGCCAAAGAGCCCAGGTTTGAATCCTCTTCTACCACTTAAAAGTTGTGGCTTTCGGCAAGTCACTTAATGTCTCCGTGCCTGTTTCCCCATCTAAAACGGGCAGTAATAAAACCTAGAATGTGCAGCTGTCTTGAGTATTAAATGAGGTAATATTTGCAAAGTTCTCAGAGCAGTAACTGGCAGACAGTAAGCACTCAATAAGCATTCCCTGGTAGCTCAGCTAGGAGAGAATCCACCCACAATGCAGGAGACTCTGTTTTGATTCCTGGGTCAGAAAGTTTCCCTGGAGAAGGGACAGACTACCCACTCCAGTATTCATGGGCTTCCCTGGTGGCGCAGACAATAAAGCATCTGCCTGCAATGCGGGAGACTTGGGTTCGATCCCTGGGTTGGGAAGATCCTTTGGAGGAGGGCATGGCAACCCACTCCAATATTTTTGCCTGGAGAATCCCTATGGACAAAGGAGCCTGGTGCACTACAGTCCATGAGGTCGCAAACTAAGCACACATTATTAATGTAAAGATTTTTATTTATTTCACCTTGGCAGCAATCTTTATTTGATAAACCAGCACCCACACAAACAGATTTTAAAAATCTAAAAATAATTTTAATACTATAATGAAATTTTAACCAGTCTCTTTAGCACAACAATAATAAATGACCTTCTCTCCTCTTGCCTCTGTCCTCTACCTGTCTTGTAATTAAAGACAGAATCCGAACTCCTCAGCCAAACACTCAAATTGCTCCATCATCTCTGCTGGTCCATCCTGGCTCAACATCCTGCATACTCCTGTAAGAACCTTCTGTTTCAACTAATTTTCTCACAGTCCTCTAAATACACCTTGTACTCATTCAACAAGGATCTGAGAATCTATGGAGCCAAGCAGTGTGCTAACATTATATGCAAAGATGACACAGAGTCTGCCCTTAAAAGACCACAGAAAATAATAGAAAAAGACATAAGCAAAAATAGTTTCAGTAGATGTAACTATAGTCACAAAAGAGCAAAGCGTTGGGTAGCTACACGGAGCGGAGTTGATCACTTCTGTAGATGAAGTCCCCTCAGGGAGGCTCTGCTCTGCTCAGTCATGTCCAATTCTTTGCAACCCCATGGACTGTAGACCACTAGGCTCCTCTACCCATGGAATTTTCCAGGAAAGAATACTGGAGTGGGTTGCCATTTCCTCCTCCAGGGGATCTTCCCAACCCAGAGATGGAACCCACATTAACTTTTGCGACTACTGCACTGCAGGAGGATTCTTTACCACTGAGCTATTAGGGAAGCCCAAGAAGAGGTAAAAACCTATATAGATCTTTAACCAGAAAAGAAACTAGAAAATGCTGCCAAAGACCCACAAGCCCTCCCCGAAATGCATCGGGTTCAGATAGTTTCAAAGACAGGTAATTTCAGTGTTATTTAAACTGCTGGGGAGAGAGAGGGGTTTAAAAAAACTTTTGGATTTATGCTCTAAGGATAAATAATAAACTAGATACCAAATGTGACAAAGAAAGAACACACACTCTTTCACATACAGAATTACATAAGAATTTTTGTTACAAACATAAATGCAAAACCCAAAATAAAATAAAAAATCTATCCAACATTTAAATGTTAAAAATTAAATTCCATGCATGCACGGTATAGAATGTTTACTTTAACATTAAGAAATCTGTTAACATATTCACTATACAGTAAATTAAATAAATGCAATGGAATCAAGCTATCATCAAGCTAAAAGACAAAAGGCACTGATCAAGTCCAACACCCATTTCATTTTCTTTCTAGTTGGAGCAAGGATTACTATCAAACTCCACTCTCTGGGCCAGTCACTCTTGCCACTCATACAGTACATGACCTACGTCTGTGAATTCATTGGCCAGCCAACAGCCTCAACTCCAAGCTCTAACAATGTGCACCCAACTCCCATTCTTAATTAAGACTTCTTAGTAACTAGGACTAAAAAGAAATTTTCTTCTGATATGATAAGATCTCAAGGAAGCAACACCTCTTATGTAGCATTCAGACCAAATTAATACATAATTTGAATCTAATTATGAGGAAACACCAGACAAACCAGATGAGGAACGTTATATTTAAAAAGAAAAAAAGGCTGTCTTCTTCAAAAACTATCATGTCATAAAAGACAAAGAAGACTACAGAACTGTTCTAGATTAAAGGAGACATAAGAAACACGACAAGTAAATACCACGTGTGATCCCTCAACAGATCCTGTCCTCGAGGGGGAAAGATGCTGAAAGAGACTTTACTGGATCAACTGACAACTTGTAATAGAGGGCATATATGAGTAAACTCCAGGAGTTGCTGATGCATAGGGAGGCCTGGCGTGCGGCAGTCCATGGGGTTGCATAGAGTCGGACACTACTGAGCAACTGAACTGAACTGATGATCAAAGCTGTATCAGTGTTAAATGAACTAAGTTGATAACTCTTCTTTAGGTGTATAAAAAATATCCCTACACTTGGAAAATACTCATTGAAGTATTTAGGAGTAATCGTGTGCAATCATGCACAATAACCTCAAGAAGCTCAAGAAAATTTTTATTTTATATATGTGTGTGTGCCTGTGCATGTGTGTGTAGAGGATGAGAGAGAGGGAGGGTGAGCAAGCACAAAAAGGGTATATGCACTCTTGGGCATTTATCCCAGAGAACTGAAAACTTAGGTTCACACAAAAACCTGCTTATGCATGTTTATAGCAACTTTATTCATGACAGCCAAACACTGAAAACAACCCAGCTGCCCTTCCACAGGTGAATGGTTAAACAAGTGATGGTACATCCATGCCATGGAATACTGCTCAGCAGTAAAAAGGAACAAACTCTTGATACACGCAACAACCTGGAGAAATCACAAAGGAACTATTTTGAGTGAAAAAAGTCAGTCTCAGAGGTTATGTACTACGTATCTCGTCCCATGTACAATGCATTCTTGAAACAACAAATTAGAGAGACAGAGTTTAGTGGCTGCCAGGGTTCAGGGAGGCAGAGAGCAAGGGAAACAACTACGGCTATGAAAGTGCAAGACAAGAGATCCTCGGGAAGGGATTATTCTCGGTCTTGACTGTGGTGGTAATCATACAAATCTACAGATGTGACAGAATGAAATACACACACAGAGTACAAATAAAACTGGTAAAATTGCAATAAGATGGGTGAGTTGTATTGATAATTAATTTCCAAGTTGTGATATACTATAGCTCAACAAGAGGAAACTCGGTGAAATGCACACAGGATCTCTCTTACAACTGCATGTGATTCCACAAGTATCTCAAAATAAAGAGCCTAATTTAAAAGTAAAGTTTAAAAAGGATAAAAGTTAAAACGACAAACAGCCAGAAAATAATTCATGGATAATGGTAAAGCACTAGAGGCATTCTGAGAACAGGAAAAGGCTGCCAGCTATAATAGTTATTCAGTATTGTTCTAAAGAAGCTAGTTGCTGCCATATGACAAAAAGGATAATATAAATATTAGAAAAGAGACAAAATGATCAATTATAAATGAAATCATCATCTACCTAGAAAATCCAACATAATCAAGTGATAAAGTATTACAATATGAGTTCAGTAGTGTCCAAATACAACACAGATGGTTGTTATCTGGAACTGACTAACTGAGGGTTTTTCAACTTTACAACGGTTGAAAGCGACACACAGAGAGTTCCTGTAGAAACTCTACTTCGAATTTTGGTCTTTTCCTAGGCTAGTCATATATGGGAGATGATCTACTGTGATGCTTGCTGCTGAGCTGCAGCAAGCAGTCATCCACACCCTTAGAAGGGTGACCAACTGATACACTTACAATCATTCTGGACCCAGACAACCCTTCTGTTCTTCACTTTCAGTACAGCAGTCAATAAATTTCATGAGCTAGTCAACACTTTATTATAAAATAGACTTTGTGTTAGATGATTCTGCACCACTGAAGGCTAATATAAGTGTTCTGAACGTGTTTAAGGTGGCAAGGCTATGCTATGATGTTAGGTAGGTTAAGTGAAATTAAGTGAAAGTCGCTCAGTTGTGTCCAACTCTTTTTGACCCCATGGACTATACAGTCCATGGAATTCTCCAGGCCAGAATACTTCGTGGGTAGCCTTTCCCTTTCTCCAGGGCATCTTCCCAACCCAGGAACCAAACTGGGGTCAGATTCTTTACCAACTGAGCCACAAGGAAAGCCCAGTTAGGTAGGTTAGGTGTAATAATGGAGAAGGAAATGGCAACCCACTTCAGTACTCTTGCCTGGAAAATTCCATGGATGGAGGAGCATGGTAGGCTACAGTCCATGGGATTGCAAAGGGTTGATCACGACTAAGCAATTTCACTGGTTCACTGATTTGAGAAGTAATCCCAGATGATACCACTCTAATGGCAGAAAGTGAAGATGAACTGAAGAGCCTCTTGATGAGGGTGAAAGATAAGAGTAAAAAAGTTGGCTTGAAATTGAACATTCAAAAAACTAAGATGATGGCATCCAGTCTCATCACTTCATGGCAAATAGAAGGGTAAAAAGTGGAAGCAGTGACAAAGTTTATTTTCTTGGGCTCCAAAAGCATTGCAGATAGTGACTGCAGCCATGAAATTTTTTAAAAGACACTTGCCCCTTGAAGGAAAAGCCATGACAAACCTTGACAGGGTATTAAAAAAGCAGAGACATCACTTTGTCAACAAAGGTCCATCGAGTCAAAGCTATGATTTTTCCAGTAGTCACGTATGGATGTGAGGATTGGACCATAAAGAAGGCTGAGTGCCAAAGAACTGATGCTTTTGAATTGTGGTGCTGGGGAAGACTCTTGAGAGTCCCTTGGACTGCAAGGAGATCAGACCACTAAATTTTAAAGAAAATCAACTCTGAATATTCATTGGAAGGACTGAAGCTGAAACTCCAATACTTTGGCCACCTGATGTAAACAGCCGGCTCATTGGAAAAGACCCTGATGCTGGGAAAGATAGACGGCAGGAGAAGGGGATGCCAGAGGATCAGATGGTTGGAAGAGCATCACCAACTCAATGGACATGAATTTGAGCAAACTCCAAGAGATAGTAGAGGACAGAGGAGCCTGGTGTGCTGCAGTCCATGGGATCTCAAAGAGTGGGATGTGACTTAGTGACTGAACAAGGATCCCAACATAAGGAAGATCTGTATATAAAAGTCAACAGTCTTTTTATTATATTCCACTAATAATCAATTTCCATGGGGTAGCAAAGAGTTGGGCATGACTGAGCGACTGAACTGAACTGAATAATCAATTAGAAAATTTTGTAAAAAAGAATTTTGTTCTATTTATATATACTTTTAAATCGTTTACATAAGTCATTTGCAACTATTTTTTACTACTTAAATTTTTCCCCCAGGAATATAAAGACTATGTACCTCTAATAAGCTTCTCCAAAACAACATATTACCAGTTCTCCCCCATTAAGTATTGTGTTTATCTTTCTCTGATTTGCTCTTCCTCAGTATCCAGTCCACACTTCACTTGAGAACCCAAAGATTCTAGAAAGCAGATTCAAACCTATTTTCCAATTCTCCAAAGCTTTAAGTACTTGGAACAAGCCCAAGCCAGATATAGAGATGAGGATCTAAGGTTTCTTCCAGCTCTCAATCTCCATCTTGCCAGGAGCTAGAATCCCTTCAGTCAGCTCTAGGAGACTCTAAGAGTGCATCCTTCTGCAGACCTCAGGAACATCTTCAAGAGGTTTCTCTCTCCTATGAATTCCAATTTCACAGACAGTGAACCTCATTCTAGAGTAGAATCACATTTAATCCATCCATTTCTAGTCAGAGCCTCTCACACGAGCCCCCACTGCAAATTCGAGCTGCTGCTAAACCACTATCAGCCCAATCCATTTCCTCCAGGTGGATCTGTTATGGGGTGCATCCTAGGTAAAAGCCAAGACCATGTCTCAGTCCTTACACAGAGTCCTTATACATTCCTGCTAAGTTCCAGGTCTCCCAGGATAACAAGAAACATCCTCAGTTAAGAAGCAAAAAGGATAGAAGAAAATAAATTATTTTCATAGTTCTTGAAGAGCATGGAGCCTATTAGAGAAGCAAAGAACGGCATACATTTTTAAGAAAAGGAAGAATTTCTTTCATTTTATTTTAATATAAATTCAACTCTCTCGTAACATTTTCACTCCAAAAACAGCAGGGGATTAAATTCTCAAACGAAATATGGCACTGGCCTATACCATCCTAAAAATGCCAGCAGTCTAGCAATGAACCATCTCTTTAATTTTAGTAATGTTTGGTATTTTCTTTCTTAAAAGAGCATGAACTACTTTTGTCAAACATTATATATACATATATATGTACACATAAAGTTTTACCTCTATTCACTAATAATAAAAACAGTCTAGATTTGTTAATTAAAAATAATTATGCTTTCTCAGAAATCAAGTTGGTTCAGTAATTTAAGAGGTTTTCAATATTTACAGATAATATGACTGCCCATCTTGAAAAATCTCAAAGGATAAACTCACAAATTATTAAGACCAATGATTTCAGCAAGAATGACAGAAAAGGCAGATTCAACAACAAAAAATTATCAACAAAATTCCTATATGCCCACAATAATAAATTTAAAAATATGAGAGGATAAAAGATCAATTCTAAGTAGCAACCAAAATCACAAAATGTTGAGGAATTGAGACTTCCATGGCGGAGCAGTAGTTAAGACTCTGTGCTTCCAATGCATGGGGCACAGGTCAGATACAGTAAAAAAAAATTCAACGTAACCACAATTGAATTCCAGTCACAACTTTTTTACAGAAACTAAGAAGCTGATCTTAAAAATCAAATGGAAGAAAAAATGGGCAAAGAATGCGAATAGACATTCTTTCAGAAAAGATATATTAATAGCCAAGAAATTTATGAAAAGATGTCCAAAATCATGAGGCTCATTCATACTCAAATCTAGAAAATAACTCCTAGACACCTGTTGGTGGTGGTTTTAATCACTCAGTTGTCTCTGACTCTTTGCAACCCCATGGACTATAGCCCTCCGGGATCCTCTGTCCATGGGATTTCCCAGGCAAGAATACTGAAGTGGGCTGCCATTTCTTCTCCAGGGAATCCTCCCAACCCAGGGAATCAAACCTGTGTCTACTTGCACTGCAGGCAGATTCTTTACTGCTGAGCCCACCAGGGAAGCCCAGTCACCTGGTAGGGAGTTAGAGATCCTTGATTTTCATCTTTTCTTCTGAAGTTGCATCAACAAGGAATTCATGGGGGTAGAGAGGGTTAACAGCAAAAGACATGTGTGTGCTCTTTGATGAAACTCACTGAGAACCACTAGTGATCACTTCAGGGGGCTCCAGAAAGAAGGGCAGTTGTTGGAACCGAAGAGTAAAAAGGTTTGCTGAAGATAATTAAAAGCCCTGCAAGAAGAATGATGTGACTTGAACAATAAGACATTTTTCCATTAATTATTTTTTAAGCAACTGAAACATAATGAAATCCTGGATGAAACCTCAGTTCTCAATTTCTTTGAGATACAAAGATCAGAGTGAGTCCAGTTGAGCACTTGAAGTGGCCGGACCAATTCTGCATGTGGTGGGCAGTTGTGAGTGCAAAGACAGTATCACATGTACTCCTTCCTACTAGCAGCCAGAAGTAAAAACGTCCCAAAGAAACAGGCTTGGGCTCTGCCCACAACACTGTCATCTGAGCATTCCTTTCATTAGAACAATACAAGATTATACAATGACCCCTAAGTTGAAGCAGGATTCTAGATGCCTGAGAAAGTGGGATACTCTTAGGGTATGGTAAGCTGACTGCTGACACAATCAATAAATGAATTAGCGTAAAGTATGCTGACTTCTTCAGAAGGAATTTTATGAACACAAGATTTAAGACTTCTTATACAATAAGCAATGCAATCACAAGTACTAATAAAGGTTGGATGGCATCACCGACTCGATGGACATGAGTTTGAGCAAGCTCTGGGAGTTGGTGATGGACAGGGAAGCCTGGTGTGCTTCTGTCCATAGGGTCTTAAAAAGAGTCAGACACAACTGAGCGACTGAACTGAAGAGTGCTATGTAAGAAACTGCTATCAATCAATCAATAAACCTAGGAATGAATTATGTGCAAGACTGTACTAAGGAATGAAGGGAAATTTTAAAGTCTACATCACTGAATCAGAAGCATGCAGCAGTTGAAATGACAAGATATATAAAAAAGCTGTGTTGGGGACTTCCTTGCTGGTCCAAGGGTCGAGAATCTGCCTTGCAATGCAGGGGACGGGACACAGGTTCAATCCCTGGTCTGAGAACTAAGATCCCACATGCTGCAGAGCAACTAAAACCCATGCACTGCAACCACTGAGCCTGTACGCCACAACTACAGAGATTACATTAAGATGGCTGCTGCTGCTAAATCACTTCAGTCGTGTCCGACTCTGTGCGACCCCATAGACGGCAGCCCACCAGGCTCCCCCATCCCTGGGATTCTCCAGGCAAGAACACTGGAGTGGGTTGCCATTTCCTTCTCCAATGCATGAAAGTGAAAAGTGAAA
>NW_011494640.1:3889141-3900504 GCF_000754665.1 Bison bison bison
TCTCCAGGCAAGAACACTGGAGTGGGTTGCCATTTCCTTCTCCAATGCATGAAAGTGAAAAGTGAAAGTGAAGTCGCTCAGTCATGTCCGACTCTTAGCAACCCCATGGACTGCAGCCCACCAGGCTCCTCCGTCCATGGGATTTTCCAGGCAAGAGTACTGGAGTGGGGTGCCATTGGCTTCTCCACATTAAGATGGCAATTCTCCCCAAATTACTGATAGACACAATACAACCTGAATCAAATTCTCAAGCAGAGTTTTTTGAAAAGCTGACAAGCTGATTATAAAATTAATATGAAATGAAAAGGACCTCAAAAAGCCAAAGTCTGCGAAAGAACAGCAAAGCTGAAGGACTTACACTGTCTGACTTCAAGTCTTTTTTACAAAGCTATAGTAATCAAATCAGTGTAGTACTGGCATCAATAGAGACCAACAGATGAATGAAAACAAAAAAAGACCAGAAACGGAACCAAAAATATATATAAATTTTCAACTGAGGTATAACCTAGGTACAAGGGAATTTAGTGAAAATATAGTCTTTTCAACAAACAGTTCTAGAACAATCAGATTCCATATACTTAAAAATGAACTCTGATCCATAGCTTGCACTATGTATAAAAATGAACTGAAAGTAGATCACAAGTCTACAGTAAAGTGAAAGTATTGGTCACTTAGTCCCGTCAGACTCTTTGCAAACCCATGGACTGTAGCCCGCCAGGTTTCTCTGTCCATGAAATTCTTCAGGCAAGAATACTGGAGTAGGTTGCCATTCCCTTCTCCAGGGGATACTTCTGACCCAGGTCAAACCCAGATCTCCTGCACTGCAGGCAGATTCTTTACCATCTGAGCCACCAGGGATATAGGGTAAAATCTAAAACTATAGCTTCTAGAACATATCACAAACATATTATTGTGAAAATAGGCAAAGAAACTTTTTAAGCAAGAAAAGCAGAATCCATAAAAGAAAAAATTGTTAAGTTGGACTTCATCAAAATTAAGAACTGCTCTTCAAAAGTCATCATTTTGGAGAGTTCTGACAAAACATGGTCCACTGGAGAAAGAAATGTCAAACCACTTCAGTATTCTTGCCTTCAGAACCCCATGAACAGTATGAAAAGGCAAAGAGATATGACACTGAAAGATGAACTCCCCAGGTCGGTAGGTGCCCAATATGCTACTGGAGAAGAGTGGAGAAATAATTCCAGAAAGAATGAAGAGATGGAGTCAAAGTGAAACAACACCCAGTTGTGGATATGACTGGTGATAGAAGTAAAGTCCGATGCTGTAAAAAGCAATACTGCATAGGAACCTGGAATGTTAGATCCATGAATCAAGGTAAATTGGAAGTGGTCAAACAGGAGATGGCAAGAGTGAACATCAACATTTTAGGAATCAGTGAACTAAAATGGACCAGAATGGGTGAATTTAATTCAGATGAATTAAATTAAATTAAATTCTTGTGGGCAAGAATCCCTTCGAAGAAATGGAGTAGCCCTCACAGTCAACCAAAGAGTCTGAAATGCAGTAGTACTTGGGTGCAAGAATGATCTCTGTTCATTTTCAAGGCAAACCATTCAATATTACACTAACCCAAGGCTGTGCCCCAACCACTGATGCTGAAGAAGCTGAAAGGTTCTATGAAGACCTACAAGACATTCTAGAACTAACACCAAAAAAAGATGTTCTTTTCATCACAGGGGGCTGGAATACAAAAGTAGGAAGTCAACAGATAACTGGACTAACAAACAAGTTTGGCCTTGGAACACAAAATGAAGCAGGGCAAAAGCTAACAGTTTTGCCAAGAGAACACACTGGTCATAGGAAACACCCTCTTCCAATGACACAAGAGACGACTCTACACATGGACATCACCAGGTGGTCAATACCAAAATCAGATTGATTACATTCTTTACAGCCGAAGATGGAGAAGCTCTATAGTCAGCAAAAACAAGACCAGGAGCTGATTGTGGCTCACATCATGAACTCTATTCGGAAGTGACAAATAGATTCAAGGGATTAGATCTGATAGAGTGCCTGAAGAACTATGGACACAAGTTTAAGACATTGTGCAGAGGGTGGTGATCAAGACCATCCCCAAGAAAAAGAAGTGCAAAAAGGCAAAATGGTTGTCTGAGGAGGTCTTAAAAATAGCTAGAAAAGAAGAGATGTAAAAGGCAAAGGAGAAAAGGAAAGGTATACCCATTTAAATGCAGAGTTCCAAAGAATAGCAAGGAGAGATAAGAAAGCCTTCCTCAGTGATCAACGCAAAGAAATAGAGGAAGACAACAGAATGGGTAAGACTAGAGATCTCTTCAAGAAAATTTCATGCAAACATAGGCACAATAAAGGACAGAAACAGTACAGACCTAACAGAAGCAGAAGATATTAAGAAGAGGTGGAAAGAATACACAAAAGAACTATGCAAGAAAGATCTTCATGACTCAGATAACCACAATAGTGTGATCACTCATCTAGAGCCAGACATCCTAGAATGCAGAATCAAGCGGGCCTTAGGAAGCATCACTACAAACAAAGCTAGAGAAGGTGATGGAATTTCAGTTGAGCTATTTCAAATCCTAAAAGATGATGTTGTGAAAGTGTTTCACTCAATATGCCAGCAAATTTGGAAAACTCAGCAGTGGCCACAGGACTGGAAAAGGTCCATTTTCATTCCAATCCCAAAGAAAGGCAATGCCAAAGAATGTTCAAACTACTGCACAATTGCATGCATCTCACACACTAGCAAAGTAATGCTCAAAATTCTCCAAGCCAGGCTTCAACAGTACGTGAACAGTGAAATTCCAGATATTTAAGCTGGATTTAGAAAAGGCAGAGGAACCAGAGATCAAATTGCCAATATCCGCTGGATCAGCAAAAAAGCAAGAGAGTTCCAGAAAAATATCTACTTCTGCTTTATTCACTACGCCAAAGCTTTTGACTGTGTATTTCAACAAACTGTGGGAAATTCTTCAAGAGATGGGAATACCAGACCACCTGACCTGCCTCCTGAAAAATCTGTACGCAGGTCAAGAAGCAACAGTTAGAACTGGACATGGAACAACTGACTGGTTCCAAATTGGGAAAGGAGTACGTCAAGGCTGTATATTGTCACCCTGCTTATTTAACTTCCAGCCTGGTTCCTCCGCCAGGTTGGAGGAACCACAAGCTGGAATTAAGATTGCTGGGAGAAATATCAATAACCTTAGATAATGCAGATGATACCACTTTTATGGCAGAAAGTGAAGAGAAATTAAAGAGTCTCTTAATGAAAGTAAAAGAGAAGAGTGAAAAAGCTGGCTTAAAACTCAACATTCAAAAAACTAAGATCATGGCATCTGGCCCCATCACTTCATGGCAAATAGATGGGGAAACAATGGAAACAGTGATGGACTTATTTTCTTGGGATCCAAAACCACTGCAGATGGTGACTGCAGCCATGATATTAAAAGATGCTTGCTCCTTGGAAGAAAAGCTATGACCAACCTAGACAGCATGTTAAAAAGCAGGACTTTAGTTTGCCAACAAAGGTCCATCTAATCAAAGCTATGGTTTTTCCAGTAATCATGTATGCATGTGAGAGTTGGACCATAAAGAAAGCTGAGTGCCACAGAATTGATGCTTTTGAACTGTGGTGTTGGAGAAGACTCTTGAGAGTCCCTTGGACTGCAAGGAGATCAAATCAGTCAATCCTAAAGGAAATCAGTCCTGAATATTCCTTAGAAGCTGAATATTCAGTTGATGCTGAAGCTGAAGTTCCAATACTTTGGCCACCTGATGGGAAGAACTGACTCAGTGGAAAAGACCCTGATGCTGGGAAGGATTAAAGGCAGGAGGAGAAGGGGACAACAGAGGATGAGATGGTTGGATGGCATCACTGACTTGACGGACGTGAGTTTGAGTAAGCTCCGGGAGTTGGTGATAGACAGGGAAGCCTGGCATGCTGCAGTCCATGGGTTCACAGAGTCAGACACAGCTGAGAGACTGGATTGAACTGAAGAGAAAACATTTGCAAATCCTGTGTCTGAAAAAGGATATACATCCAGAATATATAAAGAACTTCTAAAAATCAGTGATAAGAAAACACACCCAATCAAAAATGGACAAACCATTTTTTGTCCATTTCACCAAAGAAGTTATATGGATAGGAAATAAGCTCATGTAAAGACACACAACATCTTAGTCCTTAGAGAAATACAATTTAAAATCACAATGAGATACCATTCCACATCTATAAGAAAGACTAAAATTGAAAAGACTGACCATCCCAAGTGTTGGCAAGGATGTGGAAGAACTGGACCTCTTATACACTGCTGGTGGTAAAGCAAAAGAGTACAGCCACTTTGGAAAATTTTGACAGTTTCTTTAAAAGTTAAGTATGTTCCTACCACATGATCTAGCCATTTTACTTCTATGTGCTTAACCAAGAGGAATAAAAGTATATATCCATACAAAAAGACTGGTATACAAATATTCATAACAACCTCATTTGTTACCAACTAAAAATTGGAAATGACCAATATGTCCAACAATAGGTGAATGTATCAATAAACTGCAGTATATCCCTTCAAAGGAACAGTATTCAGCATTAAAGAGGAATCAACTACTGACATACTAAAGAATGAATATCAAAATAACCATGCTAAATGAAAGAAGCATAACCACAAACTATATGATTCCGTTTATATAACATTCTAGGAAATTCTAGGAAACACAATTAATATATAATTACAGAATAATCAGTAGTTGTCATGGATGGGGATCAAGGAGCCAACGATGTAATGACAGTTTTGGGGGTGATGGATATGTTCACTATCCTGTCTGTGATGACAGTCTCATAAGTACATATATCTATCAACATTTTATAAATTGCACATTTTTAATAAGTACTGTTTATATATGTTGACTATATCTCAGTAAACCAGCTTTGTAAAAACATGGTCTTAACCAATAATTAATAATGCTTCATGATCCAAACTGGTTTGTATTCAATCATTAAAAGTATTTCCTGCTAATAATGTATGTGTATTCGGACACTCAATCGTGTCCGAATCTTTGAGACCCCATGGACTGTAGCCCACCAGGTTTCTCTGTCCATGGAATTCTCCAGGCAAGAATACTGGAGTGGGTTGTCATGCCCTTCTCCAGGGGATCTTCCCAAACCAGGGATCAAACCCAGGTTTCCCACATTGCAGGCAGATTCTTTACCATATGAGCTACCTGGGAAGCCCGAATAATGTATAGTTATAAAATTCACAGAGCATCTTTATGCAAAATATTAAGGAAGACTGATTTGAACTGACAAAATTCAGTAAATCATGGTAACAAATGTCTTAATGCAGCAAAAGATATATGAACAGTGCAAATATATTTTCATTTTTTAAATGTAAGATAACTAAAAAGAATAACCATGTAAATTATGGATCTTAAATCGGATTAAACAAAAATAACCATGTATTGTTATCTCCTTCCTGGTACAATTGCTACTAGTTTCATATTCAACACTCTAAAACTGACTAAAGCGGACCATGGCAAAGAGAGAAAGAAGCAACTATTCCCACGCAGAGAAATGCTCTCTAAAAGACATGAAGCTACACAGAAATGTTTGCAGATTCTCTGCAAATCCCTCAGCACCTAAACAATCACTAGAAACCTCTTCCTCATCAAAGCCTAATGGGAGACAGAAACAATTCAGTTTCATTAAAGGAATCCTGCAAAGGAACCTAAAGAGCAAAGTTCCTCAGTTAGCATTATATAACTTCCTGCCTCCTCCTGGTTTGGGCACCCAAGCTCTCAAGTCTATTAAATACACCAACAATTACTGTCCTTCATTTGAAGGATTCTTCAAACCACAGGGAACAGGTGACTTCCTACTGTATCCACCTACTTCATTACTTGCCCTTTTCCTTACAGTTCCCTTAGATCTCAGGTTGATGTTGACACATCTAGCATTCATGCTGAAATCAGAACCTGATTTACAGAAGTAGGATGATTCAGTGTGGGATTCCCAAGTGGTGGTAGTGGTGAAAAAAAAAAAAAAAAAGTATTAGCTGCTCAGTCATGTCCAGCTCTTTGCGACCCCATGGACTACAGCCCGCCAGTCTCCTCTGTCCATGGAATTCTCCAGGCAACAATACTGAAGTGGGTTGCCATTCCCTTCTCCAAGTGGTAAAGAACCCACCTGCCAATGCAGGAGACTTAAGAGATGAGGGTTCGATCCCTGGGTCGGGACGATCCCCTGGAGGAGAGTATGGCAACCCACTCCAGTATTCTTGCCTGGGAAATTCCATGGACAGAGGAGACTGATGGGCTATGGTCCACAGTGTCGCAAAGAGTCTGAAGCGACTTAGCATGCATAATGCAGAGTTGTGGAAGGATTATGGACTGTGAAATCAGACATGGGTTCATGTGTGCGTGCATGCCAAGTCATTTCAGTCGTGTCCAACTCTTTGCAACCGTATGGACCATAGCCTGCCAGGCTCCTCTGTCCATGGGATGCTCCAGCCAAGATTACTGGAGTACCATGCCCTTCTCCAGGGGATCTTCCCGACCCAGGGATCGAACCTGGGTCTCCAGCATTGCAGGCACTAGGGAAGCCCAAACCCTGAGAACACAGCGCACAAAAAGACAAATACTGTGTGATTCCACTGTTACGAGGTACTTAGAGTACTCAAGATCAGAGACAGAAAGTAGATGAATAGTTGCCAGAGGCTGGGAAGAATAGGAAGTCATGGTTTAATGGGTAAAGAGTTTCAGTTTTACAGGATGAATAGTTCCGGAGATGAATGATGATGACTGCAAGACATTATGAATATATTTAATACCACTGAACAGCACACAGAAAATGGATAAGATGGCAAATTTTGGATTTTGTGTATTTTATCACAATTTTTAAAAATGGGGGTGGGGAGTGTTTTTGGACTAGTGGTTGATTGCACTTGACTAAATCTATGAGTTAATCGCCTAATTGCAGCTCTGGGGCATCCAGTTCTTGCTACGGTTCCAAATTAAATGCTCTCTGAAAAGTTCTTGTTGTCAAATCCTCTACCTCTCGTGACACAACACAGAGGAGCATCCTGTGTACCTCCCACCACCCTCAGTCTAACAGCGATAACAAGAATTCTGCCTGCGCTTCCTTCACATCGCCAAAAATGGCACAGATGGCCAGACCGCAGAGGGAGTCACAGAACCATTCCAGGCCCATAGCGGGATTTGCACATGTGCTCAATAGTATTTGAATGAAAACGAGCTTCATTTCCTACAGAAACTCCCCAGAGAAAACAAAATACTTCTGAAGGTTAAAATAAAAGGACACTCTGCAACTTGGATCCTATGAGGCTGATCCTCTAAGGCTGGTCAACATTACAGAAAACCAAAGTTTGGGAAAAATGCGGAAACTGAAAACAAAAGTTTACAAATCTTCCCTACACAAGAAAATCCTTTGCTATACCTTTTTTGTACTTAAAATACCGAGCCACCTCAAAATCATCTCCAATCCAATACCTAAAATCAACTGTCTCTAAGTGTTGCAAGGTGAACACTATAAAATGTGGTACAAATATGATTCTTTCAAAACCACTGAGCAGTAATTAAACTCACAAATAAGCACAAATCTTTGTCTCAAATCAGTCAAGCTAAAAAGTTTAAAGTGTTCTTTTTCTTTTCTGATGGCTTTTTCATCAAACTGTGCAGGGGAACCCAAGTATTTGCCATGGGCAAATACATGCCATAACGAGAGGGAAAAGGACAGGCAGGATTTGAACTGACTGACGGGAGAAGGAAGGACATGTGCAGAGGAGGAATATGAAGGTACAGGGGACACACCTTGTATAATTTCACTCCTCTGAAGTATCTGGAGTAGTCAAAATCATGATAACAGAAAGGAGAATGGTGGCTGCCGGGAGGTGGCGGGAAGGAGAAATGGGGAATTGTTCACTGGTACAGAGATTAGCTTTTCTAAGATGAAAAAGGGTGAGCACTGCTACACAACAGTGTAAATACAGCTAACTGTACACTGAAAAATGGTCGAGGGTCCATTTTAGACTACGCATTTTTTTAAACTACAATTAGAAAAAAAGAGTCACAAAAATTAGTGCCCTGGCAGTCATACTAATGCAAAAATATTTCAAATTGACTAACTTCAGTGTTCAGTCCTAATCTCTAAAATTCCTTTTGTCCCTAATTGGGAAAAAAAAAAGTAGACGTATCTTGCTAATGGTACAAGCAGGTTTCCTCAACTACAATAAAACTTAAGGAGCGAGAAAACCAAAAGAAGACAATACAAACACTAAGTGATGGTACAAAATACAGAGCAGGCTAGTAAACCCAATCTAATGGAGCCATCCCCACCCACAATCTAGTCTAAGGCTCAAAGGAAAACTGTACAGGGACTTCCCTGGTGGCCCAATGGCTAAGACTCTTGTGCTCCCAATGCAGGGGCCCAGGTTCAGTCCCTGCTCAGGGAACTAGACCCCACATGCCACAACAAAGATCAAAGATCCTGCGTGCCACAACTAAGACCTGGCGTGACCAAATAAATTAAAATTACGTTAAATCTTTAAAAAACTGTATGGAAGCTTCTCTTTACACCAAGAATAAAGAAAAACTCTTCTACCTGCTTGCAAGGCCCAGCACCTTCTGGCCCACTTCACCAGCCCCCTCTCCCCCCAGGTTCTTCTGTACGCTTCCTGATCCATACATAGGCCTGTACCTTAAGTCCCCAGTCATCTCCATGAACCCTGCCATCACAGGGTCTTTTTATCCTTGCGTTTGTTCTGACTGGAACGTTCTTCCTTTCCTGTGCATCCTTCAGATCTCAGATCAAATGTCACTTCTGGGATGTCCCTAACTCAAATACTTGTCACTGTTGCAGTTTTACATTCGTGTGGTTAATCTGCTGGCATCTGCTGAGCACAACGGTCTTGTATGCATTCACCTTCCCCCATTTCCAATGCTAAACTCAGCGCCTAGTACCAACTAAGCACTCAAATACCTGTTGAATAAGTGAACGGGCACCAAATCTATAATAATAAAATATCACAGAATGTCTCCTTAGGAGTCTATGCATCTTCACAAATCAATCTTGGAGGATGCCCAAAGCAACTGAGCCTGAAGTCCCTACTCAACTCTTTAAAAAAACAAGAAAGTCAACTCAAATGCCTGTATAAATTTCCCTGGCCCTTCTGTCTCTAAGCAAATACTGAGCACTCTAAGCACTTAATAAATACTTACTGAACTGAAATGAAATTATACTCTTTTGAATAATGGATTTTGATAACTAAACTCCTGCATTTTAGTCCCAAATAATATTTCCAAAAATTGTTCATATGCCTCAGTTTTATCTCCATTACCATTGGATTAATTATAATGTCGTTATCCAATAACGTTCGAATAAGGCTTAGAGCGGGGGGTCCCCAAACCCCATGGTACGGGTCTGTGGCCTGTTAGGAATTGGGCAGCACAGCAGGAAGTGAATAGCCGGTAAGCAAGCGAAGCTTCCGGTGTATTTACAGCGGCTTCCCATCGCTCCCATTACAGCCTGAGCTTCACCTCCTGTCAGATCAGCAGCCACATGCGATTCTCACAGGAGCTCAAACCAAAACAAGACTATGGAGTAGACTGACATAAGCAACACACTTCAGGTGTCATTGTCCCCCATCACCCCTAGATGGGACCATCCAGTTGCAGGAAAACAAGCTCAGAGCTCCCACTGATTCTGCATTATGGTGAGCTGTACAATTATTCCATTATATGTAAAACTATTCCATTATATGTGCGTTCATGCTAAGTCCCGGCCGACTCTTCGCGACCCTATGGACTGTAGCCCTCAAGTCTTCTCTGCCCATGGGATTCTCCAGGCATGAGTACTGGAGTGGGTTGCCATGCACTCTTCCGGGGGTTCTTTCCCACCCAGGGATCGATCTGGCATGTCTTAGCTTACATCTCCTACATTGGCAGGCGGGTTCTTTACCCCTAGTGCCACCTGGGAAGCCCCATTTCATTATACATCATAATGTAATACTAGAAATAAAATGCACAATAAATGTAATGTACTTGAATCAACCCCAAGCCATCCACGCAACCCCAGAAAAATTACCTTCAGCAAACCAGTCCCTGGTGCCAAAAAGATTACGACTGCTGGCTTAGAGCATCCTTAGTCCCACTGCTTCAAACTCAATTAAGGGAGGTTTTCAGTCCTTTGTATTTTAATATAAATTTTACTTTGTCAATTTCTGGGGTGGAGGCGGGGGGTGGGGGTGAGGGGGTCGGAAACAGGCCAGCTGGGATTTTACTATTGTGTTGAAACTGTTTTCAAATGTAAGTCAGAGATATTAACAACACCTGTCCCTACTTCTTCAACGTGGTAAATGTCACTTCAGTCTTTTTCCCCCAAATCCACTCAGTCCCAAGGAGAGTTCCTTTTGTAGAAAACTGTTAAGACACAAAATCTAACTCACAGAATACTAAATAAACTAAAATTCCCAGGTAGCTCAGCTGGTAAAGAATTTGCCGGCAATGCAGGAGACCCCGGTTCAATTTCTGGGTTGGGAAGTTCCCCTGCAGAAGGAACAGGCTACCCACTCCAGTATTCTTGGGATTCCCTGGTAGCTCAGACAGTAAAAGATCCCGCCTGCAATGCGGGAGGCCTGGGTTCCATACCTGGGTTGGGAAGATCCCTTGGAGGAGGGCATGGCAACCCACTCCAGTACTCTCGCCTGGAGAATCCCCATAGACAGGGCAGCCTGGCGGGCTACAAGTCCATAGGGTCGCAAAGACTCCGACTCGACTCAGCACAGCACAAATAAACTAAAAACCAGAAAGCTAATCCCCAGCTAAAGGATCAGTTCGAAATGTTGAACTAGATGAGTCTCCACGATCAACGAAGCAGATAAAAGTATACCACTCTGGAAGGCGCAAAGCAACAGGCAAACATCAAGTATTACAGCAAAGTCGCTGCTGCTCAGGAATCCTAAGGCGTCCCTCCCCTGTCAATCCCAAACATCTGTATCGGGACCCAAAAGAACGCGTCCACAGGTAACCCGAACCTCGGGAAGCGTCCCCTGGACAGCAACAGGCTGTTTAACTCTACTTTTCCTCCCGGGGCATCATACTGGGTACAAGGGAGGGCCGGCGAGGCTCAGGCGCGAGGAGCCGGGCCTGAGAGACCAGGTGGGCCCTGAGCCGGGGGCGTTGGGTGGGCAGAGACGACGCCAGGACCGGAGAATCGATGCCAGAGACAGAGAGCACTTGCGCCTGGCCGCCGGCGCAGGTGCCCCCACCACCCCGAAGGGTTGCGGTGGCCTTGAAGTGCAGCCCCGAGGTCGGTTCTGGGGAGGGGTCGAGATGAGGACAAACATTTGAATACA
>NW_011494640.1:3900604-3924347 GCF_000754665.1 Bison bison bison
TGAGCGCGCGCGGCCGCGGCCGTGGGTCCGCGGTAGCTCTGTTGCGGCGGCGGCAGCAGAGCCCGAGCGGAGGGCTCTCCCGGCAGCAGGCTGTAGCCAGTGGCTCTAGATGCCGGCCCTCTGCTCCCAGGCCAGCGGCTGGCGGGCGACCTCCGCCCCTGCTCCTGATCGCGCCCAGCCCCAGTCTTCGGTACCGTGCCCTGCTGAACTGCGTCTCACACCACCCACTCCCCTATCCTCCTATCCCCCTATAGCCCCCCAACCCCCGCTATCCTCGCCCCCGACGCCGCCAGCCTGCAGCTTCTAGCTCCCGGGTGTAGCCTGCCGGTCCTTTCCTGTGACAAGTTTGGTTTTTTGTTTTTTTGTTTGTTTGTTTGTTTAACTCATCCCTTGACTTACTCCACGCTCGGTTACACCTGCTCAGAGCTAGCTAGGTGCAGGGCTGGCCTTGGGATACCGAGGTGGACCACCCAGGCGTGGTTCCTGCCCGCTGAACGGACAGGCGGGTGGGAGGGCAGGCAGGCAGGCAGTATCCTGCAGACTGGGATGCTCAGAGTGAAGAAAGGTAGGGGAGCCAGCCCGAGGCGAGCCTACCCAGACTCAGGTGGGGAAAAGCCAGGGGTAGGGACCTCAGCCAAGTTAAAAAGGTAGGGAAGAGTGATCCAGGGAGGAGAGTAGGCTCCCCGTTGAGAAACCCACTGAAAGAAAGGTATGTACGGGCCTCCCCTGGAAACTGTAGAGAAGAGAGTATGGTTAAGGCTGGAACCTAGAAAACATATCGTAGGTGTGCACAAAGGAAAAAGAACCCCCAAAGAGCAGGCAGCTTGTTCGTTTGAAAGACTGCTGAGAAGACAGCAGAAGAATTTCGGTAAGGAGGTGATCACCAGTGTCAAATGCTGTGTGGATCCAGAGCCCAGTGGTGACCATAGAAAAATCAAAATTCAGGACTGCGTTGTCAAAGCTGACAATGACTTGAATCTGTGTAGTGAGAGTCCACCACCATATGCTCCTAGTTGAAACAAGGGAAAGAGATAACATTAAATTGTTCCTGAATGCCTGATGTATCTAAAAGCACTGTCACTGTATTTGAAAATTTCAGAATTCCTCTACTAATAACCAATCTCCTTGAAGATGGAAGATATTGTTATTTAACCTTGCATCTACAGTGCCTGCCACATGCAAAGGCCTCAATCGATGTTTATTTAAAGAATAAAAGAACCCCTGAGCCTCTGATTTTTAATGTTCACACAAGTCCCTTCCAAACCCTCAGCAAAGGTGTGTTGTGGGCAGAACTTACTTGTCTATTCAAACTGTAGAGGGTGGAAGAAACTCAGCAAGGGTAGGAAGCAGAGTGTGATGGAGGCCCAGGGACTCAGTAGATGGGAGAGAGCCCAGTGGAGCGAGAGGTGGGAAGATCCAGAAGAAAGATAAAGGACTGAAAACATAGAAGCTGGGCTTTCAGGGCCAGAAATGGGAAGTGAAGCCAAAAATAATTAGAAACAGGAATAGGAGAGAAAGACAACTTTTGTCCATAACAGAGATATCTCACTGAGATTGGGCTGCAGGCAGAAAGTGTGGTTTCAGCCAGTGTGAAGGCTACAGGGCTAGGTAGACATATCCCCAAGTCGTCTAAATGAAGTGCACCCTGGGCTTCTTCAATTGGGCCAAAGGGTAACCGCAACACACTCTGGAGTGAGTTGAAATGAGAGGCTTGCCCCAAAAACATATATCCCAGTCCATAATTCCAATCAATTTTTGTTATCACAAATATTACAGTGTGTGTGTGTGTGTGTGCACGTGTATGCCCGAGAGAGAAATATAATTCTCTGAGAGACTGCTAAATCTGTCCACAATGGATGTGACCAGGCATCCATGGAAAGAAACCATGAAATTCTAAACGTGTAGCTGAAGAGTTTAGGACACCCAACATATCAGCCCAGAGGGCCTAGAAGCAACATCAACCCCATGGAAATTTCAACCATATGGACTATAGCCTGCTAGACTCCTCTTTCCATGGAATTCTCCAGGCAAGAATACTGGAGTGAGTAACTATTCCCTTCTCCAGGGCATCTTCCCAACCCAGGGATTGAACCCGGGTCTCCTGCATTGCAGGTGAAATCTTTACCATCTGAGTCAACAGGGAAGCCCAGAAAATGGTTACAACTCAGTAAAAGAAAGTTAAATCAATTAATTTTTTGTGAAAAGGAGGGACAAAGTCAACTTGTAACCTGGAAAAAGGAAACCCAAATACATGAAGTATAAGATAAAGCCCACCCCACATTCTCCTGGCAACCTTGAATATAGCATATATTCTAAAGAACTGTGTTCTATTGAAGGGCCAGGGTAATTCATTAGGCTCAAGTTGGCTAGGCTTCTGGGACATCTCAATGATGCTTCAAGAGGTAGAAATTTATCATTGCTATGAAGGGCATATTCTTAGAGAACTGCAGGGAATTGTAGGTGAACTCTGTATTTTCAGAGTGGTATGGGCATGGAAGTTTCCAAGTGATGTTGTCTGTCTGGTCTCTGGTTGATGGATGCCAGTTAATGGCTTAGAGGAATGCCCCCCAAGACCCAAGATATCAGTGAAGGATCAGAGTTACTGTGCCTGGTTCTTATATGAGATGAGCCATCTGCTGCCTCCAGGAGAATTCCATTTTGGCCCTAGGAGGAACTGTGTCTGTTATGAAGTCTAAGTTTTTGTTGCCCCAGAGCTTTCCGTGCCAATCCTGATTCCTAACCACCACCATCCCCAACTTGGGTTTCTCCTTTACTAACATCCACCTTGTCTCAAAGCCAGACACCCAGGAGTCACTCTTGACTCCACTTTCCCTCATCACCACACTCTCACCCTAATAACCCAGTCCAAGAACAAGTCCTATAGACTGTGTCATTTCCCCCACCCAATTCCATTGCCACCAATTGCGGTGAAAGGAGCAAATAACCAAGTAACTTGGGTTCAGTAAGAAGGGATTACAACCTCAGAGATGACGCAAGGTGCTAAAGCTGTGTGTGTGTGTGTGTGTGTCTGAACAACGTACTGACCAAACAGCACAAAAACTTCAAGGAGATAGGATGGAATAAATTCATTCAACAACACATTTTGATTGCCTTTCACCTGCTAATTTTACCTTGAAGGAAGTTAAAAGATAGTGAAAGGACTACCAAATAGGTTAAAGAAAAATCTAAGGTAGAATTGAATATATTCCAGGACTTCCCTGTAATCCAGTGGCTAAAACTCCACACTCCACAATGCGGGGAACCTGGGTTTGATCCTTGCTCAAGGCAATGGCACCCCACTCCAGTACTCTTGCCTGGAAAATCCCATGAACAGAGGAGCCTGGTGGGCTGCAGTCCATGGGGTCACTGAGGGTCGGACACGACTGAGCGACTTCACTTTCACTTTTCACTTTCATGCATTGGAGAAGGAAATGGCAACCCACTCCAGTGTTCTTGCCTGGAGAATCCCAGGGATGGGGAAGCCTGGTGGGCTTCCGTCTATGGGGTCGCACAGAGTCGGACACGACTGAAGTGACTTAGCAGCAGCAGCAGGGAATTAGATCTCATGCTATGACTAAGAGTTTGCATGCGGAAACTAAAGATCCCGCGTGCCACAGTGAAGATCGAAGATCCCACATGATGCAGCTGAGGCCTGGCACAGCCAAATAAATAAATATTTTTTTAAAAAAGAGAATTGAACACATTCCCACAACCAAAGTAAAAGAGTGCTTGCTGGCTTGGGAGTGTGACTTTGGAAGGTCTTAGCTCAGCTGTGCGTGTATGCATGCTAAGTCATTTCAGTTGTGTCTGACTCTTCGAGACCCTATGGACTGCAGCCTGCCAGGCTCCTCTGTCCATGGGATTCTCCAGACAAGAATACTGGGAGTGGGTTGCCATGCCCTCCTCCAAGGGATCTTCCCAACCCAGGGATCGAACCAGCATCTTTTATGTCTACCTGCCTTGGAAGGCAGGTTCTTTACCACTAGCTAATCAAGCCCAGATCAGCTGTGGGATGCATTATAAAGTCCATACCTGTGCAGGCAGAGTATGGTGGGCTTAGAGGGCTCTGAGTAAGCAGAAAATATCACCATCACCATATCAATTGTTCTTAGCCTCCCAGACTGCTGCAGCTAGATCACCCAGACCACGATTTCCAACTTGGAGTCTGTCTATAGTCTGATGCTGTTCTCATCTCACTTTAAATTTAGTCTTAAAAATTTATATCCCCAATATGCTTTTAATTTTTTCCCTTACCACTATGTTTTATAGATCTTTCCAAGTCAATCCATGAAAGTCAGCTTCACTATTTTTAATATCTATATAATATTTTATTGTACAAATGTGTAATTATTGATTCAATATTACTGTATTGGAGAATACTTCATTTGCATTCAATTTTCTCTATCATAAATAATGGTGCTTTCAGTATCCTGTACATAAGTTTGTTCTCATGTGAAAGTATTTCTGTGGAAAAGAGTTCTTGTTGGCTAAAAGTTACAAATTGAAATTTTGTGATACTGCCAAATGCTCTTCAAAATAGGCTTATTAATTTATACTCCCACCAACAGTGTATGAGAGTGCTTATTTGCACTTATCACTGCCAGCTCTGGATATCATAAATCTTTTTAATTTCTGCTAGTCCTGTGCTTGAAAATACAATCTTATTTTGTTTTACTTTGCATTTTTCCAATTATTAGTGAGGTTGGGCAGCTTTTTATATATTCACTGTCATTTGCATTTCATCTTCAGTGAATTGCTTTTTCTCATTTTTTTTCCTATTTGACAATTTTTTCTTATTGATCCATGAATCTAATGTCTTATCATTCTTGTCTTGACCTACTGACCTTTGTCTTTTGTTAATCCTGATGCTGATTCTGTGTATTTCTTCTATGCATGTGTGTGATACAGCAGTTACAAAAAAAATACTTAATAGTTTTTCATTGTAAAAGTAAAAATACAAGATTTTTTAAATTCAAAAAAAATTACATTTTTCTCTTCCTTCTAGCTTCATAGTATTATTTTTATCCTAATTTTTAAGACATAAATTCTTCTATAATATTCCCATTTTTGCCTCATAGGTGTTAGCTTTTGCCTTAATGTCTCTTTAACCTACTAACTTCTCTTTAAATTTTCATCTTTTTAAATATTTTCACTATTTATTTTATCAGGATTCAATTAACATATTATTCTTAACTTTTTAGGTTCATTTTTTAAATTTTTATAGTTTTTTGCCTTTTTATCTCTTTTTTTTTAATTTTACATATGCTACTTTAAATATGAATTTCAGAAAATGCTCTCATTTACAGTGTTATTCTTCCTAAATTTTTATTTCCACATCTTTAGCTTTAAATTTGTCTTAATTTTTATACTCCCTCATCATCTTATTTTGATTTTTATTTCTCTGATCTTCCATCTTGCATATTTTTTCTGGTTTTGGACTTGAATTATACACGTATCTCAGCAACTGCAAATGTCATCTAACAATCATTGCACTTTAAATGAGAAAATAAAGAGTCATATTTCATTCACAAAATCCAGAATGCTTATACTTTTCTTTGCTGGAGAATTTACTGCAGAGGGAGATATGTATAGGACAGAATTTTACTTTTCTTCTATGCCTTGTGTCCTGCTAGATACCAGCCACATAAGAAGCCGGTGTAAGAGAAAAGGCACCCTCAAGTTGCAACTCTGATACAGCACCAGTGTGGCATAGCACTTAAGGCATGGGTTACCAAACTGCTGGGTTGAAATCCAACTCCTCCAATTACTTGCTGTGTGACCTTGGGTAAGTTAACCAACCTCTCTGTGTCTCCATTTTCCTCACCTGTAGAATGTAGATGATGACGATAGCATCTCATAAGGCTTATGTGAGATTTGAATGAGTCAGTATATGTAAAGGACCTAGAACAGTGCCTGGCACATAGTAAAATTCATGTGTTTGTTAATATTATTTAACACGTAGTTATCCTATATAGTAGTTGCTTTTAGGAGTATAAAATAGCCAAGTATCTTGTAAATGATGGTCTTAATTGACATAAGAAGCTTTTATTCTTCCTTTTAGAGCAGACACTGTAGCCTACCAAAGTTCTCCTTGGCACTTTCTCTTCCTAACCAAACCCAATATATATTTTTTTCAGATATCAACACTCCTCCAAGGACTTATGTGTGGGGTGGGGGTGGGGAACAATTTCAGTGACCGGTGAATCTGTTTCTCCTTTTTCAGTGTCCAACCCTGATTGACTCTCTGAATTCTAAAATTCTAGACAGAAAACATCTTATTGAATGGCTCAGGCCAGTCTATGAGTTGGGCTAGGGGTCTACTGGAGCCAATCAGCTGAGCAAGGGAAAGAGAATCACCCAGTAGAATTAGGGCTACTCAAGTATACACCTTTCTTAGGGGCTGGAGTGGGCGGGGAATGTATGTGTGTGTGCATGGTGCAGACTTACTGGAGGAGAGGGGAGCAAAATTTCAGTGAAGGGAGAAGTGATAGTTTCATGCACTGTATTATAGCCTGTCTCCACGGATATGCATATCCTAGCCTGAAAAGCAATGACATAAAGCTATGGTTGTCATTAAGAGTGATAGTGTATTTTTAAATATTTAACTTTTCTAAAGGCCAAAACCAAACCAAGAGGATTTGACCAAAGAGGACTTGAAGAAGTTGAGAGAATGACAAAAAGAATTCTGAATCTATTTATAAGAAAAACATTTTTTAAATTAGAACAGATAAAAAGAAATGTGCACAGTCACTTGATGGATAAATGAAAATATAGTAAAAACACAGGGAAGCTGAGTTGTTCAGAAAATGTTACATTTGATCTTAGTTAAATGAATCAAAAAACACAGCATCCAAAAGAAATCCTATTTTAAGTTAAAGAGAAAACAGTTTTATTAACTGAGAAAAATACAGAGTAATACAATTAGAACAATTATAAGATAACATGTAAAGGGACTAAATTCTCCTATTTAAAAAAATAGAATAATAGACTGGATTAAAAAGACAAATCCACACCTATGAATCTTGTTTTTAAAAAAAAAAAATTTTTTTTAAGAAAAGGGAGAGAATAATTTAAAAGCCTGGCTCAGATAAGTCAGGCTTGTACAAAAGCAAGAGTAGCGGGTCCCAGCTTGACTGAATAAGTTGTGTTCATCCCAGGATTCCAGCAAACCCGGACATGCCCTGAACACCAATGGCAGGACCCACTGGAGGACTGTTTTCATGAGAAGCTAGCATCCTAGAAAATAATCCCTTGTTCAGGCAGGGCCACGAAGAAGCCTGAGACAGCAGGTCAGTATAATGCTGTGAACAGCAGGGAGGCTGCAGGGGAAGTCCGGCAAAACAAGCTGTTTGGCCCAAGGCCCCCCTGCTCTGTAGCTTTTCAACAGAACGGAGCGCCAGCAAAGGCAGGGTGCTGTTGGAGCTTGCTGGCAGAAACTCTCCACAATACTCCATTCATTGGCCCCCAAGACAGGCTCTGACCCAGCCCCGCTGAGGGATTGTCAGCAAGTCCCTACACCTTGGGGTGGTGGTGAGGGGGCCTCCTTTTCTCTTCTACAAAACGGTGATTAGAGGATCTGATCCAAAAGGGAAAAATTAGGAAATAGGGAGCTTTCTCAAATGTGTATTAGGCTTTCACAGAAATGAACTGCAATTTTGAAGATAAAGATATTCACAATAGATAAACAAAGATTCTAGCACGAGTGGTAAAGAACTCGCCAGCCAGTGCAGGAGATATAAGAGACACGGGTTTGATCCCTGGGCTGGAAGAGCCCGTGGAGGAAGGCATGGCAACCCACTCCAGTATTCTTGCCTGGAGAATCGCATGGACAGAGGGGCCTGGCAGGCTACAGTCTATAGGGTCGCAAAGAGTCGGACATGACTGAAGTGACCTAGCACACAAAGATTTTACACATACTTTCTCAGTCAATAAAATTGGGGAGAAAACCGGTATGCCACCTATATGCACATGACCAGGCAAGAAAGGAAGAAAGTTCTGTGATGGAACAATTATTAATAGGTTGAAAAGGCAACACCAAATATGGGAATGTTATTTAAAAGACAAACAAAAAAAGAGATACTGGATACACAGTTAAAGCTGCATTGAGAAAATTCTGGTGTCTTTTGGGCTTATGGTAACAAGAAAGAAAAAGGGAAAAAAATATCAACTAAATTTACACCTAAATTTTTTTAAAAAGATATAAGTAACAAATTTTTAAAGGAACAGGAATAAATATGAAATCAAATAAATTAATTGGAAAATAAGAATATCTGCTAAGATGCAAAATAATTTAAAATGAACTAATATAATATTTTCAAACTACAAGTACAGTCGATTAAGTAGCCAAGAAAATATAAGACGTACAAAAACCTAAAGACTATATAAACGCAAAAATGTTTCAATTATTAAGAAATACAATTCAAAGTTAAAATTGAATACATTTTAAAATTAAAAGGAATTAATAACTTTGAATAAAACCAAACAAGAAGAAAATTCAAAACATCAGGAAAAGATGAGTGAAAGGAAAAATTCACAGGAAATATGGAAAATCTGGGGAAGAGTGGATACATGTATATGTATGGGCGTGTCCCTTCGCTGTTCATCTGAAACTGTCCCAACATTGCTTGTTCATCAGCTATACCCCAATACAAAATAACAAGTTTAGGGGAAAAAAAAGAAATATCTAAAACCTATTCAATGAAGATTGGTAGAATGAGTGAATTTTTTGGAAAAAGCATCTAGACTTGATATTGTTGTCATTAACATTTTCAGTAGCAAGTTAATAAACAAAACCTCAATTCATTTAAGACAAATACGTTCACTTTCTGCCTGCTTGTAAAGGTAAAGATTATAACACAAAAAAAGTTTAACAAATTTTGCCTCATATGTAGTTTTACCACTTTTGCGCATTTGTTTTCACTTTATTCTGTTACTAGTACCATATCTTTATGTTGCAGAGCTGCACAAAGTGCAACCATTTTACATCCCTTCTTTTACAAATTGTATCTTAGCAGTTGCATGTATATTTTAGGGTTTTCTTTTATTTTTTTCTTTGTTATATAAATTATAAATATTCACATGAAGAAGCAACTCAAAATGTAGGTGTAATTCCAATACCCAAAATGAGATAGACTGGTAAGTAGATGTGTGAATGTGTGTTGCTGCTGCTGCTGCTGCTGCTGCTAAATCGCTTCAGTCGTGTCCGACTCTGCGACCCCATAGACCGCAGCCCACCAGGCTCCCCCGTCCCTGGGATTCTCCAGGCAAGAATACTGGAGTGGGTTGCCATTTCCTTCTCCAATGCATGAAAGTGAAAAGTCAAAATGAAGTCGCTCAGTTGTGTCTGACTCTCAGCAACCTCATGGACTGCAGCCCACCAGGCTCCTCCATCCATGGGATTTTCCAGGCAAGAGTACTGGAGTGGGGTGCCATTGCCTTCTCCAGTGAATGTGTGTTAGTCGTGTCCAACTCTTTGTGACCCCGAGAACCTTCGCCCACCAGGCTTCTCTGCCCAGGAAAATTTTCAGGCAGGAATACTGGAGTGGGTTGCCATTTCCTACTCCAGGGGATCCTCCCCAGCCAAGGATCAAACGTGCATCTCTTCCATCTCCTGCATTGGCAGGCAGATTCTTTACCACTAAGCTACCTGGCAAGTTCCTGTAGGTAGATACATATGTACAAACACACATACATACATTCGTAGGTAGGTACACATACATTTGGATTTAGATTGAAATATACTTTTTTGAAAATTTAAACAGATATAATTCACATAACATAAAATTCACCATTTTAAAGTGTACAATTTGGTTCTTCATAGTATAGTCACAGGGTTGTACAACCATCACCACAATAAATTTTAGAACATTTTAACCACACCAAAAAAGAAATCCCATGCCATCATTTCCCTCCCATCCTTCCAGCCCTAGGCAATCACAATCTACTTTTTGTTTCTATGAATTTCCCTATTCTGGACATTTATATAAATGGAATCATACAATATATGGCCCTTTATGATTGGCCTCTTTAGCTTCACTTCAGTTCAGTCGCTCAGTCGTGTCCAACTCTTTGTGACCCAGTAGACTGCAGCACACCAGTCTTCCCTGTTCATCACCAACTCCCGGAGCTTACTCAAACTCATGTCCATTGAGTCAGTGATGCCATCCAACCGTCTCATCCTCTGTCATCCCTTTCTCCTCCTGCCTTCAATCTTTCCCACCATCAGGGTCTTTTCTAATGAGTCAGTTCTTCGCATCAGGTGGCCAGAGTATTGTAGTTTCAGCTTCAGCATCAGTCCTTCCAATGAATATTCAGGACTGATTTCCTTTAGGATGGACTGGTTTAATTTCCTTACAGTCCAAGGGACTCTCAAGAGTCTTCTCCAACACCACAGATCAAAAGCATCAATTCTTCGGCACTTAGCTTTCTTTATGGTCCAACTCTCACATCCATACATGACTACTGGAAAAACCATTTATCTTAGCATAATGTTTTCAAGATTCACCCACATTATAATATGATCGCTGATTCATTCTTTTTTATCGTAAAATCATATTCATATATATATCACATTTTCTTTGTCCATCAGTTAATGGACATTTGAGTTGTTTCCAGTTTTTGGCTATTATGAATAAAGCTACTATGAACATTCAAGTACAAGTTTTTGCATGAACATACATTTTCAATTCTTTAGGGCATATAGGAGTAAAATTGCTTGGTCATATGGACTGGGTCATATCATAACAGTGCCATTTTATATTTCCACCAACAATGTGTAAGTGTCCCAATTTCTCCACAACCTCAACAACATTTGTTATTTTCCATTTTTTAAACGCAGTCATTCGAATGCAGTACTATCTAGTAAAGTGGCATCTCATTGTAGTTTTAATTTGCATTTCCATAACAGCTAGTAATGATGTTTATTGACCATTTGTATATCTTCTTTGGAGAACTTTCTATTCAAGTCCTTTGCTCATTTTTAATTAGGTTGTCTTTTGGTTGCTGGATTGTAAGAATTCTTTATGTATTCTGGATTCTAGGTTCTTATCAAATATATTTTTTACAAATATTTTCTCTCATCTGGACTGTTGTCTTTTCACTACCTTAATAATGTCCTTTGATGAAAAGTAAGCTTTAAGCTTGGTGAAGTCCAAATTATCTATTTTTCATTTGGTTGCTTGTCCTTAGTGTATCATACGGAGAAGGCAATGGCACACCACTCCAGTACTCTTGCCTGGAAAATCCCATGGACGGAGGAACCTGGTAGGCTGCAGTCCATGGGCTTGCTAAGAGTCGGGCACGACTGAGCGACTTCACTTTCACATTTCACTTTCATGCATTGGAGAAGGAAATGGCAACCCACTCCAGTGTTCTTGCCTGGAGAATCACAGGGACGGGGGAGCTTGGTGGGCTACCATCTATGGGGTTGCACAGAGTTGAGGTTGAAGCGACTTAGCAGCAGCAGCAGCAGCAGTGTATCATATCTTAAGAAAAACTGTTGCCTAATGCAAGGTCATGAAAATTTATATCTATGTTTTCTTCCAAGTATTTATGCTTTTAGCACACATGTTTGGATTTTTGATCCATTTTGAATAAATTTTTGTATGTGAAGTGAGGTAGAGGTCTAACTTCACTTGTTTGAATACAGTTATCCAGTTGTCCCAGTGTTCAAAAGACTATTTTTTCCCATTGAATGATCTTATCATCCTTGTCAAAATCAATTAACACATTTGGATTTATTTCTGGGCTCAATTCTAGTCCATTGATCTATCTTCATGCCTGTGCCACATTGTCATGACTACTGTGGCTTTATCGTAAGTTCTGAAATTGAAAACTGAAAAGTGAGTCCTCCAGTAGAATATACTTCAACAGTGTTTTGTAACTTTTTCACTTTAAAAACTTGAAGATATTCACATCAACATGTCAACAAATACAATTCTATGGCATCAGTCTAAGTAAATGTGTAGTATCCTACATGAATTTTCCAGTAGCTATTTGACCAGAATAATTATAGCATATTGTTAGATTCATAGATTATTTCCAACCTTTTGCTCTAATAAATAACTTAATTTTTACTTATTAGGCTTATCTTAGATACTATAAATGTATTTTCTTCTGAGTATATTTTTTTCATGAGTTTACCCAATTCTCTATTAAGACCTTCAATCCAAATAATCTGTAAAATCTCCTATTAAAGTGTAATATTGGGCTTTCCTGGAGGTTTGATGTAAAGAATCTGCCTGCCTATGTGGGAGACATGGATTCCATCCCTCATGCAGGAAGACCCCATAAGCCACGGAGCAACTAAGCCCATGTGCCACAACTATTGAGCCTGTGCTCTAGAGCCTGGGAGCCACAGCTACTGAGCCCACGTGCCCGAGAGCCTGTGCTCTGCAACAGGAGAAGCCACCACAGTGAGAAGCCCCTGCGCCACAACTGAAGAGTAGCCCCTGCTTGCTGCAACGAGAAAAGCCTGTGCAGCAACGAAGACCCAGCACAGCCAAAAATAAATAGACCAATGAGATTATTTTTTAAGTGTAATATTAACCATTTTCTGTCATTCTTGCTATAAACAATTTCCTGTCTCTGTTTGTCTCATTTATTCGTAATGTACAGGAGTGAAACAACAGCCAGGGCATCTTGCTGCTTAGACTATTTTGGGAAGAAATGAAAACTGAAGCTATGCTGATTTTTAATCTTTCAGGAGTGGCCTTTTATTCTACTTGTGTGTGTGCTACATTGCTTCATTCGTGTCTGACTCTTTACAACCCTATGGACCATAGCCCTCCAGGCTCCTCTGTCCATGGAGATTCTCCAGGCAAGAATACTAGAGTGGGTTGCTATGCGCTCCTCCAGGAGATTTTCCCAACCCAAGGATCGAACCCATAACTCTTTTGTCTCCTGCATTGGCGGATGGGTTCTTTACCACTAGTGCCGCCTATATTCTACCTGGAAGATATTAATCCTTGTTATTTCATATATTCATTTTATAAACTAATGCATTCACCTAGTGCAAAATTTAAGAGATACTAAAGAGAAGCTGGTGAATAAGTCTCCCAACGGCACCCAGCTCCTCTCTCTGTTACCGGTTTCCTCCATCCCAACATCTGTCATCCATCCATCCATCCAACTAACATTTTCATGGTGTCTGCTCTGTGTGAAGACAACCAGGTACAGTAGATCAGGAAGATTTGAATCCCACGTCTACCACTGACGTCCTATGGCCTCGAGCAGACCACTTGGTCAAGTCTCTGTTTCCTCATCTGTGAGATGAGGATAAAGACAATTACCTTATACATCATCAAGAAGATATATTACAAGGTACCTAGCAGAGGCCTGGGTGCTATGGATACCACCATGAAGCCAGATGTCATCAAGAGCTGTCCTCAGATGTCAACCCTGTCCTCAAGAGCTCTGTTCAAGCACCCGTCTCAGATCTGCATCTTAGCTCCCCCTTCCTGTTTTCCCCTCTTTGGATCAGGCTGTTTTTCTGGCTACCAGCTTAGAATCTCTCCTGCAACTGCAAGGAGTCCATCCACAGGGCTGGGCCCTGCAGACAGGCATGAGGTGGAAGCCTGGGGCTTCCCACTGCCTGATTCTGTCCCTGAGAATTTTTGACTAAATATCAAGCATCATATTCACCAGTGTTATCTTGTCAGAAGCTGTAAAAGCATTTATACTTCTGTCTAAATATTATGGATGGCAAGTATTCAACCATGGAGAGAAAAGATAGACAGTGAACTCACTCACCTGGTTCAGGCGTCATGGTTTTGTTCTTCTTGAAGAAAAATCATCCCTGAACTCTGTTCGAAAATATTGGCCAACATCTTCCCTACCAGCCAGGCCATCTATCTGCAGAGAAGAGCAAGTTTTCAGTCTGAAAATACCTATTTCCAGACATGGGGTTTTTGTTTGGATTTCCCTGACGGGGCCAGTGGTAAAGAACCTGCCTGCTAATTCAGAAGACATAAGAGACACAGGTTCAATCCCTAGGTTGGGAAGATCCCCTGGAGGAGGGCATGGCAACCCATTGCAGTATTCTTGCCTGGGAAATTCCTGTGGACAGAGGAGCCTGGTGAGCTACAGATCATAGGGTCACAAAAAGTTGGATACAACTAAAGCAACTTAGCATGCGTGGTGATTGTTTGTTTGTTTGTTTGTTTGTTGGCCATGTTGCATGGCTTGCAGGATCTTAGTTCCCTGACCAGGGATTGAACCCAGTCCCTCAGCAGTGAGAATTCAGCCATAACCACTGGACTGCCAGGAAACTGCCAGTGGGTTTATTTTTTTTAACACAGTGTTCTCACTTTGCCACTGAACATATTAAGAAAACACACTCTGGGGAGGGGCATCTTTGGTGAGTGGAGGGATTCTTGGGAGAGACGAAGACAAAGAAACTCCCACATTTGGGGGAGTTGCAGCCTGGAGGCCAGTCTCTCCTTCCATTCCTGCTTTTGGTTCCTTCTGCCCCCAGGGAGCTGCTACCTGTGAGGTGACCATGCTGACCCCAAATCAGTCAGCCTCTGGAGGAAACTAAGGGCTTCTTCCCCCTCACCCTGAGCTAGGTTTCCCCACCAGCTCAAGGTCTGCAGGTACAGGCAGCCAGGCCTGAGAGGGACCACACTACCTCGCTTCTCTCCAGACACAGTACAGATGCATGTTTCTGGGTCACATTCTGGTGTCATGATACCACTGACTTTCTCATCATTGCTGTAGTCTAGGCATCAGTGATTAGGGATCTTTGATGTTATTACTGTGACTCACTGAAGGTTCAGATGATGGTTAGCACTTTTTAGCAATAAAGTATTTTTACATTAAGGTAGGTATGTACTTTTTTTTTAGAGATAATGCTATTGCACACTTAATAGACTACAGTATAGTATAAATATAACTTTTATGTGCAGTGGGAAATCAAAAAATTCATTTGACTTGCTTTATTGTGATATGGCTTTATTGTAGTGTTCTGGAACCAAACCCACAATATCTCTGAAGCGTGCCTGTAATATTTCTATAAACTTGTATTGAGTCACTGAAAAATGAGAGGATTTCTTGCCTCTGGGGCAACTTTTCAAAATGCCAAGTGAATTTCTCCTTCCAGAGATGTAAGCTTGTCCAAAGCGTAGACTTATGATAAAAATTTGGCACTCTGTTTTTCACAGGGACAATATCATAAAAAGGAGGTTTCCTTGTGATTGGCTAAACTCAAAGCTCTCCACCATATAAGGTGACTTTTCAAAAGGCAATTACAGCTCCAGGTTTTGTTCAATTTCAGGTTTATATAGGCAAGTTCATGGACTTCATGCATCCATTTCTGTTTTCCCAAGAAACACTGATTATTTTCACAATATCAAAACCAAGGTAATGGGAAAGCCATAGACATGGCCTGCTTGGCAGACAAGGAAGATCCCACATTCATTCAGCGCCACGTCACCCTGCCTTTGGGGCCTCCCCGCCTTGCCAGCAGGAAGGCCAGTCGCTTTGAGGGTGAAGCCTTCCCTAATCTGTCAGGGCCTCCTGGGGTGCTTGCCTACATCCTGAATCTGTCCTCCTGGTTCCCCTCTGGCGACCTGCTGGGGAAGCAGAAATACAGTCCGTCAAGACCAGAATCCTTAACCACTTTAGATCTCCACCCCACCTCTGCTCCCACTTTCAGCCTCACTCACGGGCCTTGGTGCCTCCCACCCTGTAGCCCCCATGCCGAGGTGGACCCAGCCCTTGGCCTTGCAGGCCGTGGTACAACTGCAGCTCCTGACACCAGGGGAGCCCCAGCAGTGGCTCCGAAACACAGTCCCTGTAATGCTAGTGCAAACTTTCTGCTGCCTCTGCTGCCACGTTGGAGGTGAGCTCTCCCACAGGGGTCCCTGAGAGAGAAGGGAAGGGGGTGCTGCCTCCCCATGTTGCCGGAGTGTCCAGGGAGAGCACCAGCGCCCCAAGGAAGTGCAGCCTTTCCTGTGCACACACAGCCAAGCCCTGGGGGCCCGGGCAGGTGCCATTCGACCTGGATGATCAGAGATGGGAGTGAGTCCTGCCTGGGAGGACTCGATTCCCTACAACAGGGCACGGGAACCCAGAGTGACCACAGCCTGAGGGGAGGGTTTCTTTCAGCAATCCCACGGGTCCTCATGCTGGTTATTCTCCACTTACCCGCTCACCTCCCAAATCTGTCCTCTCCATTCTCTGCCCTGCTTGGCCATGATTCTGACAGTAGCTACTTTCTTTGTTTAAAAGTAGTATTGAAAGGCTCTTCTTTCATGTACTAGCTCTCTGTCACTATCCCCATTACTTCCTTTATCATGTGAATAGTCCCTTCACTAAATTCTCCCAGTTTAACCCTCTGAGTTGCCATGAGCCTGACTCCAGTGGCTCCCACCCCAGGATGCTTGAGGAGTCCTAGAGTAGACAACTGACTCCCAACAATGATGAAATTGACCACCCTATCAGTAGAAGAGCTGCAGGCTGAACCACATTTAATCTGATCCAGAAAAATAGAAAAATGTAGCATTTCTTGCACGTTAGTATTGCAGAGCAAATCCACACTGTGACCCAACGTCTGGCCTCTGGGAGCAGTTGGGCTCTCGGTCACTTTGCCTCTCAGAGTCCTCTCGTATTCTTCATCACTTCATGAAGAGATTTCAGGTGGCTTTGACCATTTATCATTTTGTCTAAAGCTCTCTCCTTAGCTTCGGCTCCAGGGGTAAAATCAGTGTGGATCTGAGCCCCAGGTGCTCAGAAGGAGCCCAGTTCCTCACACAGATCTAGAGTTTAACCACCCAAGGCCCTGGACCAGGCTACTTTGGTTACAAAGAGAAACACTGATCGGATAGAATCTCAAGCAAAGTAAAACGGTTGGATATGGCTCTCCTTTCTCTTTAAGTTTTGTGTGTGTGTGTACATATATACAATAAATATTTTACACTATATTTTATAGTGTAGTATAAAATTGGGCTTCCCTGCTGACTCAAACAGTGAAGAATCTGCCTGCAATGCAGGTGACCTGGGTTCAATCCCTGGGTTGAGAAGATCCCCTGGAGGAGGGCATGGCAACCCACTCCAGTGTTCTTGCCTGGAGAATCCCATGGACAGAGGAGCCTGGTGGGCTTACAGTCCACGCGGTCACAAAGAGTCAGACTAAGCACAGCACAGCACATAGTATATTATAGAATATTACAATATTTTATATTAAATAGTATATAAAATAAATTAAATTATATAATTTTATATTATATATATAATTTTGCAGGGCTATGCACAGCGTGCAGGATCCTAATTCCCTGGCCAGGGATTGAACCCATGCCCTCTGCAGTGGAAGGGCGGAGTCTTAACCACTGGCCCGTCAATGAAGCTTCTTCAGTTGTATTTTAATGACGTGATGTCTTTTTTCAAATTTATTTATTTCTAATTGACGGATGACTCCTTTATAAAACTGTGTTGGTTTCTGCCAAACTGATGTCTTCTTTGGGTAAGCTGGATGCTCACCTCTCCCAACTGTGCCCCACACAATACTGCACTAGAGAGAGTGAAAAGTTACACACCCTCCTGTGACAGGGACTGACTGCCACGAGCTAGTGTGGACCCAGTTAATGGCTAGGGTACATACCTAAGTACTGCCAGGAAAAGATGGCTAAGCATCAGTAATTTTTTTCTTAAAAGTAGTGCTTTCCGGACAAAACTTTCTCAACTGATGACAGGCTTGTAGCTAAACAACTTAATAAAGGAATTCAAAAAATTTAATTGCTGGGTCTGGCAGTGTGTTCTGCAAATAATGCTAGCCTGGAGTTTTCATCAAAAAATAATAATTGTCTAAAGTTAGATGTTTTATGCTTTATTTGGATTTTTTAAATGATTGTGGTAGGTGATTGGTAACACCTGTGTTAAATTTTTCCATATTAAAAAGTAAAGCTGGATCCCTACCTCACACCCTAATAAATTCCAGATGGATTAGAAGTAAAAATGTATGCATACACCAACACATAACAAAACTCCATAAAAGTTCTAGGGAAGGCTATGTTTATTTAATCTTGGGAGGCGAAAAGGTAGGCCTTTCTAAAAATGACACCAAAGCCAGAAACCATGACAAAATATGATGGATTTGACTATATGAAAATCTTAGACTTCCATATGGTATTCACAAATGTTTAAAAGTCAAAGCAGAAACTAAAAAGCAGCATTTTTACATGTGAGAAGCAAAGGCATAATGTTCCTGACATCTGAAGAGCCAGGTGGCTCAGTGGTAAAGAATCTGCCTGCCAACGCAGGAGATGCGGGAGACCCAGGTTCAATCCCTGGGTTGGGAAGATCCCCTGGAGGAGGAAATGGCAACCTGCTCTGGTATTCTTGCCTGGAAAATCCCATGGACAGAGGAGCCTGGCAGGCTACAGTCCATGGGGTCCCAAAAAGTCAGACACTACTGAGCGACTGAGCATACACACACACAAACACACACACACACACACACACACAAAGAGCCATTACAAATCAATTAGGAGTAAAAGAATACTGTTTGAACAAGTTCCTGGAGTTAGTGATGGACAGGGAAGCCTGGTGTGCTGCAGTCCATGGGGTCACAAAGAGTCGGACATGACAGAGCGCCTGAACTGAACGGAACTGAATAGGAAGATGAGCAATGAATATGAAGTGGAAATTGACCAAGCTTTGCAAATGGCCAGGGACTTCACAGGAGAAGGCAATGGTACCCCACTCCAGTACTCTTGCCTGGAAAATCCCATGGATGGAGGAGTCTGGTGGGCTACAGTCCATGGGGTCGCACAGAGTAGGACACGACTGAAGTGACTTAGCAGTGACTTCACGAGAGGATGTTCAACCTCCCCGTAGGCGAGGGAATATTTTAAAAAGAAGAAAGGGAAAAAGAAAACCACTCATGCTGCCACCACAACAAAGCTCGTGGGATGGTCCTTCCTCACACCCCAGAAGAACAAAGGTGAAAAAAGATTGCAACACCCAGTGCGGGTGAGGGTTCTGAAAGGGGCTTCTCACCCTGCTGGTGCCAGGGGTGTTAAGTATACTGGAACTTTTTGGAGAGCAGTTGCTCAATATGTATCAGAAGCCTTTTTAAATGGATATGTTGTAACCTAATAATGCTCCTGTTACTCCTGATTTGGCCTTGAGGGCAGGGACACAGTCCCCTTAGGCCACGCACGCCATCCAGAACATGGGACCCACTCCTAATTTCCCCCAGAGATCAGAGGTCAGGTTGCCTGAAGGTGCCCGTAATTGAACAACAAGCACAGTACAGACAGCAGCATAATGACCGTTGCAGGCCCAGCCCCAGGTCACTCACCGGAAGCCCCTGCTTCCATTCGGCCAAGGGCAGTCATCACCCTCCTCAGAACTGGGCTCGGGCCCTCTCCTTTCGGCAGAGCCAGGCCCCACTGACGCAACCATGAGTTCAGAGAAAGGATGTTTTTCCACTACCCTCCCTATTCTTCACTTCCTGCCCCAGGAAATACCCACTCACTGCAGGGGCCTCTCCTCTCCAGCCTCTCCAGGGTTGGGGTCTGAGTCTCTGATTCCGTTAAGATAATCACACTATACTGCAAGATCTAAGCTCAACTGTGGTCCTGTTCTTACATTTATGAAAGTAAAAATACGAAAACGTACACATTCATCACTAAGAAAGTGACTAAGTAAGCTGAGACCTCCTCACATAGAATGCATAGAGAATGATGACATATGCCTATATATAGTCACATGAAATGAAGAGGATGGGAAGGTGACTTGAGTCAATCCAAGTGCTCAGCACAGGACCCGCCACACAGAGTGCTCAAGAGTTTGTGGTTAAGCGGGAAAAGAAACTACAAAACAGTGTTATGGTTCAAAAGCACTTCGTTATTAAAATATATGCACCTTTTACAAATGAACTTGCTTACGAAACAGAAAGAGACTCACAGACTTAGAGAACAAACTTATGGTTCTGGGCAGGGGGCTGGGGGGAAGGGGAAGGGATAGTTAGGCAATTTGGGATGGACTTGTACACACTGCTATATTTAAAATGGATAACCAACAAGAACCTACCGTATAGCACCAGGAACTCTGCTCCATGTTATGTGGCAGCCTGGATGGGAGGGGAGTTTGGGGGAGAATGGATACATGTATGTGTATGGCTGAGTCCCTTCCCTATTCCCCTGAAATTATCACAACACTGTTAATCGGTTATACCCCAACACAAAGTAAAAAGTTTAAAATCCATCAACATGAATCAGTCACTGGTATCAGTCACTGATGCCCCCTCCCATCCTTAACCCCCTCCCATCTCCCCTCCCATCTCCCACCCCTCTAGGTTGTCACAGAGCACTGGGTTGAGCTCCCTGTGTCACACAGCAAATTCCCCCTTGCTATCTATTTTACATAGGGTAATAATGTATATGTTTCCATGCTGTTCTTCATGTTGATGTATGGCAGAGGCCAGCACAGTAATTGTAAAGCAAGGATCCTCCAATTAAAAAATAACAGAAAAAAATGTTTAAAATAATAAATATATATATATATGCTTCTTTATATGTATATATGTAGAAAAACATATGGAAGGACATCACCTAAAATGTGAACAGTGCCTGTTTTGAGGTGGTGGCTCACACATCCATTTGCATCATTGCATTGTTCGTGTTATAGTGACCACTTAAGACTTTATCTTCTCAGACTGGTTCAGGAAATGGACAAGAAAGAAGATTTCCAGAAGTTTCTGGTCAACCTTAACATAAAAAATCTTGACATGTGAACTTGGTGATGCAATATCAGTCACATATTAATCAGGAAAAAAAAAACTATTTTCATTTTTCAAAAGTTAGAATATAATGAAAAACCTTCATAATTTTTTAAACATTACAATGCTTGAGGCTCACTTGGGGGACTATGACTATGGGAAATCAACCCCACCACCACCCCTCTGGGCTGGAGGGGACCAAATTCCTTTCTATAGAAAGTTCCAATGCCCTCAGCCTTTTCCCCAAATTCACCCAGCTTCAGTACAGTGGGAACCCCCATAACTGAACACCCACGAGCAGCTCAAGGCTGACCACCTTATGCACTACAGGAAAGAGGTTTCTTCCCTGCCAGCTCCAGAGAGGGAAAATCCCTGCAAGTTCTCTGAAAGGGCCTAGCATGAGTCACATGCCCACCACTCAGTCATTCATATAGCCAGGGTGAGGTAACTTGTGGTAGACACTGTTGTTCTTCAATTCTCACCACCCCTTTCCCTCCCTCTTCTGGTAACAGTATCAGACTTCCTTTGGAGACTCATTCTTTCCTCATTTCACAGGTTTCTGTTGGGGCTGGCATCTCCACACCCCACCTCTTGGCCCCAGAAATGAGCACTTGAGCTAAAACTGGCCAGTCTATGAAAAACCATCTTCCTGGCCACAGTGATTGGAGGCTCAAGTCAAATGGGACCAGGTGGTCCTTCTATAATATTCTATCAATAAAGTGAGGAAGATACCTGAGGGTATCTCCCAGCATATGAAGAAAGGTCCCCCATGGTGGGAGAGAATAGTCATTCCACAGAGGCAGAAGAGAGGTGTGGGGAGAAAGAGACACTATTTGAATCCCTTTACCTGGTTGGGACATTACTTTGCCAACAAAGGTCCAGCTAGTCAAAGCTATGGTTTTTCCAGTAGCCATGTATGGTTGTGAGAGTTGGGCTATAAAGAAAGCTGAGCACTGAAGACTTGATACTTTTGAACTGTGGTGTTGGAGAAGACTCTTGAGAGTCCCTTGGACAGCAAGGAGATCCAACCAGCCCATCCTAAAGGAAATCAGCCCTGAATATTCATTGGAAGGACTGATGCTGAAGCTGAAACTCCAATACTTTGGCCACCTGATGCAAAGAACTGACTCACTGAAAAAGACCCTGATGCTGGGAAAGATTGAAGGCAGGAGGAGAAAGATGACAGAGGATGAGATGGTTTGATGGCATCACCGACTCAATGGACATGAGTTTGAGTAAACTCCAGGAGTTGGTGATGGACAGGGAGGCCTGGCGTGCTGCAGTCCATGGGGTTGCAGAGTCAGACACAACTGAGCAACTGAACTGAACTGACCTGGTTGGGATTAGCTAACAGCCCACCCTCCCTGGGCTTGCCAGCTATGCAAACAAGAAAGTCCTTTCCAGCTTGAGCTGGGTTTCTGTCATTGGCCAATTTAGAGGCCCGAGCCTGGTGAGATCTAAACCATGTGCCCTTATCTGTGATGAAACAGACAGGTCACTGAGATTGCATGCATGCATGCATGCTAAGTCGCTTCAGTCGTGTCCGACTTTGTACAACCCCATAGACAGCAGCCCACCAGGCTCCCCTGTCCCTGGGATTCTCCAGGCAAGAAGACTAGAATGGGTTGCCATTTCCTTCTCCAATGCATGCGTGCATGCTAAGTCACTTCAGTCATGTCCAACTTTGTACAACCCCATAGACGGCAGCCCACCAGGCTCCTCCGTTCACGGGATTCTCCAGGCAAGAAGACTAGAATGGGTTGCCATTTCCTTCTCCTCACTGAGATTAGTAGACCCTAATAAAACCACAAGGTAGGAGTAGAGGAAGATTTCTCCAAAGGAGGACTTGCTGCCGAGGGGCACAGCCAACAGTAATGACTAGTCAAGTATGGAAATGTCACTGATCAAATAAATGGGGGTTTTATCCACTCCTAGTACTTTATCACAAATCAGTTGACAAGAAAAAGGACATAGAAAATTTAATTAAATTGCATATATTAAGCTTTGTATGCTACAGAAAACAGTCCTATTTTTAAGTGCCCAAGAAATAGTTATGAAAATAACATGTATTCAAATATAAAGAAAATGTCAAATCTTTGAAATATTGTAAGTTCTAGTCTCTGACCACTATGCAATAAAATTAAAAATCCATAAGAAAAGTTGGAAAGTGAGAGTGTTAGCCACTCAGTTGTGTCTGACTCTTTGTGACCCCATGGCTCCTCTGTCCATGGAATTCTCCAGGCAAGAATACTGGAGTGGGTAGCCTTTCCCTTTTCCAGAGGATCTTCCCAACCCAGGGATCAAACCCGGGTCTTCTGCACTGCAGACAGATTCTTTACCATCTGAGCCACATGGGAAGAAAAGTTTAAATGGAAATAAAATACAACTAATTAAATGTAATTTTATAAAAGTTTATATTATAATAACATTTATATGGAAAAGCAACTGTTCAGGAATTTTTTTTAATTTGAAGGCAAAACCAGGGAAATACGTACCAGTCTACAGAACATATGTGGCAGTTGTGAAAACTTTCTGGTAGAGGATGTAAACACACTTATCTATATTTAATATGTAATAAATCAGGTGAAAATAGAATGATGAAAGAAATAATTATCACTATATTCATAAGGGAAATGGGTAATAATGGCATGTGAATAGCAAATGCTTACTCAGACCATTTACCACAGAACATTCCAGACAGATTAAAGTTAAATAAACACATGTATACACATACACAGTCAGTTCAGTTCAGTCGCTCAGTCGTGTCTGACTCTTTGCGACCCCATGAATCGCAACATGCCAGGCCTCCCTGTCCATCACCAACTCCCAGAGTTCACTCAGACTTACGTCCATCGAGTCAGTGATGCCATCCAGCCATCTCATCCTCTGTCGTCCCCTTCTCCTCCTGCCCCCAATCCCTCCCAGCATCAGAGTCTTTTCCAATGAGTCAACTCTTCGCATCAGGTGGCCAAAGTACTGGAGTTTCAGCTTTAGCATCATTCCTTCCAAAGAAATCCCAGGGCT
>NW_011494640.1:3925186-3925554 GCF_000754665.1 Bison bison bison
CCTCTATTTCTTTGCATTGATCACTGAGAAGGCTTTCTTATCTCTTCTTCCTATTCTTTGGAACTCTGTATTCAGATGCTTATATCTTTCCTTTTCTCCTTTGCTTTTCACGTCTCTTCTTTTCACAGCTATTTGTAAGGCCTCCTCAGACAGCCATTTTCCTTTTTTGCATTTTTTTTTCCATGGGGATGGTCTTGATTCCTGTCTCCTGTACAATGTCACGAACCTCCGATCATAGTTCATCAGGCATTCTATCTATCAGGTCTAGTCCCTTAAATCTATTTCTCACTTCCACTGTATAATCATAAGGGATTTGATTTAGGTCATATCTGAATGGTCTAGTGGTTTTCCCTACTTTCTTCAATTTA
>NW_011494640.1:3925654-3926188 GCF_000754665.1 Bison bison bison
TCTGCATATAAGTTAAATAAGCAGGGTGACAATATACAGCCTTGACATACTCCTTTTCCTATTTGGAACCAGTCTGTTGTTCCATGTCCAATTCGAACTGTTGCTTCCTGACCTGCATATAGGTTTCTCAAGAGGCAGGTCGGGTGGTCTGGTATTCCCATCTCTTTCAGAATTTTCCACAGTTTATTGTGATCCACACAGTCAAAGGCTCTGGCATAGTTAATAAAGCAGAAATAGATGTTTTTCTGGAACTCTTGCTTTTTTGATGATCCAGCAGATGTTGGCACTTTGATCTCTGGTTCCTCTGCCTTTTCTAAAACCAGCTTGAACATCTGGAAGTTCACCGTTCATGTATTGCTGAAGCCTGGCCTGGAGAATTTTGAGCATTACTTTACTACCATGTGAGATGAGTGCAATTATGCGGTAGTTTGAGCATTCTTTGGCATTGCCTTTCTTTGGGATTGGAATGAAAACTGACCTTTTCCAGTCCTGTGGCCACTGCTGAGTTTTCCAAATTTGCTGGCATATTGAGTG
>NW_011494640.1:3926288-3929085 GCF_000754665.1 Bison bison bison
CTATCTATCAGGTCTAGTCCCTTAAATCTATTTCTCACTTCCACTGTATAATCATAAGGGATTTGATTTAGGTCATATCTGAATGGTCTAGTGGTTTTCCCTACTTTCTTCAATTTAAGTCTGAATTTGGCAATAAGGAGTTCATGACCTGAGCCACAGTCAGCTCCTGGTCTTGTTTTATACTTGCTGACTGTATAGAGCTTCTCCATCTTTGGTTGCAAAGAATATAATCAGTCTGATTTCGGTGTTGACCATCTGGTGATGTCCATGTGTAGAGTTTTCTCTTGTGTTGTTGGAAGAGGGTGTTTACTATGACCAGTGCATTTTCTTGGCAAAACTCTATCAGTCTTTGCCCTGCTTCATTCCGTATTTCAATGCCAAATTTGCCTGTTACTCCAGGTGTTTCTTGACTTCCTACTTTTGCATTCCAGTCCCCTATAATGAAAAGTACACCTTTTTTGGGTGTTAGTTCTAAAAGGTCTTGTAGGTCTTCATAGAACCGTTCAGCTTCTTCAGCATTACTGGTTGGGGCATAGACTTGGTTTACTGTGATATTGAATGGTTTGCTTTGGAAACAAACAGAGATCATTCTGTCGTTTTTGAGATTGCATCCAAGTACTGCATTTTGGACTCTTTTGTTGACCATAATGGCTACTCCATTTCTTCTAAGAGATTCCTGCCCACAGTAGTAGATATAATGGTCATCTGAGTTAAATTCACCCATTCCAGTCCATTTTAGTTCGCTGATTCCTAGAATGTCGACGTTCACTCTTGCCATCTCCTGTTTGACCACTTCCAATTTGCCTCGATTCATGGACCTGACATTCCAGGTTCCTATGCAATATTGCTCTTTACAGCATCGGACCTCGCTTCTATCACCAGTCACATCCACAACTGGGTGTTGTTTTTGCTTTGGCTCCATCCCTTCATTCTTTCTGGAGTTATTTCTCCACTGATCTCCAGTAGCATATTGGGCACCTACTGACCTGGGGAGTTCCTCTTTCAGTATCCTATCATTTTGCCTTTTCATACTGTTCATGGGGTTCTCAGGGCAAGAATACTGAAGTGGTTTGCATTCTCTTCTCCAGTGGACCACATTCTGTCAGACCTCTCCACCATGACCCACCCGTCTTGGGTTGCCCCACGGGCATGGCTTAGTTTCATTGAGTTAGACAAGGCTGTGGTCCTGGTGTGATTAGATTGACTAGTTTTCTGTGATTATGGTTCAGTGTATCTGCCCTCTGATGCCCTCTTGCAACACCTACCGTCTTACTTGGGTTTCTCTTACCTTGGATGTGGGGTATCTCTTCACGGCTGCTCCAGCAACGCGCAGCCGCTGCTCCTTACCTTGGACGAGGAGTATCTCCTCACCACCACCCCTCCTGACCTTGAACGTGGAATAGCTCCTCTAGGCCCTTCTGTGCCCACGCAGCCACCGCCCTTTGGACGTGGGGTTGTTCCTCCCAGCCGCCACCCCTGACCTCGGACGTGGGGTAGCTCCTCTTGGCCACACTTGTGCACCATTGCAGCCACCTGTGCTATGTACACATACACAACCATTAAAAAAATAAACCCACAGCTGCTGCTGCTGCTGCTAAGTCGCTTCAGTCGTGTCCAACTCTGTGTGACCCCGTAAGACAGCAGCCCACCAGCCTCCTGCATCCCTGGGATTCTCCAGGCAAGAACACTGGAGTGGGTTGCCATTTCCTTCTCCAATGCATGAAAGTGAAAAGTGAAAGTGAAGTCGCTCAGTTGTTCCCGACTCTTAGCGACCCCATGGACTGCAGCCTACCAGGCTCCTCTGTCCATGGGATCCAGGCAAGAGTACTGGAGTGGGGTGCCATTGCCTTCTCCAACAGCAGAAGAATATAAAAATGTTTTCTCACTCTGTCTACTGAGACACTGGTGTCAGGACAAAGTGTGGGTTTCAGAGGAAACAGACCTCTGAACATCTGTGAGCTCAGTTCCTTATCTATTCAGTGTAAGTTCGTGTGTGCATGTGTGCTAAGTCCCTTCAGTCGTGTCTGACTCTTTGTGACTGCATGGACTGTAGCCCATCAGGCTTCTCTGTCCAAGCAATTCTCCAGCCAACGATACCAGAGTGGGTTGCCATGCCCTCCTCCAGGGGATCTTCCCAACCCAGGAATCAAACCCACATCTCATGTCTCTTACACTGGCAAGAGGGTTCTTTACTACTAGCACCACCTGGGAAGCTCCACAATGTAGGTAAAAATACCCAGTTCACAAGAATCAAAGCCACCTCATGGCCCCCACTTTAACCTCTGTAGTGGACTTCCTCAGACTGGGTACTGGGATTGCAAGGGGGCATCTTTGAGAATAGATGCCCTTGGGGAGAAAGATTTGAGTCAAGTAACCATATAAGTATGTAATTAAAGAAAAGTATGCAGAAGCTTTTAATTTTAATTAGGTCCCATTTGTTTATTTTTGCTTTTATTTCCAATATTCTGGGAGGTGGGTCATAGATGATCCTGCTGTGATTTATGTCAGAGAGTGTTTTGCCTATGTTCTCCTCTAAGAGCTTTATAGTTTCTGGTCTTATATTTAGATCTTTAATCTATTTTGAGTTTATTTTTGTGTATGGTGTTAGAAAGTGTTCTAGTTTCATTCTTTTACAAGTGGTTGACCAGTTTTCCCAGCACCACTTGTTAAAGAGATTGTCTTTTCTCCATTGTATATTCTTGCCTCCTTTGTCAAAGATAAGGTGTCCATAGGTGCATGGATTTATCTCTGGGCTTTCTATTTTGTTCCATTGATCTATATTTCTGTCTTTGTGCCA
>NW_011494640.1:3929380-3934953 GCF_000754665.1 Bison bison bison
GGCATTAAATCTATAGATTGCTTTGGGTAGTATACTCATTTTCACTATATTGATTATTCTGATCCATGAACATGGTATATTTCTCCACCTATTAGTGTCCTCTTTGATTTCTTTCACCAGTGTTTTATAGTTTTCTATATATAGGTCTTTAGTTTCTTTAGGTAGATATATTCCTAAGTATTTTATTCTTTTCATTGCAATGGTGAATGGAATTATTTCCTTAATTTCTCTTTCTATTTTCTCATTATTAGTGTCTAGATAGATGTCCATCAGCAGATGAATGGATAAGAAAGTTGTGGTACATGTACACAATGGAGTATTATTCAGCCATTAAAAAGAATACATTTGAATCAGTTCTAATAAGGTGGATGAAACTGGAGCCTATTATACAGATTGAAGTAAGCCAGAAAGGAAAACACCAATACAGTATACTAACGCATATATATGGAATTTAGAAAGATGGTAACGATAACCCTGTATGCGAGACAGCAAAAGAGACACAGATGTATAGACGAGTCTTTTGGACTCTGTGGGAGAGGGAGAGGGCAGGATGATTTGGGGGAATGGCATGGAAACATGTATAATATCATATAAGAAATGAATCGCTAGTCCAGGTTCGATACAGGATCCTTGGGGCTGGTGCACAGGGATGAGCCGGAGGGATGGTATGCGGAGGGAGGTGGGAGGGGGGTTCAGGATGGGGAACACGTGTACGCCTGTGGTGGATTCATGTTGATGTGTGGCAGAACCAATACAATATTGTAAAGTAATTAGCCTCCAATTAAAATAAATAAATTTAAATTAAAAATAATAATAATAAAATACTTACGAACAACAAAAAAAAGTATGGGAGGCTATAAGAATAGAACACATTTTTAAAATTTGCAAGCATCTCTATATAAACATAAAGAAAAGCAATGGAGTGGAAGAACACTTCGTGATAAATATGAAAAATAATATCAAAATATATATGAAACTGATTTTAAAAGTTTAAGAAAGCCCAGTCTCTGGCAAATACAAATACAGATGTGGAGTTAGCAGAGGACTTGAAAAAGAATACACTGCACATATACCAGATCATGCCCATTGGCCCAGAGCTGATGAAGAGCTACCAACCACAACACACTGACACCATCAAACCTTTCAACCAGCAGTTCCCCTGATTGAAGGAAGAAAGAGAGAGAGGAAGGGAGAGAAGGAGGAAAGGAAAGAAAGAAGGGAGGGCAGGAGAACAAAGAAAAACCCTATTCGTATCAAGATGTTTTTACCTATATGATTTGCAGGCACACAGCACTTAAGACAGCCCACATCCTGTGAACTATTACTATTTCAGACTACTTGTTGTTGTTTAGTTACTAAGTCATGTCCGACTCTTTGTGACCCCATAGACTGCAACACACCAGGCTTGACTGTCCTTCAATATCTCCTGGAGTTTGCTCAAGCTCATGTTCATTGAGCTGGTGATACCATCCAACCATCTCATCCTCTCTTGCCCCCTTCTCCTCCTGCCCTTGATCTTTCCCAGCATTAGGGTCTTTTCCAATGAGTGAGTCACTCTTTGCATCAGAAAAACTCATGGAAAAAATTATACAAAATAACACTGCATGAAAAAGTTGATCACAAGGTAATAAGTGCACATTGATTCTAACTAAGCATAATCTTTGCCAGAAGTATCTGAAAGTCTAGGAGAATAGTAGAGGTATTTGCTCATTTGCTGTAAGTTTGACATTTTTGGTGATCTCACATTGTATCATTGGGTAAATATTCTATTTTTTTAAAGGATTGATTTCACAAAAGAACTTTCACAAATGAACTTATTTGCAAAACAGATGTAGAAAACAAGCTTATGGTTATCAAGGAAGAAAGTGGGGAAGAGGAATAAATTGGGAGATCGGGATTGACATACACATATAAAATGGCTTTCTAGGTGGTGCAGTGGTAAAGAATACACCTGTTGATGCAGGAGACGCAGGAGATGTGGATTTGATCCCTGGGTCAGGAATATCCCCTCAGATAGGAATAAGAACCTACTGTATAACAGAGAACTAATAAGAACCTACTGTATAACAGAGAACTCTACCCAACGCTCTGTAATGAACTATATGGGAAATGAATCTAAAAAAAAAAGAGTGGATCTATGCATATGTATCATATAACTGTTTCACTTTGCTGTACTGCAGAAACTAACACAACTTTGTAAATCAACTATACACCATAAAAATTAAGAAACCAAAACTAGGAAGAACCTTCAGCATTCTACCCACGTAAGCTGGATGCTGCCCAGGTCATCTCCAGACTGGATTCTTAGGTCTCAGCCCGAGATTTCCAAGCAAGTGAGAGCGGGTGTATGAAGGGTAGAGGGCTAGCAGGGCAGGCAGCAAGGGCTCCTTCTGCAGGACACAGCTGCCCGCCGGCTCCTGGCCTGGGGCGAGTCTTATCTCATGAGCTCATGTGAAAACCCCACGCCTCCAGGTCTTCAGCGAACACTTGCCATCCTTTTCCTGTCACCACCCAGCTCTGCCCCTGTGCCCATGAGCTCATCGCTGCTGGGCAAGTCCTCCTGAGGTCAGATAACTGCCAGGGACAGCTCTTTTCCCAGCCTCCTGCTCCTTGCCCCGTGCCCCCAGGAGACACAGGGCTGCCCTGACTCCCACTCCGTGGTTCCGCACAAGAACAGAGACTTGTGTGAGCACGGCCAAGGTCCTGGAGGTGAACAGGCCCTCCCAGTCTGCCCCCCCACCCCTGTCATGGCCTTGCCTGTTCTGAGAACTGCTCAGCCTCTGTGACCAGACAGACCCCTGCCCACCCCTGCGCCACCGTCTTTGTTTCTGTCTCAGTCCCAGACTCCACAGCAGCCCTGAACCCCAGCCTCCCAGGTGGGTGTCAGCCAGAGGAGATGCTGGGGGAGGGGGTCAGAGGCTGGGAGAACCCCTGCTAGAGGCAGAAAGGGTGGTTTCCCTGGCAGCCTGCAGGGGAGGGGAGCATGGCTGGGGGAGTACAGCCAGGTTCCTTCTCCGGGTGGGTCAAAGGCGGTTCACTCATGGATCTCGGGCGTGAGGGACTCACTCTGGGCCAGGCCCCCCGCTGCTGGAAATCCAGGGTGGGTCTTTCTGCTCCACCAACTGCACTCCCCACCCCCCCCAGACTGCCCACCAGCATCATCTCCTTAGGGTCTCCCTGGCCTGGCTCTTTTCCTGTGCAGGCGGCTCCTTGCTTTGCACTTTCAGAACCCACCTCCCATGCTGGCCAGCTGTGGCCCCAGACCACCTAATTGCACACGACTCCCTGCCCCACCCAACTCCCCCCACACACACACCGAAGCTGCTTTCCTGACATTAGAGCTCTGTTTCCCCAGACCTTATGACCCCAGGGTTTCCAAGCGATCCAGGCCTGTCCCGTCCAGACCTCCCAGAAATTAAATAGAAAAGAATAAGGAGAGGGACAGTACCGTCCTGGAAAACTGGCCGCTGACAGATACGACAAAGGCCCCAGGATTCGAAGTCCCACTCCCACCCCATGGTTGGCCCCAGAGTGGCCAGGGAGCCGTGTCCGCGCCTCTGCCAAGCTGCTCACCACGTTCCCACGGGAGCCCGAGCGCAGCGTGGAGACAGCTGTTCCTCTCAGCAGATGCTTGCGGGGAGGGGGCGCCCGCTCCCAGCCCATCCCCGTGACTCGTAGAGTCTGGCCAGCTCACCCATTAAACTGGAGCAGCCTGAGGAGCCCCGAGTAGTATGGCTTGAGGGCAGAGCGAGTAGCTGGTCAATGCCTCCACGACCCCATTTGCCAGCACCTTCCCCCCAACTAGGACAGAGGCTGTGTCTGCCCAGGCTGCCCCCCTGCCCTGGCCGAGGACAGTGCTGGCCGCTCATCTCTGAGCATTTATGGAGTGCCCACTCTGTGACAGGCAGGAGGCTGGGGCTACTGAGAGACACGGGAGGCCCCTGAGAAGCTGATAGGAGCAGAGAAGGAAGCCCTGCAGGTGCCAGGGCTGGGTCCCCACTGTCCGTGCTGAACCCGAGGAGAGGCCCGTGGGCATCAACTGGCCCGGGAAGAGACAGTGCTCTGCAGAGTCATGACACCAAGACCCCACAGCATTTCAGGTCCAGGCCAGGCCCTTCTGTCTGAAACCAGGCAGTCCTACAGCATGTCCTGCCCCAGCAGGGCTCAGAAACCAGTCCCAAGGGTCACACACCCTCGTCCATGACCCTCACCTCCCAGCCGGTTCTCAGTAAGCAGCCCTGGCCAGGCCATCCCTGTCTGACAGCTTCTCTGCTGCCCTGCAGGCCGCACCATACGAAAACTCGAAGAGGACGAAGAGGAGGTGGCATGCCCACGGTCCACGTGGGGCCTAGCACCTGGGGTCCTGGGGCCAGGATGGCCAGCGTACGATGCTTAATCCCTCTGAGTCAAGATCCTTTGGTAAAAAGAAGGGGCAGGACCCCAGCCTCTGGGCTCCTTGACCCAGGCCCTGTTCTCTGAAGCCCGGCACCCCTTCTCCCAGCCCAGAGCGCAGACTCTCAGCCCTCCACCCCCTGCTTTCCTGACTCAGCCACCACCCAGCTTCCTGGATTTTCTCATAACACATCACTCACTACCCCGTGTTTCTTTTAGCTCCATGAAGACTTTTCTGCTTGAGAAACACATTTGGATCTAACAGGGTAAGAAGGTGCTGAAGTTAGAAATATTTGCTTAATTTAGTAATATGTATGTGCTTATGTCACATCCATTCTCCCGAAGTTAACTCTCCCCCACCGGGCTGTGAGCTCAGGTCAGAGACTGTCTACTCCCACAGAATCAGGGTGATATTTTTAGTCATCTTATAAAATAATTTAAAACAGACTTTTCAGGACAACCCAGCCAGCACAGGCAGCTTGGACCCAAGCATCAAACGTTGTCCTGACTATTTGCTTTCTGTTTCCATAGGGGAACCACTCCATCTCTCCTCCTCATGCTTCTCTCCGTGTTGTCCCTTCACCCTTGTATCCATCACTGAAGGTGCAGGAAGAAGGCCAATGTTCCCAGATGTCCTTACCTTCACGTCAGGTGCTGTCGAGGGGGTGGCGGTGCAGGGGGCAGTTCTGGCAGACTGGTTATTCCAGGAATGAAATGTTGGAGAGGTCGGGCTGTGGGCACCAGCACCTGGGTAACCCTGAGAATCATTCAGGGTACTTGTGTGTGCGTGCTAAGTCGCTTCAGTCGTGTCCGACTCTTTGTGACCCTTTAGACTGTAGCCCGCCAGGCTCCTCTGTCCATGGAATTCTCCAGGCAAGAATACTAGAGTGGGTTGCCATGCCCCCAGAGGATCTTCCCCACCCAGGGACTGAAACTGAATCTCTTTTGTCTCCTGCATTTGGCAGGCAGGATCTTTATCACCAGGACCACCTGGGAAGCCTTTCAGGGTACTTACTTACAAGGAAAGAATCCTGACTCTGGCTGTAGGTCAAGTACGAAAAGAATCTACTTAAAGGGTATTGTGTAGGGACTTCTCTGACTGTGCAGGGGTTAAGACTCCTTGCTCCCAATGCAGGGAGCCCAGGTTCGATCCCTGGTCGGGGAATTAAGATTCCACGTGC
>NW_011494640.1:3935053-3940982 GCF_000754665.1 Bison bison bison
GGGCAGGGGGGCAGGTGGCTATCAGGTAGTGGAGAAGGCTTGGAAACAACCTATCCAGGACTAAGCCAGGACAGAATGGATCTGGCGAGGCTGCCACTGCCACCAGCATGTATAACAGCACTGCGACAATGACAACCCTGACACAGGACAGTGGAGGTGTGACCTAGGTGCCCAAAGAAGTGCTCCTGCAGCATGTTGAAGACTGTTCTGCATGGCCCTGGCTTCTCTGAAGGAATGGCTCCTCGTTTAAAAACTAGGGCTGGCCCATCTGGCTAGGGGACTCCAGGTCACACACCAGTGCAGTCTGTGGGGGTGGGGGCTGGGGGACAAGCATTTGGCATCTCAGCTTCTTCAACAGGCCGAGAGCCAGGCAGCAAACACCCACTGACTTGCGTCAACTACACACAGACTCTTTCCCCTCCTCACCATCTCCAAGCACCCCAAGCCCCCAAATCAATTGCTTAATCTGAAGTTCTAAACCCTGCTCAACTCAAAGCGGGGGCCTGCTCTCTTAAATTACTTCACCCACAAGGAAAAGAGGTTGTCATTTGTAGGGCAAGACCCTTCTTCTCCTTGCCCAGCCTGAACTGGGACACAGGGACCTTCCCAGGCGATCCAAGAGAAAAGGTTTGTTGTATGGTATTATTGCACATGAAGCTCAGAAAAAAATTCACACAGGCACTGGGGTGGTTTTCAAACAATTTATGGACCTTGGGCTTAAAAGTGTTTTCTAATCCCTGTGGAGACCAGATTGCAAAAAAGTATGTTCCTCCAAGCCTTGTGAGCATCTGGCTTGGTCATGACCCTCTGTTGCTAGGGTTTTCTGGTCATTTTCATTTCATAAATTGACTGTTCACCAGAAAGTAGTTGGTGATCACACACTCTGAGGGCAGAAATCTGCAGAGGAGTTTCTGGCTTGGAAAATCCAGAGAGGTGACTCCTTGAGCTGCCTGGTGGCCCTGGGTCCCAGCAGGCCCATCCTAGAGTGCCTTCTGCCAAAGGGCAAAATTAAGAGGCTTCTGGAAGTCACCTGGGGCCCCTTCTCTTCCTGGGAGAAACCCCCTTCCTTGAAGACTGTGGCCTCCAACAAATCTGAAACCCTGTCTCCAAGACCACATGGTAGACAGCCTCTTTCTGGTACCCACCAAGGGGGTGGGCTCACTGCACGCAGGGACCCCCAGGCCAGCAAGAAGTAGCTCCCTGCTTGGAAAAGCTCCATATGACCAATATTATAGCAGAAACCCAGCCAAGGCAAGCTCAGTCCCCAGGGCACGGAGCCTGGGAGCAAATCCATTCCCTCTGCAAACATCTGGTGCACGCACCACGCTGAGGTCAGGATGCTGAACTGTCTTCTGCTGGGAAGGTCCCTCTCCCTCACCACCCCGTTCACTTTCTCAGGATTTAGGCCTTAGCCTCTCCTCCCTTACCTGCCTGTTGATAGCCACAGAGGGAACAGTTGTCCCCCACCACCACCCACTACCCCCAGGGAACTGAGCCTATCTGCAGGGCTTGTCTGTCTCTTATTTTTGAAAAGGAAAAAAAGGAGGGGTTGCAAGGGATAAACTCTGACGTCATGGGCCGGCGTCGGACATGGGGGTTGGAGGCCATCTGGAGCAGGTGCTGGCAGGGCCCCTGGGAAAGGAGAGAGAGGGCAGCTGGTTCACCGGGTGGGGGGTGTCCTGGGGTCAGACAAAGACCTCACGGCATGATGAAGTTAAGCTTTTCTGGAATTTCTGGCCTGGGAAGGATGGATGATACTTCCTTGGCCTCTGGCTCCTCTCCTAAACCCAGGCCCTATAGGTGCAGGACTCATGGAAGAGGTCCAAGCTCAAAGAGACCTGGCCATGTGGTGCCCTTGCACCCTCCGTGGGTCCCCATCACCAACAGATCTGAGAATCTCAGGGTTGCAGGGCCCTCCCACCTGGGGGGGTGTGTCTGGTGCACTGACACTGAGAACCCTCTTCTGCCCTGGCTGCTTCCTCTTGCCTTCGTCTAGGACTCCGAAACTTCTAGAAGGGGCCTCCAAACTCATCTGCCCCCATCCAGGAGGCAAGGAAAGCTTTTCCCCCTGATTCAGGTGGTGAAACTGAAGGCCCCATGCAGTGATGGGATTGGCGAGGGTCCCACTGCAATTTCCCGGCCCGGCCTACTTGAGATCTGCTCACCGCCTGTTCAGTGTCCTCTCTGGGAAGTTATGCAACTGGAAGGGGGCCCCCTCGGGATGAAATAATTGCAGAGAAAAACAGATGGGCCTCGGAGCAATCTTTCCCTCCTCTGTGTGCCTGAGAATCCTCCGCAGGACCAGGAGGGGGCGCTGTTACACGGGGCGCTTGTTCCCCAATCCTGGGGAGGGGGCTGGACAATCCTCTCTTAGCCACACATTCCCCAGCCTCCTAAAAGGTTATACACACATTTCTTACTTCATCAAGGCCCCCTCTCATCTCTGCGCGTGGGTGCTCAATCGCGACCGACTCTTTGCGACCCTATGGACTGTAGCATGCCAGGCTTCTCTGTCCATAGGATTCTTTAGGCAAGAATACTGGAGTGGATTGGACTGTAGCCCACCAGGCTCCTCTGTCCATAGGGATTCTCCAGGCAAGAATACTGGAATGGATTGCCATGCCCTCCTCCAGGGGATCTTCCCACCCAGGAACTGAACCCCAGGGTCTCCTGCATCTTCTGCATCACAGGCGGGTTCTTTACCACTGAGCCACCCATTTCTACAGGGTCCTAGTAAAGGACTGAACATCAACTGCCCCCTGGAAGGGCCGACCAATGGTAGGCATAAGGATCTAACCTTGCCCTTGTGGAGGAAGGAGAAAAAAGGAAGAAGGGCCAATAATAATGGAGTCTTTTCTCTCCATGTCCCCACCTCTCAGAGGTTCAGGAGGAAGAAGAGGTCCCAGGCATGCCACTTTGGGGTGCCTGGAGCTTGGCACAATCCAGCCTGGCTCTGACTTTTCCTACTCCCTCTCTATGTCCCCTCCACAACTGACCACTCTCCTTTGGCCCCATCAATCAAGCCCCACCCCCTAAGCTGCTTGCCTTCCTCATCCTCAGGAGCACAACACCCCCAACCCTTGGAAGACAAGCCCCTCCCCCTCTTTACCCCAGCTCCTTGTCTCTACCTGCCTCTCTCCTAAGTCTGCCCTCCTCTGGGCACTCCCACCCAAAGATCTCCCCCTCTTTCTTTCCCTAGGTCTGAGTACTCGTGTTTTTCTTTCACTGCCCGCTCTAAGCCTGGGTGCATGCCCCCTCCATTAACCCAAAGGGAGTCACTCTGTTTTCCATCTACGTCTCCCTCCTCTCCTTCCTCTCCTCCTGCCTGCCAGGTGACCTTTCCCGGCTCAGCACACAGTTTTCCTTCTCCAGGAAGCTTGCCCTCCTAGCCCAAGCTGGGGAAACTGCCTGTCTCCCTGCCATTGTCCTTTTCAGCCCACAAAGCTAGTGTCTGCTGCCTGGGGATTGGGGGGAGGGGGTCCTGCCAGGATGGAACCCTACAGGTTGCATGGATGTTCAGTGAATACTTGGGGGAATCAGTGGATGGAGAAGTGACAAATGACAAGAGTCCCTACAGAACGGCCAGGCTCCTGAGACCCAGTGACCTTTTCTCTCTCCTTTGCCATCAAGAGGAGTTATCACACTGGGCATTCAATAAAGGGCCACAAACAGCTCACGCTCAGCTGCTCAGTGGTTCCAACTTTCCCAGGCCTGGCCTCTGGGGCCAGAGCAAGAAGGAGCAGACCTTATGGAGGAAAAAACAGGAAGAAGGAATCTGAGTCCCAGGTCTAGCCCAGGAGGCAGAGACAGCCTTCTCTGCAGCTTTCTGAGCAAGGAAACGGGGAGGAGGGGTGGGGAGCTTCCATCGCCAAGGCAGTCATGTGCTGACTACCTCCTTCCCTGGAGGTCCCTCCAGCACCATCCTCCCACTTCTATCCATCCCACCTCTCAGGCCCCAGGGAAGCAGGAACTGAACCCTAATCTGTCCCAGGGAAGCCTCATGCCACAAGTAACTCTTCCAGGATCTGACCTGCCCCAAAGGACCGCAGGCTAGTGTTCAGAAGTGAGGGCTCACCAGAAAACTGTTCCACAGACGGGGGCAGGTAGAGCCCAAGGTGTTGATTCTGTCCACCCTGGGATGGGGGTGGGGCAGGGTTGATTTACTGCATGTAATCTCAAAGCTCAAAGAGAGAGGAGACCTACCTAGATGGTTACCCAGCCGTCACCAAGTACAAACAAGGGACAAAGAAGACAGGAAGAACCAGCCTACAGATATTCAGACAGAAGGAGGTGCCCATGAAGCTCCCAACCTGTCCTTAATAAGGGGTTTCAGAGGATGTAGCTGCTGCTCCCTGGAAACCAACCCCATGCCTGGCCCAATCTGCCTGGCTCCTTAAACCTGTATAAACAAAGCAAATCTCAAAGAAGTTCCAGGTTGGTAACAATCCTGTTTGTCCAATAGACAAAAAGGAGAGGGAACTTCCATCCTCCACCCGGCGATCCCTCCCTTTTCCTCTTCAGTATCTCTTCTTTTCTCTTCAAATGAAAAGAGTGGTGCCACTGTCCTGGTGCAACTATAGACAGGCAATCAGGGTGGCTGCCTGAAGGTGGTGAGCCAACTCATCAAAACACAAAGGACACACTGCTGATGGTCATCTTGGAGTTCAGGAGATCTGCTACCCCAAGCTCAGGCCTCACACGTAGGTTATTTCCTAAACAAAGGCACCTGCACTTTCCAGCGCAGAATGCTAGGGTGGGAAAGAGAGAGCATATGGTTTTGCATCAGCCTCTGCTGTGGGATCCACCAGAAGACACCTGGTTCTCCCGGTCCCTCTTGACTCCAGTAGCCTTCAGGCATGGGGAGCAGCTTCCTTTCCCCGAAAAAGGTCATCCGGGTGCCTCCAACCCTCCGGGTCGTCTTGGCCGCAGGGGTCCGCCAGCGCGCCCTCCCCTGGTCTCTGCTCTCCAGCTGAGTCCTGTTCGGAGGCAGTCACGGAGTCATAGATTCCCACACCTCACTCAGTTCTTAGGATCCTCTGTCTCCGCCGCCCATCCCGAATGACTCCTCAGCCTGCGGAGACGCCCTTTCCAGGAGAAGGAGTCGTGGGCGGCAGGGATACTTGGGCGTGTACCGACAACTACGACGGGAACCACTCAGGGCAGAGAACGCGAACGCGACCACCTGTTACGGCTCACAGAAGCCGGACCCGGCTCGGGGTCGGGTGAAGCTCGCGCCCCAGACTGTGCAGGTGCACAGGACACTGGAGCGACAGCCCCGCGCTGCGGATCCTCGCGTGGGTGCAGACTGGGTCAGGCGCGCCCCCGCCGGTGCAGACGGGAGCCATCTGGCGGGTCAGACCCGGGGACGTTCTGTGCAGCCGACCCGGGCTGAGGACGCACTTAGAGTCACCGCGTCCGGCACACGGGGCTTCGGTACACACGCAGGAACACTCGCATCTCAAACACACCCGCAGTTTTCTGTTTTTTTGCTCTCACCCGCAGGCGAAAAGCTTGCATTCTGTGGTGTAGGGCTTGCGCTCCCCCCCTGCGGCCCCGGGCAAATCCCTGTCTTCTTGCGCCTCCCTCCCCGACCTCCCGCTCCACCATCCGCCTCCTCAGTCTCAAGGCATCGGTGCCTCTCGCCCGTCAGGTGCCCCGGGGAAGAGATTGGCAACAAGGCAGCTCTGGGTGGATTTCGGACTGTGCCAACTTTCTGGCTGTGTGCTTTTGGTCAAGTGATTTAATTCCTCTGAGCCCATCTTTGCACCTGCAAAGAGGAAAACTGATCCTTTCCAGGACGAGCGTGTGGGTTGAGGGCCAAGCTTGTGCGCAGGGCACCGGGTGCACGGACGCTTGGCATGCTAGGGCGCGCTCCCTGCAATCCTTGGTCCCTTGTGCGCGCCGCTTTGCAGCTTGGAGAGCAGTCCAG
>NW_011494640.1:3941523-3958549 GCF_000754665.1 Bison bison bison
GTCTAGGAGGGTGTGGCGCACCGGGGTGAGGGGTGAGAGCAGTGGGGGCGGAAAGACGGCTCTCTCCCCTGAGATGCGCGCGGGGGACAGCTGGGGGGCCCTCGAAGCCCGGACTCAGGATAGCGTCCAAAAATGCGCAGCCCCTACCACAGAGTGGTCAGCCCCGCAAGGGGCAAAGGAGAGGAGGGCAAAGGGCTCCCCGAGGGAGCGGACCACGGCGGCCTCGAGGCAGGTGGACGCAGGGCCGAGCTGCCGGGCACCTGTGACGGGCGTTCTCAGGACTCCCCGCCGGACCATCGGCGGCCCGGCAGAGTCCCCCGCGCTGCCGCGGCGCGTGCCTTCACCTACCCGTCCTTTTCCTTGGAGGTCCCGCGAACTCCGTCCGGCGAGGAGGTGGCCGAGCCCCAGGCTGCGGGCGGCGGTCAGAAGAAAGGCGACAAGACTCCCGGGGGCGGCGGCGCCAATCTCAAGGACGACCGATCGCGACTGCTTCGGGACCTGCGCGTGGACACCAAGTCCCGGGCGGCGTGGACCCGCCTCCTGCACGAGCACCCCAACGCGCGCAAATACAAAGGAGGCAACAAGAAGGGTTTGTCCAAGGGCTGCTTCGGCCTCAAGCTGGACAGGATCGGCTCCATGAGCGGCCTGGGATGTTAGTGCGGCGACCCCTGGCGGCGGTGAGTACCACCAACCCTGGCCTCCGGGCTCTCTTGCACACCCAGCACCCCCGCGAAGCCCCCAGAACCAAACCTGTACCCTCTCCCGCAGGCCGGTTCCCCCCTGATCCCGTAGCCCTGGGAGCTTTCCTCCTCACGACCAGCCCATCCGGACATAGGACTGTGTGTGTGCTTGACTTTTGCCCCAGGAACATTTATCATCCCATTTTACAGATGGATAAAGTGAGGGAAAAGTAGTCGGGGAACTTTGGCAAGGTCAGAAATGGCTTAGCATAGATGAACCCATCTGACTTCCTCTGGAGAATCAGAGACAGCTTGGTGGGGTCCCAACCACCCCAGGACCACAGAGCAACCAGCAGCATTGGCCCCAGTTCTCCAACTGGGGGTGGGGGAGGGGTGAGGTTGAGGGGTGATCCTGGGTTTGTGGGAGCAAAGGAGGAGGGCATACATACAAGTCAAGGGTAAATTCACTTGCCAGCCACTGCATCATGGTGCTGGGTAGTAAGCAGCCCAGGGGTCAGGACAGCTCCCTGGGTCTGTTGTCCCTGTGATGGGACAGACTTGGGGTGACACCTGCCCCCTCCCAATATACAGAATAGCCACTTGTTAGCACCACCAGGGAGCATTTCAGTCCCAGAGCATTCTGGTTCTTGTCTGGTCTCTAAACCGTGGCTGTGGGCAAGCTGGCCTGTCCAGGGTCCTGATGCTGCTGCAATCCATGTGACTTCAGGATCCAACCTCAGTGTTCATGGCACTATTTCAGGGCAAGGAAACAGAAACTAAAATAAATCTTTTTTTGCCCCAACCTCAAACTCAAACATATCCCAAACTGAGCTCCTCCCCACCCGCTACCCGCCACCCCCACCATGTGGAGGCTCCACACCCGGGTTTCTGGCATGGCCTTCTACCCCTGCACCAGGCTGGAAACCCCCGTGCTACCTTCTGCCCCTGCCGAGCGCTGCATCCTGGCAAGATACTGGGCCAAGGTCCTTCCCTCCTTTCCCCATCCTCTCCATCCCTGCTGCCCATCAGTGTCCGAACAACAAACAACATCCAACCTCTGGAACTGACATTCAGCTGCTTTAGAATCTGACCCTTTCCGGTGTCCAGCCTTGCCTGCGGCCAGCTGCTGTCGTTCCCTGTCCCACAGCCTTTCTGTCCCACTCCAGACCAAGCTGTTCTCTCATCCCAGAAGCCATATCAGTGTCCACACTGTCTTCCCCCACAGAGGACAAGAGCGCCCCTCTCTGAAGCTCTCCAGCACAACGCCTGAGGCTTCGATACAGAAAACCTCACCTAAAAAAAAAAAAATTTGAAAACCTCACCTGAGCTATAGTTGTCTGTGAACCTCCCCAAATGAACTCATGAGCATGTTAAGGGCCAGATGCCAGCCAAAGATGGTCTGGGGCCTGTAAGATGCCCAAAGGGGCTCTGAAAAATGTCTGTCAATGATCCACAAAACCTGCCTCACCCAACTTAGGGGCACCCCTCACCCACCTGCCCTAGCATTTAGCTGGTATCTTTCCTCTCTGCAGCCAGACATGGCTGGGCTGTGTGCTCCTCCTGCAAGGGCTTCGTTTGTCTGAGATCTTAACTTGCTGTGATTCTAGCACATGTGCCCCAGTCTTTAGAAGCTACCCTTGTGATGGGTTTGTTCTATTCTCTCCTATCTCAGCAACGAAGAGATGGAGCCACAGGCCTTAGACTTTCAACTTGTGATTTAAGCATCAAGTTCCAACTTGAGAATCCAAACAAATGGTATTATGAGTTAGCAGAGGATGGGATAAGGTCCTGGCATCAGGTCAAGCCCCTGCCGTGCACATCCCATAGGTTCCTTGTTCTCAGATGTGGTTGTCTGTGGGTATCAAGTGGGGGTGGGGAGAAGGACCCTGAGGGAGGAATCGAGGTTGCTAAGACTTCTTGACCCCTTTGAATGAGGAAGTTTGTCAACTTCCTGGAAGTTCTCTTTTAGCTGAACACTAACCTCCAACATCCACAACCATCTCAGCCCCACCCTCACCCCTATCTCCGTGAGAAGGCAGAGCATCCTTCCTGTTGCCAGCAGCCTCCTAGTGGCGATGCCCAAGCTATCTCACCGTCTGGGCTAAAAAGAGAAAGACAGCTTAGGGTTCCCCATTGATGAAAGCTCTTCCGAAGCAGTGGCCACGCCTCCACTCAGGAGTTGACTTTGGCTCTAACCAGCCGCCAAAATGACTATCGCTGATGGTTATAGCCTTGATTATAAAATGCTAATGACAGAGACGAGGTGTGGAGGGTGCCTGAATGAACACCTCACAGACATCTGTCATCTGTTTAAACACATGGGACGGCCAGAGAAGGGGGCTGGGGGAGAGTTCACCAAGGCCTTGAGGCCCAGGGACCCTCTGCTCGCGCTGTCCACCACCCTGCCTCCGAGGCGGCCTTCCTCCAGTCCTGCGGCACCCTCACACCCGTTCACCCTCATACCCACTAGCAGAGACTGGATGCAGCCCTCATCAAACGCTTCTGCTAACCCAGCACGACCACTCATCTCCCCAGGGCAGGTGCGAGATGTTCTCAGGAGAAGCCAGCCGGGGAAGGAAGTGCTATTTACTGGGCCGCTGTGACCCAGACACCCTGCCAGTGCCCTGTGTGGCAGCCCTGGGAGGTGGCTATTATCCCATTTTATGGGTGAGGAAAGCGAGCCTAAAAAGCTCTCCAGAGCTGTCCCGGAAGTACTTGTCCGAGTCAGGATTTGGGCCCAGAATTCCCCACTCTTCAGACGCTTCTCTCCCCCTTCCCTCCATTGTCCCCCAGACTTACAAAGCCAAGGCAAGCACGTGACCGAGGGTTTGTATTGTAGCTAAAATTGGGGGGCGGGGGGGTTGGGCAGGGGCGTTTTCCCTTTCCCTTCCCTCACTGTGTCCCACTGAGCGCCTGCGCTTAGACAGAGGGGGCGGAGGGCTGGCTGACTTTCTGGTTTCCACCTGTGCTTGGACAGGTGACGGCTGAGGGCCTGGGGAGGACCTGAGTGGAAGGGCCTTATCCCTCTGCAGCAAGGCCTCCGTCAGGGCCTGTAGGGCAGAGGTGGAGGGACTACGCCTCCTGCTACAGCTGGAGTGGGAGGAAGGTTCTAGATGTGCCCTGCAGGCTGGGCTTGCTCAGCTGAGTTCCCCTGGCCCTCTGTGTTTCAGGACTGGGGACTTGCTGCGTTTTGCTGAGGTCACCCTTGGTCATCAGCCTCCTCGCATCTGGAAGCACCTCCAGCGCAATGTGGCTTTTACATTTCTTTTTTTTTTTTTCCTGGTACTGGGGATACACAACACCAGCTGTTTTATGATTATTTAGGGAGGGGGGTATGATTTTGTCATTTGTTTTTTTTTAATGAAAAATAAAAAGTTATATATTATATATATATTATATACATGAAACACACACACCTACACAACGTGATGACAAGGGACAGTTTTTAAGAGACTGACAAAACCAGCTGTAAAACATTGCTGTTTGTAAATTCATGTCATGCATAAATGTATTTATGTTGTAAAGCTATTTATATTGTTTATAAAGAGATATTTATAAAAATTTTATTTATGTAACTAAATGAAAGAAGTCAATCATTGTAATGTTTTTGTCTTAACTAGTTGAAAAATGTAAAAAAAAAAAAAAAACTCATTCCGTGAACATCTTGAAAGCTGTCTTTATTTACTCACGGCACTTCTTTTTTAGTAATTAGTCTGAGGAGGAGGGAAGAGGTGGAGACAAGGATTTTGCCTCTGAATGGATCTAACAGCCATGTTCCCAATTCTGGTTTGATTTGTATCCAAATCCTCCAGGAATCTTGTTAAAAATACAGATTCCTTCCCCCACCCACCCCCTGATCCACTGAATCCGTGTCTCCGAGGATAGGATTGGCCATGTGGCTTTTGTCCCAAGTGATTCTGATCATCTTGGCCATGTCAGGAAGCTCTGCTCAGGACACTGGACAGCTGAGAAGTCAGATGTGGTGAATTAAATTAAAATTAAATTTAGCTAACAGAGGGCCCTCTAATTCTACTCCATCTTCTCTCTGTTATCAGAGGAAACAAATGACTGAAAATTTCCTTTCTGCTTTGGAGACTCAGAAGGTTCCTGTGTAACTTGCGGAGTGGGTCCGGTTACCTTACGAATCTCAGTTCAGGGAATTATGGAGTGGGTGGTTTTCTCCAGGCTTGGCGGGGTAAGGCCAAGGATCTCAGAAAGAACACATTCTGTGGTTGGTTTCCTATTTGCATCGTGTGATGTGCTTTTGTGTGTGTGTGTGTGTGATGTGCTTTTTGAGGGGGATGTGGGTTTTCTTTTCACCTGAAGCTGTTCACAATTTTGGCTCATACGCCCCATGGAGCCTTGCATGAGAAATTATGAATATTTAGAACCTCTTCTCCTGAAGCCATCAGGAAATTTAAATCATTTCAAGCTAATCTTACTCTATCCTTGATATGTGCCTCTCCTGGACAGCTCCCCCGTCTGCCTTCTGTCCCTAGTTTGGTGAAAACAAGGACAAATAGAGCCTCTTGGGCTGGTTCTGCCAGGCGGGCATGACTCCTCTCAGGGGGATCCAGAGTGGTTGTGGCCCCAAGATCATGGGGTCAGCGGGCCTGTCCAAGTGTCTCCAGAGGAAAATTGGCTGGGGATGGGGGTAGCAAAGTGGCCAGTGGAGCCAGGATCCTCTGTCCCTGGAATTCTCCAGGCAAAAAGATTGGAGTGGGTTGCCAGTCCCTTCTCCAGGAAATCTTCCTGACCCAGGGATCGAACTCAGGTATCCCGCATTGCAGGCAGATTCTTTACTGTCTGAGCCACCCAAGAAGCCCCATGCTGCTGCTACTGAGGGTAGGGAAGTGACCTGTGGCACCTGGCTTTTCTGCGGACATCGGAGCCCCTGACCTCTCTTCCCTGAGCCGTGGGTTCTCAGGTGGGCGGACGGCCAACACAGTGACCTCACCTAGGTAAGGAAACAGCTCTGAAGTCATGTTCCAGCTGGGGACACAAGGGACCTTCTTCCCACCCCTTGATTTCCACCACTGTCGGGGGCCCTTCTTTGAGCCGAGTTCACTAGGAGCTGTCTCTCTTACTCGGTCTCACCGCGCTTCCGTAGCTCAGAACTCAGATGCCAGGTCAATGAGGGTGAGGGGCTGCCGTACCCAGGGCTCGCCAGTGCTTCAGTTTGCTGGGCTGCCTGCCAACCCCTTGCCAGAGGATGCTTAGGGGTGCTGCCAGAGTAGGAGGAGCAGGAAGGCGGCGGGTCCACTGTGGGCTTCACTGGTAGGGAAGCGGGCATATCTTCCAAAGCCCAGATACAAGGAATGGAGAATTCTGGGATTCAAGGAGCTGCCACCGAAAGAAAAAAAATTTTCTCCACGGACGGTATCCGGACACCCAGGATCCTGGGGCCCAAGCACCACAGAGTCTCCTCCTAAGTAGCTCTCATCCCTGAATCAGCTGCAAACAACATGCATGATGGATTTCTCCTGGTGGCTCAGACTGCAAAGAATCTGCCTGCAATGCAGAAGACCTGGGTTCTATTCCTGGGTCGGGAAGATCCCCTGGAGGAGGGAATGGCAGTATTCTGGTGGCTAAACCCACCAGAAGCCAGCCAGCAGGGGAGCCTGGGTCCTGCAGCCTGCAGGGTGGGTAGGGTGGGAGGCAGACAGAATCACAAAGCACCAGAGGGATGTTGCTTGAGCCAGGGGTCCTGCATACACCTCCTTCCTGCAAGAATGAGTCCTGCAGGAGGTGTGGGGGTGATGTCACCTCCCCGGAGGCCACTGATTGTCTTGATTGTAGGAGACAGAGGATTGGGTCCAAAGTATGGGCACGGGGACCTTCCTGTGGGCTTAGCTAATCCAGTGGCTTAGATTCCGCACTCCCAATGCAGGGGGCCTGGGTTCAATCCCTGGTCAGGAAACTCAATCCCGCTTGACACAATTAAAGATCCTGCTTGCCTCAATGAAGATCAAAGATCCCACGGGCCACAGCTAAGACCTGGCACAGCCAAGCAAACAAATAAAAATATTTAAAAAAACTATAAAATGAAGTGTGGGTGCTGTGTGACCGGCAGTTTCCGTTCTAGGAATGGTCCCACATTCATATCTTTACTGAACTTGTCTGGAGGCTCACTGGGGCTCCCGCCACACCATCTACACCCTTCACGGCCCTCCTGCCCCCTGAAGACTGATAATGGTGTTAGAAAAATTCACGTGATTTTTTTCTGTTTATCCTTGTTTTTTCTTTTATTATTAATATTATCATTTATAATTGATTTACAAGGCGTTACAACATGCGAGTGAAAGTGTTAGTTGCTCGGTCATGTCTGACTCTTTGCCACCCCATGGCAAGAATACTGGAGTGGGTAGCCATACCCTTCTCCAGGGGAATCTTCCCAACTCAGGGATCAAACCTGGGTCTCCTACATTTCAGGCAGATTCTTTACTGTCTGAGTCATCACAGAAGCCCTGTACAACATAGCGTTTCAGTATTTTTATATATTACAAAATGATCACCACAATAAGTCTAGTTACGATCCGTCACTGTACAAAAGGATTACAATATCATTGACCATATTCCCTATGCTGTACGTCATATCCCTGTGAATTATTTATTCCATAACTGGAAGTTTGTACCTCCTTATCGCCCTCTCCTGTTTCATTCAGCACCCCTCACATCCTCACTCAGCGCCCCTCAACCCCCGCCAACCAGGCTGTTCTCCATATCTATGAGTCTGTTTCTGTTTTGTTATATTTGTTTTATTTTTTTAGATTCCACATATAAGTGAAATGATACGGTGTTTATTTGTCCTTATATTTTAATAGTCATATAGGTGTTATTTATTCAGTACGTTAAGGTTCAATTTTAGTATTTATATTAGATAGGAAATGTGAGGTCTTGCTGTGGTAACAAACACAAAATTGCAGTGGGTTAAAATATGTATTTCCTGCTTGCACTGTCTGTCGTGGGGCTGGGCAACCCTCCAGGGCAGCTCCTTACCATTCAAAGGCTCAGTGTGGCACCTCCAAACCAAGGAATTTTTCCTCAGTTGATGGGACATAGAAGAGAGCCTGCTGGGAGTTCAAGGAACCGAAGGCTTCTACCCAGGATGTGAGACTTACAGTCACATTTAACTGGCCAAAAAACAAGTCACGTGGCCCGTAACTTACTTTTCGGAGCTGAGGAAGCACAGTTCTCCCTTGTGCCCAGAATTGGAGGAGACCTGGACTTCAGGGAACAGGAGCGAGTGCCTGCACCCACATGTAGGCACCACTTAAATCCTTCCTTCGATGTGAGCTGTCCACTTCCTAGCAGATTCTACTTTATCTGGTGTGAATGTAACAGCCCTACTTAATTTTTATTTGTGCTTGATATCTTTGCCCAAGCTTTGATTCTTTCCCTTTCTGGTATTTTTTTTAAATTTAGGTGTGTTTATAATGTATTAGATTAAAAATATGTAATTCGAGACATTTTGCCTTTTAATAAGGAAACTAGATTGTTCACAGTTATTGTCATTATTGCTTATGCTTGGCCCAACTTTTTCATCTGAATTTTGACTTTGTGTTTTTAAGGTTCTTTAAAGTTTTTTGATCCTTTTAATTTAATTTTTTTTCTTCTGTAGACTCTGGTGCTTGCTTTTATCTTCTGCAATGATTTGGAAAGTAGATATCCTGTTTTTAATTCTGTTAGCAGTTCCATTTAGTTTTTCATGAAAATTATTAAACACACACTTATATTATTATCAAAATCAAAATCACAAACAAACACTGAGCTCCTTCACATGAGGGACAAGAATTCAGCCCATTTGCTCCTTCCCCTGCCTCCTCTGCCATCTCTGGGTCTCTATTAACATAATCTGAGGACAAGCTCCCTCACTGGATGTTACAGCTACCAAACACCCTCTCTCCAAAACACCTTCAGCTTTCTTTTTGTTCCCCCAGGTTCATCAAAGATTCTGATTTTTCCACCTAAACCCACTTCTCCAGACAGGGCCCCATTGCACACATCTTAGTCTGGGCTAGCTTCTCGCTCCACGGCCTGTTCTCCATGGCAGCCGGGCCCATCCCACGAGTGTGAGGTTTGAATTTCAGGTTCAGTATATGTATGGGGTGTTGTGAGCGTGTGTGTGTGTGTGTGTGTGTGTGTGTGTGAGAGGTTTGATTTTCAGGTTCAGTATATAGGGTGACTGTGTGTGTGTGAGAGAGAGAGAGAAAGATTTGAATTTCAGGTTCAGTGTATGGGGTGTGAGAGTGTGTGTGTGTGTGAGTGTGTGTGTGTTGGAGGTTTGAATTTCAGGTTCAGTGTATGGGGTGTGAGTGTGTGTGTGTGTGTGTGTGTGTGTGTGTTGTAGGTTTGAATTTCAGGTTCAGTGTATGGGGGGGGTGTGTGTGTGTGTGTGTGTGTGTCGGAGGCTTGAACTTCAGGTTCAGTGTATGGAGTGTGAGTGTGTACATGTGTGTGCGTCTCAGGGCAGTACAAGTGCTGTGCGTTACACTGGGCAGCACAGGTGTGCTTCCCCACTAGAGTCAGCCAAACCTTTCATTTCTCCAGTGGCTGTTCAGACACGAGCTCTGCACTGCATTCCTGAGAGAAATTCACAGCTGCAGCGTGTCCTCCTCTGGCCGAAGAGTAGTGGGTCCGGAGCTGGAGAATGGACAGACCAGTCATCTCTGGGGCTGTCCGGCTCTCCAAGGCATCTCTTCTACCTGGGCTGGGGTAGGGGACCCCAGGTGGGCTTTGAGACCCAAGAAGCACTGCGGGGCTTCCTCTCCTGGCTTAGGGCTCGGGTCACTTGGGGGGTCTGTGGGCACCAGGGCTGGTGTGAATTGTGAATGTGAGCAAAGAGAAGCAGGCAAGCTGTAGTGCCGCCAGGGCTCAGGCAGCTCGGAGAAGGACTGGGAGCCTTTGGACGGCCGTCTGCAGAAAGGCTGCCAAATCCACTCGAATCTACCTCTTTTTCATCACTGAACATACCCCATCAGTAAAAGGTTGAGTATAATTATTTATTTGAACATTAAGTGCAAGCATGTGCATGCTCAGTCACGTCTGACTCTTTGCAAACCTATGGACTGTAGCCCTCCAGGCTCCTCTGTGCGTGGGATTGTCCCAGCAAGAATACTGGAGTGGGTTGCCATTTCCTCCCCTAGGGGATCTTTCTGACCCAAGGCTCCAACCTGCATCTCCTGCATTGCAGGCAGATTCTTTACCACTGAGGGCTCAAATAAATACAAGCACTTCTGTGTTAATAAAAGTATGATAGTATTGTGTGTATACACACATACTTTCTTCCCAGGCCATGGGATGCACTCACACTCCTTTTGCAGAGCACTGACCCAAAGAACCTTCAGCAACTTTGCATCCATGGCCTGCTGGGGGGAAGGTGTCCCTCTCCTGTGTGATCCATGACCCATGAGCGGGGAGGAAGCAGGGCCCAAACTCAAAGAAACCTTTTAGATAATTTCTGAGACTAGAAATGGGATAACATCTGGTAGGATGTCTGCCAGTGATGACAGCTATTACCTCTAGGTGAGGGATTTCAGGTGGCTGCTTTTATTTCTTGTACTTTTTGGTTGTACTTGTTTGCAATGAAGATATATATATATGTGTGTATGTGTGTGTGTGTGTATACATACACATATATATGTTATTTGTATGAACATGTATATAGGTGCTTCCTCGGTGGCTCAGTGGTAAAGAATCCGCCTGCAATGTAGGAGATGCGGGTTCAATTCCTGGGTCAAGAAAACTCCCTAGGGGAGGAAATAACAACCTACTCCAGTATTCTTCCCAGGATAATCCCATGGACAGAGGAATCTGGCGGGCTACAGTCCATAGGATCAAAAAGAGTCAGACACTACTGAGCACACACACAGACACAAGCATATAGACACACACAGGTGTTCACAGCCGCATTATTCATAATAACAACAACAACAAAAATCTCAAATGAGTTTCTTCAGTTTGTTCTGATATACTACTAGCGTTTTAAAAGCTTGTGAAAAATTTAATACTAAGAAATGAATCAAATTTAGCTCTAATACCAAGCTTAGCATCTTATCCACATATATGAATAATTACTATAATAAATACTATAATATATAATTATAGTATTAATATTAAATAATTAATAGTCTAGCTTCATAATGTTAATTTATAGTAAGAAAGCCATTATTATATTTTAAGTTTGCCATTTAGTAAAAACTATTTTGATTAATAGATCTTGGAACCACTCTATGAGTAAAAGGAAATGTTTTGATCTATCTAACATTTAATTATCAGAGTAATAAATAAATTAATAATTAAAAAAATTTTTAAAGTCCATCACAACCCAAATGTCCATCAATTAGTGGATAGATAAGTAAAATGTGGTCTAGCCACATGTGTGCTCTTGAGTGCTGAGTTGCTTCAATGGTGTCTGACTCTATGCAACCCTACAGACCGTATTCCGCCAGGCTCCTCTGTCCATTGGATTCCCCAAGAAAGAATACTGGAGTTGCCATTTCCTACTCCAGGGAATCTTCCCGACCCAGGGATCGAACCCATGTCTCTTACGTGTCCTGCATTGGCAGGTGAGTTCTTTACCACTAGCACCGCCTGGGAAGCCCCTGGTCTATTCCCACAGCAGGATGTTATTTGGAAATAAAAAGAAATGGAGTTCTTATTCGTGCCACAACATAGATGAACCTTAGAAACATCATGTGAAAGAAGTCAGACACAAAGATCACGTATTGAATGGTTCCATATACACAAAAGGTCCAGAACAGGTGAATCTCTAGAAGCAGAAAGTACTGGGCTGGCCAAAAAGTTCGTTCGGGTCTTTCTGCACCGTCTTATGGGAAAACCTAAAAGAACTTCTTGGCCAATCCAGTACAAGACGAGGTGCAGGCACGCTCTACCACACGAGCGCCCAGGCTTCCCAAACTGCACACGAAAGCCAGGTCTCATCAACCTGAATTACCGCAGCCTGTAGGATTGTGCCTCCCCTCACAGTCTCCCCAGTAATTTCAGGGAAATCTCCAAACACTTTCGTTCCCCATCCTCCAGATGGACCATCGATGGCTCACAGCCCTCGAAGGGGACACTGGCCACCTCACACTGTCGAAGCCCCCGCCCCCAGGAATGCCACCTTGCTGGACACGGAAACTGCCCCCTGAGGCCACTCTGAGGCTTGCTGGGCGTTCCTGTTTGGAGCTGGGGTGTGGGAAGCTCTGATCCCTAAGCGGTGCTGCTGGGTCGGATCTCATGACCCCCTCCTTCAGCTGCCCCTACCAGCCGCTCTGGTCTTTGGGTCTTGAAGTCAATCCATAGGGGGAGGGGCAGGGGTGGAGGGTGGCCGGTGACCCCAGGTTCTCGCCTCTCTTCTCATCACACTGTTGTGTTCGTCCTTTGCTTTGTCCTTACAGGCCATCCAACACCTCCTAGCACTAATCCCCTCCCAGACTTCTTTCTCCTTCAGCCAAGCGGTAAAGGTCTTTGTGCCTATTGACACCGACTAACAGGTAGTCAGATGGCATCATTAGCTCCCAGTGAGAACAATCCCATTTGGGCAGAACCAAGATGCTCCCCCAGAGTGGCTGCAAGTTCTTCAAGGGCAAGGTTGAGGTCTTCTCATCCTGATGTTCCCAGCATCCAGCCCAGTGACTGGCACATCACAGGTGCTCACTGAAAGTTTGTGGCAACAAAGAGCAGGCTCAAGATTCCAGCGCTGATCCCTGCTGACGGGAAAATGAGTGACTCTTATGGGTGAAACCCCTGGGGTCTCACAGAAGGGTCAGGGAGCTGTGAGCAGATCACACTCTTATTTCCAGTAAGCGAAGCCAAAGTGGCTGGCCTGGGGATGTGAGCATCTGTCCCTTGAGATGGTCCCAGAATCAGAGTGCTCAGGACAGGTCGCATCCAAGTCACGTGGTAAAGGAGAGAGGCCTCTAGGAAAAGCCCCATTCAGAACTGGGCTTACTCCCTGCACATCGCCACTCAAGAGCAATAGAAATGGCTGCTCAGTCTCCGTCCTTGCCACCACCAAAGTTTCAAGACTGCCTTTATGACCCCTGTTGTCGTTGTTCAGTCGCTCAGTCGTGTCCGGCTGTTTGTGACCCCATGGACTGCAGCACGCCAGGCTTCCCTGTCCTTCACTATTTCCCAGGGTTTGCTCAAACTCATGTCCATTGAGTCAGTGGTGTTATCTAACCATGTCATCCTCTGTCATCCCCTTCTCCTCCTGCCCTCAACCTTTCCCAGCATCAGGGTCTTTCCAGTGAGTCAGTTCTTCAGATCAGATGGCCAAAGTATTGGAGCTCCAGCTTCAGCATCAGTCCTTCCAGTGAATATTCAGGGCTAATTTCTGCGAAGCCCATTTTCCCTGGCTCATGGTTTCCATCTGTCTTCTGACAATGTTCCCAATCTGCTAAGTCTCTCTGATCCTTTGGACTTATGAATAACAACTTAGGAGACGTGTGGTCAAACAAATATCTTTGCCTGTTTGAGTCTCAGTTTCTTATTCTGTAAAACTGAGATAAGACCTAATTCAGAGCTCTGTGAGAGAGCTAGATGTCCGAATAATGTCTCAGCTATTGGCATGTGTGTGAGTCTAGTCATTCAGTTGTGTCTGACTCTTTGAGACCTCATGGACTGGAGCACACCAGGCTCCCCTGTCCTGCACTATCTCCTGGACTTTGCTCAGATTCATGTCCATTGAGTCAATGGTGTTATCTAACCAGCTCATCCTCTGTCACTCCCCTTCTCCTCCTGATCTCAGTCTTTCCCAGCATTTTGGTCTTTTCCAATGAGTTGGCTCTTTGAATCAGGTGGCCAAAATATAGGAGCTTCAGCCTTAGCATCAGTCCTTCCAATGAATACTCAGGGCTGATATTCTCTTGATAGATTCGCTTATTAATATTATTCAGGTCTTTGCTCAGATGCCAACGTCTTAGCCAGGCCGTCCCAACTGTCTTATCTGTAATCTCCTGAACCATCTTATTTGAAATATCTTCCCATCTTACCACCCACACAGTGGTTATGCCCTCACCCTGCTTTATTTTTCTTCTGACACTATATTCTGTAAGTTCCAGATGAGTTCCAGAAAAACATCTATTTCTGCTTTATTGACTATGCTAAAGCCTTTGACTGTGTGGATCACAACAAACTGTGGAAAATTCTGAAAGAGATGGGAATACCAGACCACCTGACCTGCCTCTTGAGAAATCTGTATACAGGTCAGGAAGCAACAGTTAGAACTGACATGGAACAACAGACTGGTTCCAAATAGGAAAAGGAGTACGTCAAGGCTGTATATTGTCACCCTGCTTATTTAACTTATATGCAGAGTACATCATGAGAAACGCTGGGCTGGATGAATCACAAGCTGGAATCAAGATTGCCGGGAGAAATATCAATAACCTCAGATATGCAGATGACACCACCCTTATGGCAGAAAGTGAAGAGGAACTAAAAAGCCTCTTGATGAAGGTGAAAATGGAGAGTGAAAAAGTTGGCTTAAAGCTCAACATTCAGAAAACTAAGATCATGGCATCCAGTCCCATCACTTCATGGCAAATAGATGGGGAAACAGTGGAAACAGTGGCATACTTTATTTTTCTGGGCTCCAAAATCACTGCAGATGGTAATTGCAGCCATGAAATTAAAAGATGATTACTCCTTGGAAGAAAAGTCATGACCAAACTAGACAGCATATTAAAAAGCAGAGACAGTACTTTGTCAACAAAAGTCCATCTAGTCAAGGCTATGGTTTTTCCAGTAATCATGTATGGATGTGAGAGTTGGACTATAAAGAAAGCTGAGCGCTGAAGAATTGATGCTTTTGAACTGTGGTATTAGAGAAGACTCTTGAGAGTCTCTTGGACAGCAAGGAGATCCAACCAGTCCATCCTAAAGGAAATCATTCCTGAATATTCATTGGAAGGACTGATGTTGAAGCTGAAACTCCAATACTTTGGTCACCTGATGCAAAGAGCTGACTCATTGGAAAAGACCATGATGCTGGGAAAGATTGATGGCAGAAGAAGAAGGGAACGACAGAGGATGAGATGGTTGGATGGCATCATTGACTCAGTGGACAGGAGTTTGAATAAACTCCAGGAGTTGGTGATGGACAGGGAGGCCGGGTGTTCTGCAGTCCATGGGGTCACAAACAGACAGACACGACTGAGAGACTGAATTGATTGATGATATTCTGTGCTTATTTATTGCTTGCCTTTCGCACTAAAATGTAAATTTTGTAGGGGCAGGATTTGTGTTTACACTGAAAGCCTAGCATCTAGAATATGATAAGTACTCAATAAATATTTGTCAAATGAGTACTTGACAGCTGAGTCCTAGATAAACATTCGGTTACAAGTAGGTTTAAAAAAATATGCAAGTTGGGACTTCTTTGGTGGGCTAGTGATTAAGACTCCACGCTTCCACTACAGAGAACATGGGTTCAATCCCTGGTTGAGGAACTAAGATCCTGAATGCCATAAATAAATTAAAAAAAATTTTTTGAATACATAAAATTTATCCAGTTCTGAAAATCTAGACTTCTCTTTTACATTTGTATCTTGTTCAAAACCCTGCAAAGCCCTGTGACCTGGAAGAGCACCTGGGTACCCGAGGGAGGTGTCTAGGGGCTTTGCAAACTACACAGAGAGACTGCTGAGGTCTGAATTGTTCTCAGAAAAAGGACGTCAGCAAACATATGAGGCAGAGAGCCAAACGCTCCTTCGAGGTGTCACCAAGTTGGACCCACCGAGTCACTGCTGGACCCTGTCCTTCTATTGGGACTTGCAAGAAGGGATTCCCTGCCCAGGGCCCACTGATCTGAGTTCTGAAGTGCACTTGGAGGCCCTCAGGTGCCTTGAAAGTGAAAGTCACTCAGTTGTATCTGACTCTTTGCAACCCCGTGGACTATAGAGTCCATGGAATTCTCCAGGCCAGAATACTGGAGTGGGTGGCCGCTCCTTTCTCCAAGGGATCTTCCCAACCCAGGAATCGAACTGGAGTCTCCTGCATTGCAGGCGGATTCTTTACCAACTGAGCTACCAGGGAAGCCCTGATATCACGGAAGACCTATCAGGTGATTTAATAGCCACCAAACACTGTGTTTGAAGGAAGATGGAGAGAGGGAAATAATTGGGTCCATCCTAAAGAAAATCAGTCCTGAATATTCATTGGAAGGACTGATACTGAAGCTGAAACTCCAATACTTTGGCCACCTGATCTGAAGAACTGACTCACTGGAAAGACCCTGATGCTGGGAAAGGTTGAAGGCAGGAGGAGAAGGGGACAACGGAGGATGAGATGGTTGGATGGCATCACCGACTCAATGGACATGAGTTTGAGTAAACTCCAGGAAGGTAATGGACAGGGAGGCCTGGCGTTCTGCAGTCCACAGGGTCCCAAAGAGTCGGACATGACTGAGCAACTGAACTGAACTGAACTGTAAGTTTCACTTTTAAAAAAATCCATGGGGGCAGTGACTACATTTTTCAAAGTGTATTGAATTTAATTCATTGTACACTTCCAGTGGGTACACTCACCATATGTAAATTACACCTCAGTGCAATTGATTGGAAAATAACAACAAGGGAAAAAAGAGGCAACCAGAGGGAGGAAGGGACACTGATGAGAGCCAGGCTCTCGGCCCAGGGTGCACTCCCCCAGCCATGGTTATAGAAAGTTGGGAAATGCAGAGAAACAAAAAGGAAGAGCTGTCTCCTGCTTTTTATAGAATACAAACATTTCTTAAGCGATCATCTTTTTTTTTTAACATAGTGAAAACTTTTATATTTGGAATTAGCCACCTGGACTCAGCTTAGGTGATCCCAATTTTGTTGGTAATATCCAAAGCATCATGCTGCTGCTGCTGCTAAGTCACTTCAGTCGTGTCCGACTCTGTGTGACCCCATAGATGGAAACCCACCAGGCTCCCCCGTCCCTGGGATTCTCCAGGCAAGAACACTGGAGTGGGTTGCCATTTCCTTCTCCAATTCATGAAAGTGAAAAGTGAAAGGGAAGTCGCTCAGTCGTGTCCGACTCCTATCGACCCCATGGACTACAGCCTACCAGGCTCCTCCATGCATGGGATTTTCCAGGCAAGAGTACTGGAGTGAAGTGCCGTTGCCTTCTCCCCAAAGCATCATAGTCGGGAGCCAATCGAACATATGCCTTCTTCTCTCCATCAGGCCTGATCAGAGTACTGACCTTAGCCACAACAATGTCATAGAGCTTCTTCACAGCCTGTTTCATCTGGTGCTTGTTGGCCCTGACATCCACAGTGAGTACCAGTGTGTTGTCTTCTATTCTTTTCACGGCTGATTTGATGGTGATGATGGCATAGTGGTCAAGTTTGT
>NW_011494640.1:3958649-3969597 GCF_000754665.1 Bison bison bison
GGCCACCGGCAGGTTGGTGACGTCTGGATCTTATTTTTTGTGTGAGGCTGTGGACACTGCTTCCTTGGCCTTCAAAGCCTTTGCTTTGGCTTCGACTTTAGGAGGGGCAGGGGCTTCCTTCTTCGCCTTCGGCGCCATCTTCATGAAAAGCTTAAGTGATCGTCTTTACTACTGACCCATAACGCTTCTGCATTTCTTGATGCTCCAAACAAAACAAGTGCTGTCAAGTATGTTCTACCACTGCCAAAACACTGGGTCCACGGTCAAGCAAGGACCAGAATGACAGCTCAGTTTGGCCCAAACACGGTGGCATTTAAAGTTTGTCGATAATTACCGAAATATCATCAGGCAATCTTTATTCCAATTTTTAAAAAGGAAGAAAGTGTTGGCAAGGTCTCTGTCGCAGGTCCTTAGAGAATGAAAAAGTTGGCAAGGCAGGGGAAAATCACAGCCTGCTGGTGCCCTCTGGTGGTAACGTAGAAGGGCTGCGTTGGGATCACAAAGGTGCCAACCAACGGTTTCCCAACTGTTGTTGTTCAGTGTGGCTAAGTCGTGTCGGACTCTTTGCCACCCCATGGACTGCAGCACGCCCAGCGCCCCTGTCTTTCACTATCTCCTGGAGTTTGCTCAAACCCATGGTTCCCCAATTGGAGTTCATCAAATCTATTCAAGCAGAGCTGGCTGGGCCCCACCCCGGTTTCTATTTTGGAAGGCGAGGCCTGAGACTCAGCATTTCTGACAAGTCCCCAGCTGACACTGCCACTGCTGCTGCCGTTCCTGAGGCCACACTTTGAGAACCACTGGTGTAGGTTTATCCATCCCAGCACCTTGTTTGTGTCATACTAAACTGCGTGCTAAGAAACGGGGCTTCACTGGTGGCTCAGTGGTAAAGAAGTTGTTTGCAATGCTGGAGACGCAGGTTCCATCCCTGGGTTGGGAAGATCCCCTGGAGAAGGATATGGCAACCCACTCCAGTATTCTTGCCTGGAGAATCCCATGGACAGAGGAGCCTGGAGGGCTACAGTCCATGGTGTCACAGAAGAGTCGGACACGATTTAGTGACTAAAGAACGCTAGGAAATTAATTAAAACAGCAGTTTTCAACATGTCAGTAGTAGTTTATGGGTGACGCTTTTGTTGATTTTTCTAAATTTTGTACCATGGCCATGACTCTAAAAAAAAAATTTTAGCAAAACCAAGAAGACCCGAAGTCCATTACTCTTGTTGAAGAATTGTTACGATAGTGCCCTCCCAAGAGACGAGCACAGACTACTTTTGTGAAGATGGACTGGGCACTTCAGTCTGGCCCTTCTTGGCCACTCTAAGCCTTCTGTCTAAGGCGCTGTGCTTGCAAAGGCCCAACGGGTAGATGAGGGCTGTACCCCAATGCTGTGGGGCTGACACCCCAAATGAGGGCTGGGCCCCCGGAGGAGCCACCTCTTCCTCTGAGCCATCTCTCACCTTCTTCCAGGACTCCAGATGCCTTTCCTCCCACCACCCCCAGTCCCCGTCCCACTTGTTTGCTGATGTCAGGCTTGGGCTACACTTAGCTCTACCATGAGCACTGATGTTCCCACACCTTCCCCCTCCCAGGTCTACCATCACAGAGGGTCTGGGGGCTTGGGCAGGGGTCACTCTGGAAAGAAAAGTCCAAGAGTTGGACCCCAACTGGCCTAGCAGGGGTCAAATACCTACCTGGGGCCAATTAACTGTAGCCAGAGTTCAGAGGTCTCATGAGAGCCACCTCTGCCCATGAGGACAATTTGGCTTGGGACAAGATTCACCCTCCTGAGGAACAGGGCAGACAAAGCAAAGGTCCCAGCAGCTTGGTGGGGGCATACACTATTCCCCAGGCTCCCAGGGGTTGGAGTTCAAGTCCAGTGCCAAGGCAGCGCCCCTGCCAAGACATAAGCTCCCTCCCTCCGTGGCTGCTCTCCTCCCAGCTGGGCTCTGCACAAGGCTGTGCTGCCCCTTCCTGAAGCAGGTGGGTGCTCAAGAATGTAGTGCCTCCAGAGGGCTCTATGCCACCTCATCAGAGTGGAGTGGCCCCTCCATCTGTGGTGCCAGAGCAAGTGAACGATCCCCCAGGAGTACAGAGCTCTTGGAGGGCCTCAGGTCCTTCTTCACCAGGAGCCATCCCAGAATTAAAGATCTTTTTGTAACAGTTTTATTGAGCTATCGTACAATTTGCCTTTTAAAGTGTACAATTCATCATAGAATGTTAAAGGTTACCTTACCACCTCTGGACACAGCCTCCACCTTTTGTTTGTTTTTTGGCCACACCGCATTGCACGTGGGATCTTAGTTCCGGGACCAGGGATCGAACCCATGCCCCCTGCAGCAGAAGTTCAGAGTCTTAACCACTGGACCATCTAGGAAGTCCCTGGCATGCACCTTTTAACCTCCGAAATATCCATCATTAACAAACTCCAAGTATATCGCCAGAGGCTTACATAAAATATTTTCATAACTATAGCTGGTTTTTAAATTAACAGTTGATATCAAACAGCTCATCCTTGTCCAGTCGTGCTTCCTGATTCAGAGGTTCAATGTCAGGTGAAAGGAAGTAAACTTGTTCTCAGTTTAACAGCTGGCAGCAGAGACCCCATGGGAGAGGCGCTGTCTTTGTAGAGAAAAACACCTTGATATTTTGAGAGAAAGGTGAGATTTCAGAACATAGAGGGTGACAGGCGTCTGGGAGGCTGAGCTGCCTGAGTTGTTCCGTTTGTGGTGGTTGGGGGCAGGGGAGGGGCGTGATGAGGAAGGACACTGATGCAAAACCTTTGAAGATGTTTTGCTGAGACATAAATCCACCTCCCATGGCTCAGCTTTTGAGGGGACGAGGGATGAAGGCCTGAGCCCCAGCCATGAACTTTGCTTGCAATGCTGGGTCACTTCACAGTGACCTGGGGAAAGCAGGCCCCACCAGGCGCTGCAGGAATCTAGTGCAGTCTCCTGGGAGAGTGCTCAGCATGTGTGGTGGGCCCCAGGCTGAGCTTCTGTCAAATCCAAGGCGCAAAGGACACCGCCAGCTGACACGCACACCAGCCGAGCTCACAGGCACACAGTTGGGAAAGGACCGCAACATTCTAGATGCATCATACAGCTCTTTAGCTTTCTTGAGCCAATGTGTCCATGTCAAAATAGTCAGTGTTTTGAATCACCAAGTAACCAGTGTCCTCCTGGCTCCCTTCTGTGTTTCTGTCCCATGGACAGATGTCCGGGTACCTGCACCCCTAACATTTGTTCCCCTCCATGTGGCCCCTGAGACTGTCAAGCTCTGGGGTGTGACTGGGGTTGACCACCACTGCTCCAGGAGCCTGCAGAGCATCATGTCTTTCAGCAACGACCAGGTGTACAGAGGCTCGGGCTGCCGGTGGCACTGGGCACATAGGGGTCTGGAGCTTTGGCTGGCATCACCTCCAGCCAGCAGAGCACCACCAGGTGGACCTCAGTCTGGGGCACATACCTGACCACACCCCCAGGACGAGCTGGTTCAGGATGCCCAGAGTTTTTCCAAAGCCAGTTTCCCAGAAGCCCTACAACTAAGGTCCTCTGTCTCTCAGGGATTCTCCAAGAGGTTAGTCAGAGTTTTTTCTTTTAAACCTTTGAAACAAGAGGGTCTGGTTACCTCCCCTTTGCACAGGCCATTGTTATGTTCCTTCTCTAGGACTGGAGTCATCTCGCCTGACCCCTCTTCTCCTGCAAACTCAGTCTAGGGACCCACGTGTCCTTTCCTGCTCTAATGGGGGTGACGACTGCCCTCGAATCCAAGGAGGCTTTCTGATACCTTCTCAAGGAGAAGAGGAACAAAATGCAAACATAACCCCTAACAAGGAACACTGAACATAACAAAAATGGTGAACATTTTTGTATACTTTACACTACAATTCATGTTTATTAAATTATCTGCTTTTTATACTACTTAGATTATTTAAGACATTGCAGTCATCATGTGTTTTATAAACTAGCACAAACATTGCTTTGTAATATGTGAAAAGTAAATGTAGAACCTCAGCTCCACGCAGGCAGGGATTTTTGCCTATCTTGTTCATCTCTGCTTCCCCAAGTGTCGGGAAAAGAGCCCTGTCACAGAGCAGGTGTGCAATATGTATTCGCTGAAGGAGGGGATTATCCAATTAATCAATTTCACAAATTTAAAATACCTTTGGCACTATAACTCATAGCTTCTTTGCCATACTACAGAAGTAATACAAGACGGTCATCCTCACATTCTTCTTAAGATGTTTAATCTGCCCGTTGTGTCTTACAGTAAATGGATGCAATGTTTTATTAAGAAACAAGATTGGAGCTTCCCTAGTGGTTCAGGGGTAAAGAATCTGCCTTCCAATGCAGGAGACAAGGGTTCGATCCCTGATCTGGCAAGATCCCACATGCCAAGGAACAACTAAGCCTGAACACTACAACTATTGAACCTGTGCTCTAGAGCCAGAGAGCCACAACTACCGAGCCCACGTGATGCAACTATGGAAACCCGTGCACCTAGAGCCTGTGCTCTGCAACCAGAGAAGCCAGAGCAATACGAAGCCCAGGCACTACCACTAGAGAAAGCCCACGCAGCAGCAAAGACCAGCACAGCCATAAATAAAGTTATTTTTAAAAAGAAACAAGCTTGGAAATTCTTACGGCATCAAATTTATTTTCCTTGAAATGAGAGCATCGTATATTAGCATTAATAATTCTGAAACGTATGAACTGATGGAAATTCACTGAAGAAAGATTTAGCCAGCTTGGCTCTAAGAAACTGAAAGTGAAAGTCGCTCAGTCATGTCCGACTCTTTGCGACCCCATGGACTGTACAGTCCATGGAATTTTCCAGGCCAGAATACTGGAGTGAGTAGGCTTTCCTGTCTCCAGGGGACCTTCCCAACACAGGGATCAAACCCAGGTCTCCCACATTGAAGGCAGATTCTTTACCACCTGAGCCACAAGGGAAGCCCAAGAATACTGGATTGGATAGCCTATCCCTTCTCCAACCCAAGAATTGAACTGGGGTCTCCAGCATTACAGGAGGATTCTTTACCAACTGAGATATCCAGGAAGAAGCCATGATATAATAAACATTCAGAGAACTACAAATGAACCCCTGACTACTTACTATCTCTGTGACATCAGGAAAGTAACTTCACTTAACCTAGGGCTCTTTATTTGTAAAATAACATCAGACCTCACCTTCCTACTGTATGGAGCTGCTAAAGATCAAGTAGGGTCACACACAAGGGCATTTCATAAAATACCACTCAAAACTAAGGCTTCTGAAGAATATGTATGGATGTCTCAATCTGCATACCAAAAATGGATGTCTTTTATTTTTCTAAGATTTTTTTGATATGGGCCATTTTAAAAGTCTTTATTGAATTTGTTACAATATTGATTCTGCTTTATGCTTTGGTTTTTTGGCCATGAAGCCTGTGGGATCCTAGCTCCCCAGTCAGGGATGGAACCCACACCCCCTGCACTGGAAGGCGAAGTCCTGACCACTGGATCGGCGGCGAAATCTTTGAAACATTTTTGAAGTCAATCAGATAGTTAAAAAATAATAATTAGGTACTAAACAACTGCTATCATTTGTGTTTCTTTGAACCTCACTGCTTGTTTATTGGCCACTTGGATTTCTTCCTCAGTGAAGGACTTGTTCTTATCCTTTGCCTATTTTCCTCTTGGGTGCTGCTGCTGCTGCTGCTAAGTCACTTCAGTCGTATCCGACTCTGTGCGACCCCATAGACGGCAGCCCACCAGGCTCCCCTGTCCCTGGGATTCTCCAGGCAAGAACACTGGAGTGGGTTGCCATTTCCTTCTCCAATGCGTGAAAGTGAAAAGTGAAAGTGAAGTCGCTCAGTCGTTTCCGATTCTTCAAGACCTCATGGACGGCAGCCTACCAGGCTCCTCCACCCATGGGATTTTCCAGGCAAGAGTACTGGAGTAGGGTCCCATTGCCTTCTCCATTCCTCTTGGGTATTTGCCTCCTAATTGATTTCAGTAGCTCTTAAGCTGTTTAGCATATTTACTCCTTATCTGTCATATATGTAGCAATTACATTCCCCAGATGATTTAATTTGCCAGATAAATCTTACAATGAATCTTTATCAGTCTTACATATATATTTATAGGCTTTAGATCAATGCTTAAAGAAATGTCTCCAACTTCAAGGCTATAAAGTATTTTACTTATATTTTTTTTTCTTTGACAGATTTGTTTTTATTTAAATATTTAATCCATCTGTCATTTATTTCAGCATAAGATGAACAGTGCATGCATGCTAAGTGGCTTCAGTCATGTCCGACTCTGCAACTCTCAACTCTGACTCTTTGAGACCCTGTGGACTGCAGCCTGCCAGGCTCCTCTGTCCATGGGACTCTCCAGGCAAGGATACTGGAGTGGGTTGCCATTCCCTCCTCCAGGGGATCTTCCCGACCCAGAGATCGAACCTGCATCTCTTACATCTCCTGCTTTGGCAGGCAGGTTCTTAACCACTAGAGCCACCTGGAAAGCCTGAGAAGAAAAGTGAAGTGAAGTGAAGTCACTCAGTCGTGTCCGGACCAGGCTCCTCCCTCCATGGGATTCTCCAGGTAAGAATACTGGAGTGGGTTGCCATTTCCTTCTCCAGGGGATCTTCCCAACCCAGGGATCAAACCCAGGTCTCCCGCATTGCAGGCAGATGCTTTAATCTCTGAGCCACCTGGAAAGCCCAAGAGGAAAGGAGGGAATCTAATCTCATTTCCCCCAGTGATAACCCAAGGCCATTTATTGACTCACCTATACTTTCCAGACTAATCTGAATTGCCATCTTTTTATCTGCTGAATTCCCACTGTAACTTAGAGTCAGATCTGGATTCTCTTCTATTCTGTGGATCAATCTGTTTATTCCTATGCTAACCTGACACTGTTTTGATTTCTATTCAGTTCAGTTCAGTTGCCCAGTCTTGTCTGACTCTTTGCAACCCCATGGACTACAGCACTCCAGGCCTCCCTGTCCATCACGAACTCCTGGAGTTTACTCAAACTCATGTCCATTGAATCAGTGATGCCATCCAACCATCTCATCCTCTGTCATCCCCTTTTGTTCCTGCCTTCAATCTTTCCCAGCATCAAGGTCTTTTCAAATGAGTCAGTTCTTTGATTTCTATAGGCTCAATAAATTTTTATATCTGATAGTGTATGAATCTCACAGACATCAATCACACTGAGGGAAAGAAACTAGATGCAAAACAGAACATTCCGTAAGTTCCTAGTCAGATGATATTCCAGAGCAGGTGAAACTAAACTCACCTATAACGTCAGATCAGTGGTCACCTGAGTCAAGTCTAGTGTTGGGACCAGGGGGGATTGGACGAAGTTTAACCTAAAGGGGCACACGGGGGCCTTCTGGGGAAATGGAAATGTTCTATATTTTGACTGGGTTGGTGTATACATTTGTCAAAACTCATTCAATTGTACACTTAAAATGTGTTCATTATGGCGTATGTAAATTATCTCAATTAAAAATACATGACAAGGTAAGCCTTCTTATTTCATTGCTGTTTCCAAAAAAATGCTTTTCTATTCTCAGTCCTGAATATTCATTGGAGGGACTGATGCTGAAGCTGAAACTCTAATACTTTGGTCACCTGATTTGAAGAACTGACTGGAAAAGACCCTGGAACTCATTGGAAAAGACCCTGATGCTGGGAAACATTGAAGGCGGGAGGAAAAGGGGACCACAGAGGATGAGATGGTTTGATGGCATCACCGACTCAATGGACATGAGTTTGAGTAAATTCCGGGAGTTGGTGATGGACAGGGAGGCCTGGAGTGCTGCAGTCCATGGGGTTGCAAAGAGTCGGACATGACTGAGCGACTGAACTGAACTGATAATTATTATTCTTCCAGATGAATTTTACAATACCTATATAAAGTTAAATTTTTCTCATGGCTCTTCATAGGAATTGTGTTAAATGTGTTTATTCATTTGGGGTAGAACTAACATCCACAAAGACTTTCCATCCTGAAAGAGAATACATCTCTTCATTTATTCAATTCTTCTTTGGTAACTTTCTGCCATCTTGGTAAAAGTTTGTTTTTTCAGGTTTTGGTATCAAAGCTGCCTCAGGGACTGGGTCTCCACATTCATTTCTAATTCTGAGGACTTTTCCTCTGTAAGACTGGCCAGCAAATTTCATCATTTGTTGATATTTTCAAAAAATGATTCTCTTTTCCCCTTTATTTTGTATTGACATCATTCTCAAACTAAAGTCTATTGTGAAAAAAAAAACAAAACTGATCTGTTGGAACTGGCTCATTTTTTAAAATCATTTCACACTATTTTAACTTTTATAACTCTACAAAGTATTTTAGTGTCTCTTACCCAGATATTTGGTAAATCTGTTGAGCATTTTAAAACTCCTCTTTTCTAACTGCCCTGCTCCCTCCAGGCATCTGGTAGAAGGTCAGGAGAGAATGACCTCATTTCGGAAAGGCTTCTCCACGTGCCATTCAGCTTGTTGGCAGCTGTTGCTGTGTAGACATGTGGGCCCCTAGACTGTCAGGCCTGAAACACATGTGCACATTAATAAATCCGCTCTACCACACGCTGAGGAGTCCTGAAGAGGAGCCTGGACTCGGACCAACGCAGCCAAGAACACTGTCCCATCTTCCATTTTAATGCCTGCTAAAGGAGGCACAATTTAAGTATATTGTTTAAAAAGACCTTCCACTGGTTAAATTTTGGTTCCTGCAATAAAACTCTCTTCAGGCACATTCTCCAGCTTTGGGCCCTGGAGGGCTGAAGGTTCTCTAGACTGCACTGCAGACAGGGGTCTCGAGGGGTCAGGTTTCCCGGTGGTGGTTTCAACTCTCTGAGTCAGGGCATCAGGAGCTGCCCTGACCTCCAGAGGACTTCCTCTGTGATCCGAGTGATCCACCTCTAGAGTACTCTGGCCAGCTAGGAAAAAGTTTACTCAGTAAAATACTTCCAATAAAACAGTGGGCTGTTTTCCTTCGCCATGATCAGGCAGGTCCTCCCTCCCACTCTGCTCTGAATGCACTGAAGTCCTGATGCTCACCTGCCAGGAAGAGAAGGGCCTTCGTGAGCTCTAAGTCACCTCCCAGTGTCAAGGTTGGGCTTCCCCGGGTCCCCACCAGCAGGCTCTCCAGGTTCAGGTGGCAGGAAAGGCCTGGCATCCAGGTTCAGCCTGGTCAAAGCCCCCAGCGGCTTTGTCTTGTTCGCCACTTTGAGGGCTTTTCCCCTGAGCTTCCAACATCCTCTCCTCCATTCAAGGAGTCACCTGGGTCCTGCTAACATGAGGATGGACCAGGATACAGAGTGGCAGAGGGGTGACGCAAGGCAGCCAAGACTATGCAACAGGGGAATCTGGGTGAGAGGCAGGCAGGGCTGTGCCAGACCCTGCTTCTAACACAGAAGGATGGAGGGGCCAGGGCAGGGCACTGGGGTGAGAGAGAGGTGAGAATTCGACTGCATGGCTGAGTGACCTGCTGTCTGACAACCTGTGTTCAGGGGAAGGAGGGATGAATGGGACTGGGTTGGTTGTCTTCATGAGGTCTGGGGCTGAATTAGGTGGAGTAGAGAGTCTGGGCTTGGGGAGGAATGTTCAGGTGGCTTAGGTATTGGCAGAGAAAAGAAGAGATCAGATTGAAAAATTGGTTGCATTTCAGGTGAGAGGAGCCTTCGCCAAGGACAGTGGATTTCACTCCACAGACCCTGGCAACGCCTGCAGCCAGAACTCTGCTATTGACACTACTCAGCCTTTGAGGTTGAGAACATTGTTATCAGACAGGTTCCTGCTGAGTCCTGCTGGTAACAAACATACTCAAAAATCTCAGTGACTGAGAGCAGCAGCCATCGAGTTCACATTCACAGGTCTGCAGGTTGGCTGTAGCAGCTCTACCTCAGGCTCTTGATGGTGTTTAGTTCTCCATGTCTCACATTCTGGGACCAGTGGCCACCTGGAGTTTGTTCTTTCCATGATAAACATCAGAAAGTGCAAGAGGGGTGGGTGGCAACACAGATGCTCTTTGAACTGACCTCTGCCCATATTTTAATGCTCAAAGAAAATCACATGGCCAAACCCAAGAGCCACAGAGCAGAGAATCACACTGTGCCTACTCTAGTGGGGATGACTCAGCATCCCCCCAAAAAGGGCGTGGGTCAGAGACTGGAAACAAAGGTTTGTTTACTGCCATCACCAACCTACCTTCTTCAACTTTACCCTCCTGGTTCATGAGTGGCTGTGTAGTATAACAGAGTGCTGGGAGAGGTCTGGGGTCCTGGATTCTAACCCCAGCTTGCAAGTCATTTCATCAACAACCTCCATTCTCCTCCTCCACATACGATGGTTGTTTGGGTGGGTTCCCAAGATCTCCTCCAGCTCTGGCCATCATGAACCTTCAGTACTCAGAGAATTCCATCTGCTACCAGCCTGATGGCTTCAGGAGGCATAGAGACCAGGGGCGGGAGACCTGTGAGACGAATGTGCAGGAATGCAGTCAGGGAATGGAAAGAGGGGACTGGATTTGCAAAGTGTCAGGAAGGAAGAATAAAGCTGGGTGTTAAGGAGAGTCTTATACTTAGCCCTGTTTTATAGATGAGAAAAGCAAAGCATCACTAGGCTGAGGAGAATTTGAATGGGGATTCAAACCCAGATAGTCTTGGTTGAAATCACTTAATATTTCCATGAATATCATTTAATGTTTCTTCAGAGGTTGCCACAGGAACTCAGGACAAATACTCAAGAGGTCTGAATCAAGGGAAACAGGGACTATTTTGCAGGTGCCTGGAACAGGAAATAACCATGAGACCAAAGGAGACAGAGATTGGGAGAATGCAGTTTTTAAAATTCAAAAAATAAAAGGATGGAAAGCTTAAAAAAAAAAAAAAAAACCTTTGAGGATTTCTCTGAAGTGTTGAACTGTGGAGAGTTGAAAGAGCTGCT
>NW_011494640.1:3969697-3995534 GCF_000754665.1 Bison bison bison
ATTTCATTCCCACTTCAACTCCTACCTGGTGAGGGACTCTTGCTTCCTGTGGGTTCCCGAGCTGGTTTGTATTCTGCTCCTGACTCGTCTCTCACGCTGACAGACCCGTGTGTGGAGCCAGGTGTGGAGCTGAGCACAGCTGGCTCTAATTTGAGGGGCCTTCCACCATCTTAAGATGACTTCACCCCATTCCCTTGACTTTTCAATATGCAATTCACGTCACTTTTCTAAACTTCAGGTAACAATTTATTGGCCTTTTTTTTTTTTTTTACTATTCTGCAGTGTGAGGTTTTTTTGGTTTGTTTAATAACTGCCCTTGATAGGAGGGTTGTCAATGTATCTATTGGATTGACCAAAATGTTCGTTCAGGTATGGAAAAACTCAAATGAACATTTTGGCCAACCCAATACTAAAGGAGAGAATCAAAAAAATACCACTTTCTTATTTCTACCTTTCTGGCTATTCTTCCTGTATCTCCCATATCTACGTCTGAAAGCCCAGTGTAGACCAAGGGACTGAGTGGCTTTGGCATGAGCATGCTCAGATTTGCAGCTTGCCTCTGGCACTTGTAACTGTATGCGTAGGGGCTGTACTACAGTCAGTCCTGGGAGCAGCAGGGAACCCTGTTCTAAAGGGAACACACTCTACCCCTGGGTCCTTTCTGAAAGAAGCGGTTCCTAGTAAGGGAGCCCACGGGCAGTGTTACACTGACCACAGCCGATTGGCCAGAGTGGGCGTCTGACCCATGAGTGCCTGGCATGAAAGGAGAACCAATCAGACTTCATTTCAGAAATCTTAACTGCGAAAAACAAGGAGCAAGTCATTCAGTTGGTCAAGGGGTGGGCTGGGGACCAGGCACCGGTGAGCAGCCAGAAAGCCTGGCCAGCTGCAACTCTTTTTTTAAAAAAAAAAAACCTTTTATTTTGTACTAAGGTATAGCTGATTAACAATGTTGTGATATTTCAGGTGAACAGCAAAGGGACTCAGCCATAAGTACACATGTATCCATTCTCCCCCAAACTCACCTCCCATCCAGGCTGCCACATGACACTGAGCAGAGTGCCCTGTGCTCTACAGTAGGTCCTTGTTGGTTATCCATTTTAAATATGGCAGTGTGTACATGACCTTCCCAAAGTCCCTAAGCATCCCATGCCCCTGTGGTTCCCCCCAGCAACCGTAAGCTCTTTCCTGAAGTCTGTGAGTCTGTTTCCGTTTTGTAAGTAAGTTCATTTCTGTCATTTCTTTTTAGATTCCACCTATAAGGGATGCCATGATAGTTCTCCTTCTCCGTCTGACTTACTTCACTCAGCGTGACACTCTCAGGTCCATCCATGTTGTGAAGCTCCTCTTTGGAACAGATGACAGGATATCTGGTCCTGGAGTTGCCCTAAATCTACAACTGCTCATCTTCAAGCAGGGGTAGCCCAGGGTCCCTGTGCTTGGAGTGTGGCAGGACACTTCTCTGTCCTGTTATATAAAGGAACCACCTTTGCCTGGGGTGGAGGAGGAGGTGATGGACACAACCTGCTTGTGGGGGAGGTAAAAAAAAAAAAGTGGGAAGGGTAATGCCTCTGGCACTTCTTCGGTGCTTCCAAAATGTGGGCTAGGGGAGCTCTCTGTTTAGCAGAGAATATTATTGGGTTTGGGGTGCCCAGGGAGGCCCAGGACCCAGTGTGGGGGGAGTTAAACTGCTCAGCATAATGAGAAGGATCGAGTTTTAAGGGAGCAAAGTGGAATCCACTTAGGTTGGGGGCACCTCTCTGGCACTCTGGAGGCTACAGGCAGTTAAGAGGGATTCAGGGAAATTCCTTGTGATGGAGACAGAAAGCCTTCTTAAGACTAAAAATATTCACAGTGAAGCAGTTTGTGCCTTTCCACATCCAACACCTTCAGTAAAATAGTACAAAATGGCCATTTAAAAGATACTGCAGAAGACAGTACCTAGGAATTTCCAGATCGATCAAGGAGCACCCACAGCCAACGGCAGCCAGAGTAAGCCTCTTGCTCCTGGAGCCAAGAGTCTGCAGCAGAACCTTGCCCACCATGGGCTGCATGGACCCAGGAAACAGTGTCCACTGAGTGCCCAACACAGCACCTGGCCCAGAGCAGGAGCCCAACGCACATACCACACAGAGGTCAACCAGGACCAGCTCCAGAGTATCCACTGGGAGGAACATGCAATGATCTTACTGAGATAAGCAAGAGCCTTGTTGACCTAGGGACTGAGAGGGCAGGTGCATTTGTCAGGAGAAAATTTAATGCCCCTAAAGCATCTTCCTCAGATGCTAGATGCCTCAAAGGGACCACTGTGCCTCCTGAAACACCAATGTGCTCTGGATTTTGCATGGCCCATTTCCCCAGACCCCGTGGTAGTTACCTGGTGTCTCGCTGTTCCTCACTGTGCACACGGTTCGCTGAACCCGGGGTAGGCAAGGCGCAAGCGGGGAAGCTGGAAGAAAGTGCCATAGGAACTGCAGTCATGTTTATTCTCTGCAGGCTGGCACAGCAGCTGTAGCATTAGACATGCTGTATTCTCACCTCTCGTGGTTGATACAGCTGAAACAGCCACAAGGGCTTCTCAGGTGGTGTTCATATAGATCAAAAGTGGCCGGTGGTCAAGCAGGTCCATCATGACATGCATGCACAGTAGTATAAGTGACCTCAGCTGTTACATGCCCTTGTATTTACAAAATGCAGGGCAAGAGAGCCTGACCACCGCCATCTTGGCTAATTTGCTCTTACCCCTTCAGGGTCTCTCGCCTCACAACCTACGCACAGTCCGTCTTTTGCAATATTCTCTTGGTGAGTAACACCGACCTTTGAACCCCCCTTCTGCAACAGCAGTAGATGCTACAACAACAAACAGTCACACCCCCAACACATAGCAAAACTCAATGCCAGGTATCACCTGGAACTCCTGTTGCAGTCCTTGCCCTCATGGGGCTAGAACAGCCCCACTGGGACTGGAGTGCCTTTATCTTCCATGGGCAAGGCCAGTCCACCATGTGTCCTTGTGAGATTGCAGGAAAGCCCCCACAAGGGCAACCCCGCCTTTCGTTTTTTTTCCCCCCAAGGACTGAAAAACCCCCCACAGGCACGAGGCCCACCCCTCCAAGGAGGGGATTTTTGTGGTGTTCACAGCCCACCACGTGATTCCAAATGCTTTCACACTGTCCGAAATCTGCAAGAGAAACAGATGTTAGTAACACACCACGCACAATCTTTACAGCACACTGTCTACTAAATCTACATCATCTGGCCACGAGAGCCAGCAATGTAGGCTCTAGGGCCAGGAAACTGCTTCAGCTTGCTGAAAGCACGGCCACGTTCAGCACCGGCGTCAACCAGGGCTGTTACTCTCTGTACATCAGCCGGTGACCAGTGAATTGCAAGTTCTACATGGGGCCTCCAGTCCCTGGCCTGGGCTCTTTGGGTGGGCACCATGGTCTGAGCCCTATTCAAAGCGGAAAAGGACATCTAAAGGAACATCCTTGGGAGCCACGTGATCTTCTAACTGAACCGCCTGTATCTCTTGCTGTGGGTGCTTCCCAAACTTGGTAAACTGCTGCTCCGGCCTCAGTTGCCTCCATAGCTCCAGGAGCAGAGCGTTGGGCTGTCTATCAGTTTTATTCCTGTCAACTCCCGCTGTCAGAAAATCTGTCCACATTTGCGATACCCGGATTGGGCCTTTACCAGCTCGGCCCTCTTCGGAGTGTATCTCACTCCTTATCCCCTTTGCCTGCTGCCGTCCCTCGACCTCTCCCCAAGCTTGCCACTATCGAGGTAGCAGTTAGGGAACCAAAAAGAGGTGGACAGGGCATCGTTCAAAATGACATCTCGTGTGATGTCTGTAAAACACCCGCCATCTGCTGGAGGCTCCTCCGCCTGCCCAGCCAGTGTAGAAGCTGAGAGGGTGGACCTCCAGCCAGCTCCAAGCATTGCAATAGTTTCCCCCATCGTCGTCCACCACCCTGAAGTCCAGGTCCTCACTGTATTTTCTGAACTTCATTTGCCGTCCTGAGTGATGTTTCTGTCTGCAGACCCAGTGGACTCCTCTGGGCTCTGCAGGGATGGGCTCGGCAGGCCCTGATCCAGCTCTAAACTCTCCCCTGTGGTTTCCCTTCCCTTTTTCCTTTCTTCTCTCTCTCCAGTGGGATTGGTCCTTGCTCCTTGTCGGCCTTCCTGGACTTCCTCGTGGCTGCAGAGTCGGGCACTGGCCTCCTCAGTGCCCAAGGCCTCCCAGGGCTTCCATGCCTTCTTGGCCCCATCCTGCTGCAGAACAGGCCTCGCTAACCAGTGGGGACCCGCAGTCTCAAAACGTTCCATAATGTTTATCATCACTGTCCCTTACCGCCTCACTCTCAGAGACGCTGGGCTCTTCAGGGCCACAGGGTTCTTGCTCTAATGTCAGCGTACGTTGCTCTAGTTCTTCCAAGCGTCTCTGCGCATCACACGCCTGCATGGTTTCACACAGGGCACTGTCCATATTTGCTTTCAGAGAAGTCTGGAAAATCTGCACCACAGTGTCAGCAGCAGTCCATGCCACTTTGTCTGGCAAATGGGAACTCACTGCCCGTAACACCTTTTCAATGTTCTCCAGTGACCCGTCCACTACCTCCCAGTCTTCCACTGGGCCCATGCCGAGAGGGCCACAGCCACTGGTACCACATGCCATGTGGTGGCCCTTGGCTTCCTCCATCCATTGGCGCCTCAGGCTTCTCCACCTGCTGGGAATCCTGCCGACCTATGCCAACTGTCTTGCTGTTCCTCACTGTGCACACCATTCACTGAACCGAGGGTAGACAGGGGATGAGCAGGGAAGTTGGAAGAAAACTCGAGGAGCCATAGGAACTGCAGACATGTTTATTCTCTCCTGGCTGGTGTGGCAGCCTTAGCAGCAGACATGCTGTATTCTCTCCTCTCGTGCATAACCCAGTGGACACAGCTGTAACGCAGCCACAAGGGCTTCTCAGGTGATGCTTATATAGAACACAGTGGCCCATGGTCAAGCAGGTCCACCATGATGCATGCACAGTAATATAAGTGATCTCAGCTGTTACATAATCTTGTATTTACAAAACGTGGGGCAAGAGAACCTGACCACCGTCATCTTAGCTAATTTACTCTTTCCCTACATCTGTATTCTGGGGGAATAACCCCCATCTACTCCCAAGAATGCTCCCCTTTGCAAAGTTCCCCACAAGCATGCTCTAGGAACCCCTGGAGGTTACATAGGAGCTCCTGGGGTGTGTGACAGCCACCCCATCTGTTCTAGGCAGGCACAGATGTCTCCCTTCAGCACAGCCTGCAATACTCTGGATGCCTCAAAGGGCCAGAGCTGCATCAGTGTCCCCTGGGCAGATGGCACTCAAAGGGCTATGAGGCATGCCCAGAACAATGGTTCAGATGTGAGTCTTAAAGAATGTGTCATTCTAGGGACTTCCCTAATAGTCCAGAGGTAAAGACTTTGCCTCCAATGAAGGGGGTGTGGGTTCAATCCCTTATCAGGGAACAAAGATCCCACAAGCCACATGGTGAGGTCAAAACAAAAAGAAGAATGTCATTCTGCTCCTTGACCCAAGCTATCAGAACCACCAACTGAAAAGGCGCTCAAGCCAGCTTCAACACCACAAGCGAGTTGGCTCCAGGGTCACGGTCATCAGCTCGTTCCTCTACAGAGCAATGGCTCACTTATTCATCCAACATACCTGTTCCAAGGGCTCCGCCAGGTTTACACTGAACCTGGCATTTCCAGTCCAGATTCTGTGAGGGGTGCTCTGGATGTCTTGTGATAATCAGTGTGCCATCTGGGGCACAAACTGTGATCTGTTCACCAAACAGTGTTCCCTTCCTCCTAGGCATCTCTCGTTGTCTCTGCCCAGTCTCCTCGTGGTGAGGTGCGGCCCTGCAGCTGAGTTCCAGTCTGTAGGTTGTGGGCAGAAATGACATGTCTTGCTCCCAGGCCTGGCCTGTGGAAAGCTCCCATGTATGGGTCTTCATACTCCTCACCCTCAGGACAAGCATGATGACCCCAGAAGCGACATGCTGCAGAGATCAGAATCCTGGGTGCAGGCATCAGTGCTTGGAAGAGAGCCAGCGAGCCAAGCACAATACCCACCTGGATTTCCTAGATGTTTCAGCCCTAGGTATTTTGATGTCTGTTTGTTATAGCCACTAGCATTATTTTAAAGTAAAAGCTGGAAGGAAAGCCAGCTGGAAGATATATTTGACCATTAGAGAAAATGTGGTTCTATTCTAAACTTTGAAACTTAGATGTGTTTGTGATAAACATCTGCTTCCTTCCTAAAAGCTGCTCAAACTAATTCGATTTTGCAAAATACTGAAAATTAGTCTATGGTGCTAAGTGTATGGGCTTCCTTCATGGCTCAGACAGTAAAGAATCCACCTGCAAGGTGGGAGACCTGGGTTTGATCCCTGGGTTGGGAAGATCCCCTGGAGGAGGGCCCACTCTAGTATTCTTGCCTGGAGAATCCCCATGGACAGAGGAGCCTCGAGGGCTACAATGCGTGGGATCACACAGAGTCAGAAACGACTGAAGCAACTAAGTGTGTCGAGAGGAACAGTGGGACTTCACTCCACCAGCTTAGCATACAAAAAGGAGTCACATCTCTCTGAATTTCCAATCTCATGTCTACAGGCTTCTATTAGCAGGAAACTCAGTGCTTCCACCTGAGGCCTCTCTAACATGCCCCAGATGAGGGCAGCCAGATGCTGTCTTTGCCACCGATGCTATCACCCAGCATCACTGCTGAAAACTGGTCCCAAAGTCTGCAGGATGCTGAGGGCCACTGCAGTGATGCCGCTGTAGGTTATAACCCAAGGGTACCCCTCTTTGGGGCTCCAAAGCCTCAGTTTCCTTAGGCCATCTTCACAAACCTCCACACCAGCAGGGTGGCTGGACTTCCGGGCTCAGCCCACACTGTACCAGGAACTGCATAGCCCTGTCAGTCAAGCAACTTTGGCCAGAGTCCGTTACATGACTCTATAGGCCTCCCTAACTTCAAAATCTCAGGGAGAAGGGGCTGAGGTCTCAGGACGCCCTTGGTTTGCTTGTGCCAGATCCCTGCACACAGGGGAAGCCAGCACCTGCTAAGCATGTTCTTCACTGACCCCCACCTGGAAAATGAGAGATCACTCTCCTTCCATCATAAAACAAAGGGGCCACCCAGTGACTCTCCACAGACCCAGCTCCAAGATGTCCTTCTGTCTTGGCTTCGTAAAAAAAAAAAAAAAAAACAGCTGGCAGCTTTTTCTTCTCTATTAAAAAAAAAATTCTGCATATTACACTGAGCCGAGGGAATGGATGATGAGCCCCTGGGAAGAGATTAATTTCCATTTTGCTACAAAAACATGCAAGCAGGTTGCTGAGAATCTGATCCCCTCATTTTGTTTGTAAAACATGTTTTGTATTAGTTCCTTCCTTTTTCCAGAGTATATTAATTTGCATTTGCTCCTATTTAGAGTTTGGCTAATGACTTGTTAATTTTTTTTAAGGCTGACTGTAAGGGGAATGGCCCCTTCAGATAAACATAACGTTAAATCCTCAAAAGAACCAGTCCCCAAAGAACCTGTGAGCCCAGCATAACCAGTCTCCCCTCTCTGAGCCCACACTGGCTGACCTGTGCCCCAACTATACCCAGCACAGGGTATCTGACCCCCACCTGCTCTGGTTGGGGAGCAGGCAAAACCTTTTCTCCATCAGGGTGAAATTTTTTGGACTGTTACTAAAACCAAGGAGACAGAGGGAAAGGAAGACACAACAAGCAGCGTGAGGCTAGAGGGGCTTACCCAGGACACACACCCTGCTCACCGCAAGCTCTGCACCTCGCTCTCCCTGCATACTGGGTCCACCGGGTGCTGTCCTAACTGTGAGCATTCTCTACCCCACCCCACGAACTTCCAGGCTGGCTGGGGCAAGAACTCCAGTCAAGAGTTCATGGCCAGTGGGTGGCCACAAGGTCAACAGAACCCCCTAGCTCAAGCCCACCTGCCTCCCCGCCGCTCCCCACCAACCCCCGGCATCTGAGTAGAAGGAAGAGCCAGGCTGCCGGGTGGGACCCAAGTCTCTTCCTCCATCCTATCCCTCTTTGCCCCACTCGGCTGAAGGGCCATTTCTTCCCATGTGCTATTGATTAAATTTATCAATTCTCTCTCTTCTTCCCCCATTTTGCCTAAATTTATTACTTCCTTTTTCTCCTTTCTCTTGGTTTCTAACTTAAAGGGAACAAAGTTCATCAGGTATCGACTTGATTTATTGTTTCGCTCTTTTTTTTTTCCCTCCCTAATATAAGCCCTGGGAACAATAAATCTCCCCTAAGTACTGCATTGGCAGTTTCCCAGAAATCGAGATATGTCACTTGCATGCTTTTATTCTTTAAATATTCTGTGGAGTCCTAAATGTCTTCCCTAATGAAAGGTTTATTTAAGAAAGGATCTGCTCTGCCAAACGCAATAAAAAACAGCTGAAAAAGAGGTTCAACTAGAGGAAGGGAAGGAAGGAGATAAAATTGTCATTTGTTGATAATGTGATTTTATTCCTAAGATAATCAAATGAAAAATTCTTAGGATTGATAAAACTTTAGTTAAAGTGAATGGATACAAAGTAAACATTCACAAATCAATTCCTTTCCTCCATACGAACAATTAGAAAATAAGAGTCGGGTGGAAGGGGGGCAGATACCGCCATGATAGCAACTGTGAGAGTAAAGTACCCTGAAAATGACTTTAGCAGTAAATATGCAGGAACTATATGAAAACTGAGAGTCATAAAAGAAGACAAGGAAATACAGAGACTTGTGGTAAGACTCAACATTGTAACGATGTCATTTTTTTTTTTTTTCAAATTGATGTATATATTTAAACAATGTCCATCACAATCTCAGTGGAAGTTTTTGGGAACCATGCCCAAAAAATTCTGAAGCTCATCTGGAAAAATAAAGAGACAAGAGACTTACCTTTCCCTACCTCTCCTCCTGGGCTGCGTGAGGGGACCTAATGGCAGGAGTGGGAGGGACAAATGAGGACAGAGGACTAGCTGTCACTTGAGGTCTAGCTGTGCCTGAGCTTTCAAAGGAGACTTTGGGTTTTTCCCACTGAGGAGGGTGTGAGTTTATTTTAGTTGTTCAGCAAATATTCACTGAGCTTCAGGTATGATTGTAGGAACCAGGGATGGAGTGCTGAACAAGACAAAACCCTGCCCTGAGGAGTTGATGTTAGCTGGGGAGGCTGACCACAGACCAGGAACTTGTGTTAGCACATCAAGGTGCTGTAAGGACCTGAGTCAGAGCCAGTGGGCAGGAAGGCACCCATGGGGGGTGGGATCATTGCTGCACGGTCATGCAGGGTGAGGGCATCGCCAGAACTGGACCCGTGAGAGCAAGGGGCAGGACCTGGGCAGGGGAGGGCTGGGTTGGCCATCCCCTCCCTCCTGCTTCACTCCTTTTCCACAGAAGCCTCGCTGCCTTGGAAGGTGTAGCCATGCCCAGTTAGAGAGACACCAGACCTGAGACAGCCAGGCAGTCTCTCTCAGGGAATTTTAAATCAGACACATTGACTGAACAGAATCCTTGAGTAAAGGGGCGCTGAGCAGTGGGGGGTGGGGAGTGAGGGGCAGTGGACAGGCTGGACCACCTGCCAGCTGAGGAGTGGGAGCTGAAGGCAGCTGAAGCTGTTTAAGGGAAAGCAGGGACTTGGCTGTCCCCAGAAGAGAGAGACAGAGAAAAACACAGAGGGACAGAGAGAGAGGGGGACAGAGAAAGAGAGAGATGCAGATGGAGACAGAGGGACAAAAGAGAGACAGAAACAAGGAAACAGGGAAACCACCCATGACCTTCCAGGGCCCCCTGACTCTCAGTTTTGTGGGTCTCTCAATTCTTTTTTATCAATTGGTCCCCAAGTAATCACTTCACCAAACTTAGCATGTACATTGATTTTCAAAGCACTGTTTTAGGGAATATGCTTTTTAAATGTTTAATATTCTTTTTTTAATATCTTACCATCATTTTAAGAAATGTTCAAATTGTTGAAAACTATCCCAAATTAACCTTTTGACTTCACTCTTTATATTAAGATACTCCAAATTTAAAACAATTCATATAGAAATTTTCAGTTTACACTGATTTCTCTTGAATTCTCTTGAGTTATCTTCTGTTTTGTCAATATTTAGCACCGTTAGAATTCTCATACCAATTTCTCTGAGTGACCAATCTGATAAGTTTAGCTGATGTACGGATGTACAGACTCGTGGCTTCTCACTGTGTATAAAGCTGACAATTTGTATTTCATGGAACATTTTACAAGATGCAAAAGCAGTTTTGATTTTGTTTTCTGTGGTATTCTAAGGAATGTTCAGTGTGCCTCTACCTCAGAGCAACAGAGAGGAGAGAAAATAGAAAGGAGATCTGGGAGGCTGGGGCAGAGGGAGGGAGGAGAATTTGTAAGCAAGGGGGAAAGGGCTGGTGGATCTTAGGTGCACATGAAGGCTGTCAAGAGCAGCTGGGGGGTTAGGGCAGACACACAAGGAAAGTGGAGCAGACCGCAGGAAGCCCCAGAGGAAGGATGAGAGCCTGTCCCGGGCCCCTGGCCACCTTGCAACAAACCCCATGTGAGTCTCTTCCTTGCAGCTGGAAAAACCAAAGTAAAGTACAAGTAGATGAAATATTTACCTAACCCCATGCATATGTATAATGAGGCTGTTTCTGCTTTTTTCTATTATAATAATGTTATACTAGATATAGTTGGACATTGAGCTTTCACCATGTATAGAATTATTGTCTTAGGATTGAATGCCTGGAAATTAGTGGGTCAGAAAGTTAAAACACCAATGTTCATGCCAAAGGACTTCCCCACTTGAGGAAAGAAGGTTTTACCAGTTGATACCAGCAGTGTCTAACAGAGCCTATTGGCCTGTACCCTCTATGCCCAGTATGTGCTCCTTAAAATAGCCTATGGTTTCATAATCTACAGCTGCAAGGGGCTTCCCAGGTGGTGTTAATGGTAAAGAACTCACCTGCAGTCCCTGGGTTGGGAAGATCCCCTGGAGAAGGAAATGGCCACCCACTCCAGTATTCTTACCCGAAAAATCCCATGGACAGAGGAGCCTGGGGGGGTAAGTCCATGGGGTCCCAAAGGGACAAACACAACTGAGCGACTAACACACACAGCTGCGAACCACGAAAGGGTAACTTCGGTTTTGCTTCTGAAACATAAATCAAGCCCGACTGCCAGCTCCTCATCTCTCCTGTCACACAAATCAGATTCTGAAGGAGTGAAGCAGTGGTGTCTTCTGGCTGTGTTACTGCATTCGAGGTGCCTCTCCTTCATGTTGAGTCCTGCTCCAAGGCCGCAGGTGCGAGGCCTTGCACCAAGGCCACAGAGGCAGAGCCCAGAATCAAGGACACCTCCGAAGCTGACTGAGCCCCTTTGCCAAAACCTCACTAACCATCACTAACAAGCTTCCTGATTCCCCATTTGGCAAAGATGCCCACTCCAGTAAACACCCTATAGCACTCCAACCAATCACCTAACGCCAACCTCCAGCAGAAATTTTCTTTGTTTTGAGGCTATAAAAATTGACTACTAACCCACAAAAACTGTCAACTTTCCCTGGTTTGTCAGGAGGTTGGCCCACTGTGTTCACAATGCCCACATTATCTCTGCTCTTTGTTCTTAATAAACTCCCTCCATTCTGAAATGCTCTGTGTCTGGAAATTCTTTTTCAACCCGTGCTTGGGCTGCCTCAACACTTCACATCCAATCTGCAAATGCTGAACCTGGAGCTCTGCATTCCCCAAACAAAGGCAGTGACTTTCATCACTACGCACTGTTAACATTCTCGAGAAGCTGACTGACCTGCAGAGGGAGTCCTGTCATGGAGGGAAAAGAAGTGGTGGAAAAAGTCCTTGGTAGAGCTCCAAAAGCAGAAAGTCTGGCAGGAACAACAACAAAATCTCATGCTCGCTTATTCTGAGAGTGAACAGAGTGGAGGGAGGACCTTCAAGTCAGCTGCCCTCACTGTTCTCTCTCCTGCAGGAAAAAGGGCTGATGACGGCAGAATGGTCAAGAGAGGGGCAAGGAGGGGGCCTCCATGTGGACCCTGATGTCTCAGTACAAGTGATTGTCCTCAGCAAACAATGGACAAGTTCAGAAATCATGCTACATCTCAATTTAAAACCTCACATTGGTTTCTGCTTTGAAATGCTCTTCATTTAGTGATCAGATGTGTGTGTGCTAAGTCACTTCAGTCATGTCCAACTCTACAATCCCATGGACTGTAGCCCACCAGGCTCCTCTGTCCAGGGGGATTCTCCAGGCAAGAATACTGGAGTGGGTCACCATGCCCTTCTCCCAACTCAGGGGATCTTCCCAACCCAGGCGTTTAAGCTGCATGTCCTGCAGCTCCTGCATTGTAGGTGGATTCTTTACTGCTGAGCTACTGGGGAAGCCCTAGTGATCTCATATGAAGAGGCAGATTCTTGCAGAAAAAAAATTTTTGTCTGGGTGTGTGTTAAGTCATTTCAGTCGTGTCTGACTCTTTGCAGCCCTATGGACTGTAGCCCACCAGGTTCCTCTGTCCACAGGATTCTCCAGGAAGAACACTTGAGTAGGTTGCCATGCCCTCCTCCAGGGGATCTTCCCAACCCAGGGATCAAACCCTTGTCTCTTATGTCTTCTGCACTGGCAGGCAGGGTTTTTACCACTAGCACCACCTGGGAAGCCTTTTGTGTGGGAAAAGTATTAAAATGGTAGGTTTTTAATGGTTTATAGGAGAACTGCTGCCTCAAAATCCTGGATTTCACACCTACTGCCCCCTCTCAACAGATGAAGAAAATGCCCAGGGAACAGCTTTGGACTTTGTACTGGTCCAAAGGGAGAAACCAGTGTCAGCGCCTGTGTGGAAACTCCCAGCACCCTCCAGTTCCAAGCTAGTCCCTGTTGGAATCCTCGGGCTGGGGGCCATGGACTTTGTTCCTGGATCTGACTGGGCTGCCCACACACTGACAGCTACCTATTTGGATTTCCTTAGGCACCCATCCAGGAGACTCCAAGTGACTAGCAGGAGGACTCTCAGAAGCCAAGGACCTCAAAGAGGGGGTGACAGATTCTCTCGACTGGGCCCAGACCTAAGCTCCCAGATTTCACCAGGGTTCCCAGACCACTGCAGAGGCTTCACCCACCCAACCCAGACTCCCTACCCCAAAGGTTCTGCCTCCCCTGGTCTCACCTGCCTTCTGAGTCCCGGGGGAAAAGTCAGGAACAGTAGGTGGGGAGACAAGAGCTCTGGAGGCCAGGGGATTATCACCTTCCCCTAGAGAAGGATAACACCCAGAGCCAGAGCCAGGACTTCATTCCTGGAACCTGGAAAGCTCGGGACAAGTCTCACTCTCCAAAAGGAAGCAGTAGATCGTGTATTCATGCATTCATCAAGCACCTACTGTGTGCCATGTACTCTGCTGGGTGCTTCTGTAAGGTTAGATACAAATCTAATTTAAAATTAATTTTGATTTCCCTTGGTGCCAGTTGTGTCTGACTCTTTTTTGGACCCCATGGACTGCAGCCCACCAGGCTCTTCTGTCCATGGGATTCTCCAGGCCAGAATACTGGAGTGGGTAGCCATCCCCTTCTCCAGGGGATCTTCCCAACCCAGGAATCAAACTCAGGTCTCCTGCATTGCAGGCAGATTCTTTACCATCTGAGCCACCAGGAAAGGGAATGTCCCTCCTCTTTAGCATCCCCTTTAGAAATGTGAAATTGGAATGCTTTCTATGTCTCTGAGATGTATGTAAATCTTTTTAAAAGCCAAATGAGTCTGTTGTTTTGCAGCCGCTGGAATGCCTTTCTTGGGGGTCTTGAAGCCATCTCTGAAATGTAACCATCAATAAAGGGGACCCCCTTCTGTTTGTCTCTATGGGAGTTTTAGCCTAGGTGCTTGACTCCAGATGCAACTTCCTGCTGATTGAGAAGATCTGAGCTGTTTTGCATGGAGAACAAACATATAGATACTAAGGGGAGAAGTGGGGGTGGGGTGGATTGGGATTGTCAATTATACACTACTATGTATAAAATAAATAACTAATAAGAACCAACTGTATCAGTTCAGTTCAGTTCAGTTGCTCAGTCGTGTCCGACTCTTTGTGACCCCATGAACTGCAGCACACCAGGCCTCCCTGTCCATCACCAACTCCTGGAATTCACTCAAACTCACGTCCATCGAGTCGGTGATGGCATCCAGCCACCTCATCCTCTGTCATCCCCTTCTCCTCTTGCCCCCAATCCTTCCCAGCATCAGAGTCTTTTCCAATGAGTCAACTCTTCGCATGAGGTGGCCAAAGTACTGGAGTTTCAGCTTTAGCATCAGTCCTTCCAAAGAAACCCCAGGGCTGATCTCCTTTAGAATGGACTGGTTGGATCTCCTTGCAGTCCAAGGGACTCTCAAGAGTCTTCTCCAACACCACAGTTCAAAAGCATCAATTCTTCGGCACTCAGCCTTCTTCACCAACTGTATAGCACAGGGAATTCTAATTAGTGCTTTGTGTTGACCTAAATGGGAAGGAAATCCACAAAAGAGGGGATATATGTGTATGTATAGCTGATTCACTTTGCTGTACAGCAGAAACTAACACAACATTGGAAAGAAACTATACTCCCATTTAAAAAAAATAATAAGAAGAAAGAAAGTAAAGGATCTGAGCTGTTTTACCTTTCCTTCAGATAAAGACCGTTAACATGTATGGGCTGGCTCTGCCTGGCTATATGAAAGGCTGAGATTTCTTTCTGTCTTTCCAATCTCTTTGGTGGATATCTGTAATGTTCATGCAGTCTTGTTCAATGTTTATTCAATAGTAAAACTGTTTTCTTTCTCTTCCACCTTTGTGGAGAGTTTTTCTGAGTTGGCAGGTATCTTAGTCCATTTGGGCTATGATAACAAAATAACATAAATTTATAACATTTATCACAATTCTGGAGGAAAAATAGTTCAGAGTTTAGCATGGTCAGGTTCTAGTGAGAACCATTTTCCAGGTGGCAGACAGACGATCTCTGTGTCCCCACTGGTGGAAGGGATGAGCTAGTTAGACACCACCCTTGTGTGGGGTCTCACAAGGGCACTTACTCCAATCCTGAGGGCTCCATCTTCATGACCTAATCACTTCCCAAAGGCCTCACGTCCTATTACTATTACCTGGGGGGTTAGGTTTCAATGTAGACATGAGTTTGAGCAAACTCCAGGAGACCGTGAAGGATAGAGAAGCCTGGTGTGCCATAGTCCATGGGGTCACAAAGAGTCAGACACAACTTAGCAACTGAACAACAACAATAGGTTTCAACATATGAATTTTTTTTTTTTTTGGAAGGGACACAGACATTAAAACCATATAGCAGAAGGAGCATTTATTTTTAGTTACTTTCCTAACAATTGGGATATAGCAGTGAACAAGGCAAAAATGGTCCTTGCTTTTAGGAGTCTCCAATCTATTGGTTTGAGGCAAGATACAGATGGCACCCCACTCCAGTACTCTTGCCTGGAAAATCCCATGGATGAAGGAGCCTGGTAGGCTGCAGTCCATGGGGTCGCTAAGAGTCGGACACAACTAAGCGACTTCACTTTTACTTTTCACTTTCCTGCATTGGAGAAGGAAATGGCAACCCACTCCAGTGTGCTTGCCTGGAGAATCCCAGGGATGGAGGAGCCTGGTGGGCTGCCGTCTATGGGGTCACACAGAGTCGGACACGACTGAAGTGACTTAGCAGCAGTAGCACAGAAACCTTTAAACACTGAGGAAGTAAAGACAAAGGGTTAGGAACAACCCTGAACAATAGGAGAGTCCCTCTTCTCAGGACCATCCAGGCCCCTTTTCCTGGGGGAGGACAGGGAGGCCTGTTACCCCCAGTTTCTCCTGGGTTATTAGCACATCAGCACTGGAAGTGTTACCCAGAATACAACTAGAACGAAGACCAAAAGAACCTGATCGACTGTCAAGTTAAACTCTGCTGACAGAAGGAATATACTGTACTCAGATGCAAAGGAAGAAATCACAAAGGAAACATGAACAGATGTGATTATATAGGAATTTATAACTTCTGTATTTTTCCTCTTTTACCTTACCATAATCATAAGGCTTATCCAAGTACGGAAAATATTTACAACAAAATTATATAAAGAGTTCATAAAGACTGATAAAAACACTAAGCCCTTAAAAACAGATGGGCAAGGGGTGAAAACTGGTCCTTCTCAAAAAAGAAAGCACAGCATAGGAAATACATTCCAGCTGGAAATAAAAACATCCACAACTTAAACCAGCAACAAGAGACCATTTCTCACGTCTTGTAAATAGAGCACCTGGTAGCTCAGTAGTGAAGAATCTGCCTGCCGATGCAGGAGATACGGATTCAGTCCCTGATCCGGGAAGATCCTGCGTGCCACGGAACAACTAAGCCTGAGCAACACAACTCCTGAGCCTGGGCTCTGCCATGAGACGCCCGCGCAGCACAACTAGAGAGAAGCCCCCGCTCGCCGCAACTAGAGAAGAGCCCTGCAGCAGCGAAGACCCAGCACAGCCAAAACATTTAAAAATTAACTAATTCAGTTTTTAAAAAAAGAATTACAAACGGAGCACCCACTAAGGGCAGGGCTAGAGGTAACCTAAAGAGGAACGGAGTCCAGTGAGCCTCAGGGAGCCTCGCACCCACAGGTGGGTGAAGAAGGGATCAGGTAAGTGCTTTAAGAGAGGCCCCGTGATGAGGTACAGGAGAGAGGCGCTGGGTGGAGGCTACGTTTGGGGAGAAGTTTTCAGGGAGGACTTAGCCTTGAAGGAAGGTGATTCGTGGACAGGGACAACTAGCAGCAGGAGGGAGAACTAGATGACAGAAGAATATTCATGTGGGCTCAAGTGTTGTGAGAGAGAAAGCAGGAGAGAGAGGGGTGGCCATCCTGCAGCACATATACTCACACAGGGGGTGGGGCAGAGCATATGGGAGAGGGCGTCAAACTCACACCCAGGCTCCAGTTCCCTAAGAAACAATCCTGCCCTGTCCTGCAAAGGCACCTATGGGCCTCATACCAGCCACATGCCCACTGCCCCGAAGTAAGTCCCACCCTACCAAGTCCCACTCTACCTCAGGGGTCTGAGCACCAGGCCTCAGGGGATAGCTGATAAGAATCATGGTTTTGGAAGCGTATCATTTATAAAGGAATTTCGCTACGATGGGAGCTCATTCTTGGTGAAAGTTCGGCTGGTTTGTTTAACTCTCTTGTGTGTGTCGAAGGACCATACATCTTCAAAGAGCTATAAAAAGAAAGCTTCCGAGCCAGATAATAAACTTACATTGTGCCATTTACTGACAAAGATAAGGAAGTTTTTCAATGACAGTGTTAAAGTATAAGTGGGGTGTTAAATGCCCATATAAATTATGGCTGAGGCCAGGTTAATTTTTTTCTAGGGTTACATATGGATGAGAAAAAGAGTGTTCGCATTTTTATGAGGTCACAGAATGTCAGAGCTGACTAATGTCTCTGGTGAACTATATCATGGATAGAATTTAATCTCCCAGATGCTTCTGAGAGGAAAGCCCAGATAGGGGGACAGCCACCTAGCGTCTGCCATTCTTGTGTTAGAGTACTTACTTTCCAATATGGAGGCCCATGGACTCACTCTTCGTAGCAGAAAAGCACTGATGACCACCCTCCTGTTCCTTTGGGACGCTGGACCAAACAACAAGACGTGCATGTGCCTGTCACCATACCCACTGTCTTCATGGTTTGGAAGTCACATTTCAGGCCCCATACCCAGAGGCCCTGCAATACTGCCTGATTAGTTATGGATGAGTGCTTGACAGCACTCCTCGGGGCTTACAATAAGGCTTTTCCCACCTCCCCAGTAATGTAGAAGACAGAGGGGAAAGACTGTCCTCTAAGTGGTATCAAAAACAGCCTGGAAAGAACACTCAACCAGGAGTCCGCCTGATCCATCTTTGATCACCGCCTTTCAATTGAAAGAAGGGCTAACATTCATGTACAGGTTTCTGTGCAGACGTGTATTTTCAGTTTTCTTGGGTATATACCTAAGAGTGGAATTGCCATATCAAATGAGAGCTCTGGGTTAAACTTTTTGAGTGTTGCCATATTGTCCAGAGTGGTTGCACCATTTCACATCACCACCAGCAGTGTATGAAGCCTCCCATATCTTCACATTCTCACCAACACTTGGCATTAACTGCCTTTTTGATGATAGCTTATTCTAGTAAGTGTGGCATGCATGCTAAGTCGCTTCAGTTGTGTCCAACTCTTCGTGATGCCATGGACTGTAGCCCACAAGGCTCTTCTGTTCATGGCATTTTCTGGACAAGAATACTGGGGTGGGTTGCCATGCCCTCCTCCAAGTAAGTGTAGAGTGGTATCTATTTGTGGTCTTCATTTGCATTTCCCCAATAAAATATGTCGGGCACCTTTTCATGTGCTTATTGGCCATTCGTAGATCTTCTTTGAAGAAATGTCTATTCAGATCCTTTGACCATTTTTCAATTGGTGAGTGGTTTTTTTTTTTCCTGACACAAACACACGGTATCTTTTCCAATCTCACTTTTCCAACTTTCCAACACCAACTGAAGGGGGTCCTACAATTTAACCCTACACTGACACTACCTGGAGTGAGCATCAGATTCCACAGGTTTAAGAACTCAGTCCTCTAAGACTGGCCCATTTCAGACACCAGCCACAAGGATCAAGTTCCCAGGTTACCTGTAATTCTGTCCAACTTGGCTTACAGTCAGAGGCTCCCACCTGCCCCAGGTTCAACAGTTTGCTAGAACAACTCACAGAACTCGGGAGAATGCCAGTGAATCCTGAGCAAAGGGGCCTCTGTCCCTGTAGAGTCCCTGTGTACACCCTTCTGGCATATGGATATGTTCACCTACAAATCCGCTCTCCTAACAGCATCATTTAGGTGTTCTTATGAGAACTTAATGTGCCCATTGGTGGCTTTTTTTTTTAACACTTTCATTTTTTATTTTTGGGTCTCTTTTGCTGCTCACAGGGTCCTCTCTAGTTGCAGTGTGTGAGCTTGTCACTGCAGCAGCTTCTCTTGTTGAGGAGCAGGGGCTCTAGACACTTAGGCTTCAGTAGTTGTAGCTCTCGGGCCCAGTAGTTGTGGCACACTGGCTTAGTTGCTCCATGGCATGTGGGATCTTCCTGGACTAGGGATTGAACCTGTGTCTCCTGCATTGGCAGGCAGATTCTTAACCACAGGGCCACTACAGAAGTCTCGACCATTGGTGATTAACTCTATCTCCAGCTCTTTCCTCCATGAAGGTTGGGGTATGGAGCTGAAAGTTCCAAGCTTACAATTGAGGCTTGGTCTTTCTGGGAACCAGTTCCCATCCTGAGCTACCTAGGGGTACACCCAAAATCACCTCAGTAGTAACAAAAGATGTTCCTATTACCCTTATCACTTGGGAAATTTCAAAGGTTTTAGGAGCTCTGTGCCAGGAACTAGGACCTAGACCGCAGTTGCACTGTCTTTTAATTATTGAGCTATAAAAGTACTTTATATAGTCCCCTAGCAGATATATGGAGAAGGCAATGGCACCCCACTCCAGTACTCTTGCCTGGAAAATCCCATGGACGGAGGAGCCTGGTAGGCTACAGTCTATGGGATTGCTAAGAGTTGGACACGACTGAGCGACTTCACTTTCACTTTTTACTTTCATGCATTGGAGAAGGAAATGGCAACCCACTCCAATATTCTTGCCTGGCGAATCCCAGGGACGGGGGAGCCTAGTGGGCTGCCGTCTATGGGGTCGCACAGAGTCAGACACGACTGAAGCAACTTAGCAGCAGCAGCGGATATGTAATTTGTAAATTTTTTCTCTCATTCAGTGGGTTGTCTTTTAATTTTCTTGTTGGTGTCTTTTGAAGCACAAAAGCTTTTGCAGAAGTCCAATTTACCTTTTTTTTTTCTTGGTTTCTTATGCTTTTGGTGTCATATCTAAGAAGCCATTACCAATAAAGGTGATGAAATTTTATTCCTATGGATTTTTTCCTAAGAATTTTATAGTTTTAGCTCATATTTAAGCCCATGATTCATTTGGGGCTAATTTTGTATCTGGTGTGCTGAGGGTTTACAACTTCAACTTTTTTGTACTTCAATTTCCAGTTGTCCCAGCACCACTAGTTAAAGACACTGACTTGTCTTGGCAACCTTGTAAAAAATCAATTGACTGAAAATATGAGGTTTATCTGTGGACTTTAAATTCTCTTCCATTGATCTACATGTCTATTCTTAAGCCATTACCGCACCGTCTTAATCATTGTTCTTTTTATTAAATTTTGAAATCGATAAATCCCCCAACTTTCTTCTTTTTGAAGATTGTTTTGATGTTCTTGAGTTTTCATATGGATTTTAAGATAAGTTTGTCAGTCCCTGCAAAGAAGCCAGCTGGGATTATGACAGTATTGCATTGACTCTTTCATTGACTAGAGGGCTACTCCATTTCTTCAAAGGAATTCTTGCCCACAATAGTAGAGGTAATGGTCATCTGAATTAAATTCACCCATTCAGGTCCATTTTAGTTCACTGCTTTCTAAAATGTCGATGTTCACTCTTGCCATCTCCTGTTTGACCACTTCCAATTTACCATGATTCATGGACCTAACATGAATCTTTACAGCATCGGACTTTACTTCCATCACCAGTCACGTCCACAACTGGGCATTGTTTTCACTTTGACTCAGCCCCTTTGTTCCTTCTGGAGCTATTTCTCTGCTCTTCTCCAGTAGCATATTGGGCTCCTCCTGACCTGGGGAGTTCATCTTTCACTGTCATATCTTAGTAAATTTTAGTAAATTTACTGGATAGTAAAGGGGAAAAATCCTTTAGACAACTATGGAGAAAGGAATAAGTGACTTATGAGAAAATGAAAATTAGATTATCATCAGACTTTTCAACAACACTGCTTTGCACCAGAAGAAAAGGGTGTGACCTATCTAAGGGGGTGAAAGAGTAAGCCAAGGAAAACTGACTTTATATCCAGGAAAACTATCAAGTATAAAAGGTACAAACTGTTATCAGCATACAAGAACTCAGGGAACATTGTTCCTAAGAACCCTTCCTGAAGAATTTACTGGAAAACAAGCCTCAGGCTGCCAAAATTACTAGACACATCAGCATAAGAAAGCATAAAAACTAGTAGAGACCATTAAATACATTACTTGGAGTACCAAAACAATATGAGAAGTAAAAGGAAGAGAGTATAAATGTGGACTCTAAAAAACAAAACAAATAAGACAAAACAAAAACAGATTCTTGGACACAGAGAACAGGTGGTTGCCAGAAGAGAGGTGGGGGGAAAATAGACAACAGGGATTAAGAGATACAAACCTCCAATTAAACAATAAGTAAGTCAGTAAGTCACGGGGACGTAGTACACAGCATAAGGAATATGGTCAGTAATACTGTAATAACTGTATGGGGACAGATGGTTATCAGATTTACTGTGGTGATCATTTCAAAATGTATGCAAATGTCAAATCGTTATGTACACCTGACCTAACGTAATATTGTACGTCAGCTATGCATGCATGTCTGCTAAGTTGCTTCAGTCATTTCTAACTCTTTGTGACCTCATGGACTATAGCTCCGGAGAAGGCCCTGGCACCCCACTCCAGTACTCTTGCCTAGAAAATCCCATGGACGGAGGAGCCTGGTGGGCTACAGTCCATGGAGTCGCTAAGAGTTGGACACGACTGAGCGACTTCACTTTCACTTTTCACTTTCATGCATTGGAGAAGGAAATGGCAACCCACTCCAGTGTTCTTGCCTGGAGAATCCCAGGGACGGCAGAGCCTAGTAGGCTGCTGTCTATGGGGTCGCACAGAGTCGGACGCTACTGAAGTGACTTAGCAGTAGCAGCAGCAGGACTACAGCTCACTAGGCTCCTCTGTCCATGGGATTCTCCAAGCATGAATACTGGAGTGGGTCGCCATGCCCTCCTCCAGGGGATCTTCCCGACCCAGGGATCGAACCCTTGTCTCTTATGTCTCCTGCATTGGCAGGTGGGTTCTTTACCTACCTGTGTCACCTGGGAACCCCATACGCCAACTATGTTTCAATAAAAAACATAAGCTAAAAATAAGAGAATATGGTATAAGAGGCTATAGGCTCAATTGATGTAGATATTCAATAACTATAATGGGGGTGAGAACTTTAAAACTATTTTCACTTGTCATTCTGGTGGTGGTAGCATTAGTATTCCCTGTTGTGTGTGTAATGTTGCCTGAAACAAATGAGTAATTACGGGATATTTTAAATGTTATCCCCTGTGTCCTAAAACTAGGATTCTCAGTATGGAAGAAAAGAGATACAGCAGTAATTTTTTTTAAAGATTAAATATAAAATCTGTAGTCCTGAAACTTAATTGAAAATAACAGCACGACCTTATAAGGTATTTGATCTATCATTCTATCTGTATCTATTAGCTCTAACCACTGAAACGACCTAGGAACCATGACCCGCTGAGTACCACTGAGAATACCCAGAGTCCACACTGTGGTCAGGAAACATCATTTCCCACTAAAAGTCAGGGCTGTGTGGAGAAGTGACTGATTGCTGGTCTGAGGAAAAAATGTACAAAAGCAGCCTGGAGCATCTTGACATAAACGACAGCACACAAGCCACCACAGATAAGCCACATGCAGACTGGAGCAGTGCCAAAAGAAAACAGGGGGCCTTTCTCTGTCTGTCCAGTGATTACAACTTCACCTTCCAATGCAGGGGGTATGGGCTTGACCCCTGGTTGGGGAGCTAAGATCCCACATGCCTCGTGGCCAAAAATCCAAAACATAAAACAGAAGCAATATTATAACAAATTCAATAAAGGTTTTTAAAATGGTCCACATAAAAGAAAAAAAAAAAAAACACAAGCACCCACCAAGAATCTGCCTGACAAAAAAGAGACGTGGTTCAGTCCCTGAGTTGAGAAGATCCTTTGGAGGAGGGCATGGCAACCCATTCCAGTATTCATGCATGGAGAATCCCACGGACGGAGGAGCTTGGCAGGTGACAATCCACAGGGTCGCAAAGAATCGAACATGACTGATTTGACAACAACAACAAAAACTCACCAAATTTATTTAAATCCATGAGTTCATGGATATTGAAAAAATGAAATGGTCTCCACCAGATGATAATAAGGAACCAGTTTATTATTTTGCAAACTGGCAAATACAGGAAAAGAAGGGAGCATTTATCCTGCCTCTCTTCTGTGAGCTATACCACTGGGTAACCTCATGATAGACGAAAGAAAGCATCTGTTTATGAAGAATTCCAGCAAATAAATGAAAAAGAAATGATGGAATTAGAATAGCATCATCATTTTGCAGGGGTGGCAGCTGTAGTGCTTTTCATTACCTTATGTAAAACACGGGAACAGTCTCATCAACGTTGCCATCATCTGTTGAACTCAAGTATATTTTTCTCAAAGCCTATTTACTTACAAATTGTGTGCAATGACAAAATTAATAAGCAATAAAATGTGAACCACAGCACAGTGAAAAGAATGTGTCACCATGTTGGCCCCCCAGTGAAGTAATGGATCCAGGGCCTGAGCCTCCACGGCTAAGAACATCCAGCAGAGAGGCAGCTGGTGCAGGAACCCATAGAGCCTTGTCAAAAGGACAGAAGCTGGGTCTGGTGGAGCCTCTAGATCCAGCTGACTGTCCCAAGAGTGGGCAGCCAGCAAAATCCAGACTGTGGGAAAAACTGCAGTCAGATGGCCTGGTTTCCTCAAGCAGTAAAATGAAAGGAAAAGAAAGCAATGAAGGAAGAACTTGTGCATTATAAAAGGTAAAACGTTGGTTTTTTTAAAGGGGGCAAGACTGAACCATAGTTGAAAGATGCACACTTGGATGATGCAACTGTCAAGAAACAGGAGGAAGTGACTGCAATAAAAGTCAAACGGGGATGGTGGAGGAGTAGGTGGACGTGGAGTACGTCTCTCTCCATGGATACATCAGGAATACACCTTCAGACACGGAAGAGCTTGCAGAACACCAGGGGAGAGCAGACAGGAGTACCTGACCACGGGGGAAAAGCCAGGTGGTGGTTCCTCCGGCTGTGGCAGAGAGGGTCTACCACTGGAACAGGCAACATGGAGGAGCTGCTGGGGTGGCTGCAATGTTCCATCTCTTGGGTTACAAGAGCACTTCGGGTATTTGCCCTATTAAACTTTATTAAACTCTATGTTTATCTCATAGCTTTTTCTGTATTTTATTTCACAAAAAGATGTTCAAAATAAGGACTGTTTACAAATTAATGCGTATCTATAAAAATAAGTCACAAACTAGAATGGTATGAACAGCATGCCTGGAGAAATGCCGACCTTTTCCATAAACCTGAGTGACTCGGACCCTAGAAGCCACCTTGCCCACCTTCCCGTAGCCTTGGGAATGCATGGACTTCATGGAGGGGCAGAGCAGAAAACTGATGTCTACATTGGACAGCAGGAAGGTACAAAGGGCAGCCAGTGGGCATGGTGCGCTGTTGGGGAGTCCTACCTAAATACATCCCAAGCCCAACATATACAGTTGAAACCCAGGATCCTGCTTCAAACACAGCATCTCCTCTGCTGTTCCCTGGGCCCCTGAAGACCTACAGCAGGCCAGCGGGAGTGGCTAGAAATGCCATGACCAGGTTAACATCCTAAGGCGAGGGGAGATGGGCAGTAACACTGTTTTAGACACATAAACCCTGACTGTGGTAGAGACCTCCTGGGGCACCTGTCCAACACTCACTCCCCGGAAGCAAGAACTGACCCCTATCCCAGGAGACATGTCTGTACCACATGGTCCGGTCCTCCCGGTCACAGCTGATTTGATCAGGGAGGGACAGACTCCATGCCAAAGATGGGGGACACCTATGGTTTACTGCCAGCATCTATTCCCACTCTCTAGTAATATCACCCAAATTTATTTTCAGACACTTTCCCTGTCCCATGTGGTCAGGGTGGAATAAACCAACCTTCCGTCTGAGATTAGAGTAAACCAATAAATTATCCCAATCACCAGGTGTTCATGGAGGGGTTAGGAGTCCAGGCAAGAGCCAACTAGTGTAGCTCATTCTCCTGGCCCTGTGATTGGTTGAGGTGTGGGCACTGGATCCAAGCTAGTCCAATCAGAATGAATCCTACAACTTCTATAGGAATGATGAGACTCACCCCCCAAAACCCCACCCCACCAACCCCGCTTCCTCTGTGGTATGGGATGATGATGAAAAGTCTGGAATCATCACAGCCACAGCCACTGCTGGGACCTTGAGGGAGGATGTCTGAGAATAAAACCAGAACTGAGACGTGCACAGAGAGGGGTCACTGCAGAAAAAAGGAGTGAGCTCTGGCATGACCTCCTGAACCACTGGCACCAGTTAGGTCATTCCTCTGGATTTCATTACATGAACCAATATTCCTCCCCCTTTCTTTTTTCTTTTCTTTTTAAATTGAGCCAGTTTACATGAGGTTTTCTGTACGTTATAATTAGATGTTATGGTTAGGAATGTTAAGGCTTCAAGTACAGAAAGCTCTACTAAAGCCCAAAAGATGGAGATCCAGAGCTTCTCACACAGCCCAGAAATGTCACGTGCACGCACGCACGCGCGCACACACACACACACACACACACGTGCATGAATCGGAATAAGGCCTGAATTGAACCAAAGTCAATTTCCTGGTTAAAGTTACATGAGATGTTATCATTGGGGATAAGTGGGTGAAACGTACACAGAGCCTCTCTACTGTTTTTGCAACTGTGTCTGAATCTAAAATTATTTAAAAA
>NW_011494640.1:3995634-4003421 GCF_000754665.1 Bison bison bison
GCCTGTGGTGCAGGAGACTCGGATTCCATCCCTGGGTCAGGAATATCCCCTGGAGAGGGAATGGCTACCCACTCCAATATTTTTGGCTGGAGAATTCCATGGACAAAGGAGCCTGATGGGTTACAGTCCATGGGGTCAGAGAGAGTCCAACACAACTAAGCAACAAGCACATAAATGTAAGTACATAGACAATTCTGCATATGATTTCAGGGGTTTTGCATCTCCCTGAGGCTCATCCAGCTTCCTCCAGGGAGAGGCAAAGAAGTACCCACCGGCTGGCCCCCTTCTAGGACCCGCCCCCCCATGCCTACGTGACCACCCAGGCCCTGCCTATTAAGCTGCTTCAATTTCTCACTGAGACAGAGGAGGAGCCAGCTCAGACAGAGAGGATGGTATATATGAAGCTTATTCAGCTATCTTTCTGGAGGGTGGGTGTACATTTTTATTCACACACATATCCCATTATTCTGGCGATAACCTGAGTCTCCCATCAGATACTCTGGGACCTACCGGTTTATCCTCTTCTTGTTCCTAGCCCACCTATAGACTTTCAGACAAATAATTCAACTTGGAGAGGAAATTAACCACATTATTTGTTCTAAGTTTCCCTAGTCCACTGATGCCAAGGCCCCAGGGGCTAGGCTGTGTTTTTGTCCAAAATATACTATTAAGCTTCAGGTTCCAGCACCATCCCCTTGGTATCCTGATGCACTGCTGTCCTCTGCTGGTGATTTCTAGGTATTACTTAGAAATTCTTGGTCTTCCTGGTGGTTCAGAGGGTAAAGAAATCTGCCTGCAATGCAGAAAACCTGGATTCGATCCCTGGGTCAGGAAAATTCCCTGGAGAAAGGGATGGCAACCTGTTCCAGTATTCTTGCCTGGAGAATTCCATGGACAGATGAGCCTGGTGGGCTACAGTCTGTGGGGTTGCAGAGCTGGACACAACTGAGACTAACACTTTCATTTTCTTTTCATGATCCTGACCCCACTGGAATGCAAACATCTACAACCAAAATATGAAAGTCAGTTAACCAGCACTAACACCTGTGCTCATAGCAATCTGGCTTTGCTTCCTGTAATTCTCATGACTCTTTACAGAGGAAGGAAGAAGCCAGAGGGGCCAGCCACACTGCCTGCTGCAGAGTTTCTTCCCCAACCAGCAGGCCATATTGCCTCTCCATGGCCCTGTCCCACTCAAGACCTCAGGTGTTCGAGAAGCTTATGAGGTGAGTGAAGGTGCTCTTCCCGCCAGAACCATCAGCACCCGCCAGAACACTCCGATTCACAACTCCTTCTCAATGGCCAGCAGCACAGAAAGACCAGTGGTTTAGTGGGAAAATCCTGGCATATTTACTGAAATGACAATGTGGTCCCTGGACTTAATATATATGGTTCCTTATCATGTTAAGGAAGCATCCTTCTCTTAGATTCCTAAAAGGTTGTTTAGGATTGTATATCTAATTTTATAAAATTCTTTTCATCTACATTCATAAATGAAATGAGACCAAGAAAAATAAAAGCTATCTTAGATTTGGGTTAATAGGACTAACCTAGAAACTTTTGTTTTCAGTTCCTTTTTTTTAAACAAAAACCTGTTCAGCCTATAATGATGAAGGGAATCACTGAATCATTTAATAACAGGAATTCACCCAGTAAATAATATGAACCCAGAGCCTTGTGAAGCCTTGTTAGGGGCTTCCCTGACAGCTCAGTTGGTAAAGAATCCACCTGCAATGCAGGAGACCTCAGTTCAATTCCTGGGTCAGGAAGATCCACTGGAGAAGGGATAGTCTACCCACTCCAGTATTCTTGGGCTTCCCTGGTGGCTCAGCTGGTAAAGAATCCACCTGCAATGTGGGAGACCTGGGTCTGATCCCTGGGTTGGGAGATCCTCTGGAGAAGGGAAAGGCTACCCACTCCACTATTCTGGCCTGGAGAATTCCTAAATCCATGGGGTCACAAAGAGTCAGATACAACAGAGAAACTCACTTTCAGAGCCTTGTTAAAGATACACCTTCAGTAGCATTTAAGTTTCATTTCTTGGTTTTTAGCCAGTTCTAGCATTTTATTTCTTGAATTATGGTCACTCAATTTTCCAGAAAATTCTCTTTATCACTGAGTTTCAAATAGATTGATGTAACATCTTAGTTTTAAAATACTGTTCTCTTTATTCATTTATTGCCTTTTATTAATTAGATTTGCCAGGTATATATCTTTTTCATTATTTAAAAAGCCCTCTTAAACTAACTTTTGATCTGGCCAGTTAATTTATTTTTGCATTTATCTTTATAGTTTCCTTCCATATACTTTTCTTAATTTCATATTTTTTAACTTTTCTTTGGCTGCCTTCCTACTATTAACACATAGTGGATATCCACAGAGTACACTGAATGAATGAATTTTCAAAGAGGCAGAAAAATGGGAAAAAGATGGGTTCAAAAAACAATAAAAATAGAATAGTGAGGATGTGGTATATCAGATGTGAGGTAGGGAGGAATTAAGGATGAACCCCCAAGTTCTGGCTCAGGTAGCTGTGTTATGGGACTGAATTACGTTCTCCCCAAATTTATATATATTAAAGTTTTAACCCCAATATGACTGTACTAGTCCTTTAAAATAATTAAGGTTAAATGAAGTCATAAAGGTGGAGCCCTAATCTAATATGACTGATGTCTTTATGAGAAGAGGAAGAGACACCAGGGATGCATAGGCTCAGAAGAAAAGCAGTGTGAGGACACAGGGGAGGGTGGCTGTCTGCACATCAAGGAGAGAAGCCTCAGGAGACACCAAACCTGCCAACACCTTGATTCCCTCCAGAACTGTGAGGGAATAAATTTCTGTTGTTTAAGCCAGCTAGTCTGTGCGCTTCATTATGACAGCCCTATAAAACAATACATTTGATGAACTGTGGGCATCATTTACTGTCTATGAGAGTAGACCTGGGAAGAAAACCACCAGCAGATGGCTGGCAATAGGAGCCATGTGGCCAAGGATTTAGGTGTGGATGAGGGAGAAAGTAGAAACAAAGTGTACACAACTCTCAAGAAACTTACTTGTTAAAGAGAAAGAGCAGTGGTGGTCAGAAAGAGACATCAGGCTCAGAGAGGGTCTCCATCACATACAGCCACTAGGAGAGGCCAAAGACACAAGTGAAAACTCTTGGGAGAAGAGGTGAGGCGGATCCCTACCACACAGGTGGACAAAGTACGCTCCTGTGGAAGGAGGCTGCGTGTAAAGGGTAGATGTAGGCGATTCTGTAGATGAAAGACAAGAAACTGGGCATTTCCCCATCTGGTGAGATTTTCACTATTCTACTCTGAAGTAGAATAGTCTTCTGCTCAAAGTGAGGGGTAAGATGGAGTAAATGACTTTAAAAGAACAGTGAATCAACACAGTACTGTAAAGCAATTATCCTTCAATTAAAAAAAAATGAAACTTAGCTCTAGGGAATGAGTGAGAGCTGACAAGAGGCGTGTGATGGGATGGCCCCACAGCTCTGAGGAGCCCGTTTAGAGACAAGAGGCACCACCCCGCAGCTGTGTGCCTTCTCCAGTGCCTGTATGAGATACTGTATGAGGCCCCATTCTCCTTAGATTCCATGGGCGCTCTGTTGTAACATTTCTTCAGGGATAGCACTTCCTTTAGAATCCACCAAAGCATCTTCTATGGTTCCACTGTGACTTCTTTTACTTGTATACATTCTCCACAGCTTATATGATCCATGCCCATGGTGACACTTCATTTCCTGTGACTCAAAAATTTGGAAAGGTAACCAACTGGATGAGACCTTAATAGGGTTTTGCTAGGAAAAAACAATGTAAGACAGAAACAAGTGACCCCAAAATTTGGGCTGCCTCTGAACTTTGCTCTCCCAGTTAACTTCATTGTGGGTTTCATCCTTAACCAAAGGATAAAGTTCTCAACCCTAACAGATCAACCTGTCTGTTGTTCCATGTCATTCTAACTGTTGCTTCCTGACCTGCATACAGATTTCTCAAGAGGCAGGTCAAGTGATCTGGTATTCCCATCTTTAACAATTTTCCAGTTTGCTGTGATCCATACAGACTGGCTCCAAATATGGAGAGGAGTCCATCAAGGCTGTATATTGTCATCCTGCTTATTTAACTTCTATGCAGAGTACATCATGAGAAACGCTGGGCTGGATGAAGCACAAGCTGGAATCAAGATTGCCAGGAGAAATATCAATAACCTCAGATATGCAGATGACACCACCCTTATGGCAGAAAGTGAAGAACTAAAGAACCTCTTGATGAAAGTGAGAGAGTGAAAAAGCTGGCTTAAAACTCAACATTCAGAAAACTAAGATCATGGCATCCAGTCCCATCACTTCATGGCAAATAGATGGGGAAACAGTGGCTGACTTTACTTTTGGGGGCTCCAAAATCACTGCAGATGGTAACTGAGGCCATGAAATTAAAAGACACTTGCTCCTTGGAAGAAAAGTTATGACCAACCTAGACAACATATTAAAAAGCAGAGACATTACTTTGCCAACAAAGGTCTGTCTAGTCAAGGCTATGGTTTTTCCAGTGGTCATGTATGGATGTGAGAGTTGGACTATAAGAAAGCTGAATGCTGAAGAAATCAATGTTTTTGAACTGTGGTGTTGGAAAAGACTCTTGAGAGTCCCTTGGACAGCAAGGAATCCAACCAGTCCATCCTAAAGGAAATCAGTCCTGAATACTCATTGGAAGGACTGATGCTGAAGCTGAAACTCCAATACTTTGGCCACCTGATGTGAACACACACTGGAAGACCCTGATGTTAGGGAAGATTGAAGATGGGAAGAGAAGGGGACGACAGAGAATGAGATGGTTGGATGGCATTACAGAATCGATGGACATGAGTTTGAGCAAGTGCTGGGAGTTGGTGATGGACAGGGAGGCCTGGCGTACTGTAGTCCATAGGGTCGCAGAGTTGGACACAACTGAGCAACTGAACGGAACTGAATAGATCAACACTCCCTTCTTGTAATGACCATGTATTGTACCCACTTTTACAGTCCTAAGGTCATTATAAATAATCTAAATTCATTTTTTGGCTGCACGGGTGTTCCCGGCTATGCACAGGCTTTCTCCAGTTACAGTGAGCAGGGGCTACTCTTTTCGGTGTGCGGGCTTCTTGCTGCAGTGGCTTCTCTTGTGGAGTGCAGGCTCTAGGTACGTGTGCTTCGGTAGTCGCAGCAAGAGGGCTCAGCAGTTGAGGCTCGCAGGCCCTAGAACACGGGCTCAGTTGTAGCACACAGACTTAGTTGCCTTGCAGCTTATGGAATCTTCCTGGAGCATGGATTAAACCAGTGTCCCCTGCACTGGCAGGCAGATTTTCAACCACTGGACCACCAGGGAAGTTCCAGACATAAGTTTAAAGGATCTACTTAATTCCCTATAGGTAATGTAAAGGAGACGTAAAATGAAATTTATAATAAAAAATTTACCTTAATCTGTAAATCTCAAGCCTAACTATAAGAATAAAGACTTACTGAAGCAGTCAGATGCTCATGGCTGTATACAGATCCCCAGGAAGACAGGATCACAGAATGAAAAGGGTATAATACACTTGGAAGCCAAACACATGAGTACTGAGACACTCCATCAGGTCCAGTAAAAATGAACCAACTGCTGCACTTCAAATGTTTGGAGACTCAAGCTGTTAATGACTAAGTACAAAAACTTAAATGTGGTTTGGTTTCAGGCACCCCAGCACATGAGATACAGAAAACCGCCTTTATGTGAAACATCACAGGTTGTCATATCAGCTTCTTTGATGACCACCCTTTCCCATTACTCTCAAGTTTGGGGACGGAAATACTATCAGTGGTGGCCATCTGGATCTGGGGGACTTTGACCGCCTCCCTCATGTTATCAACATAATGCCTCTCATCCAGAAAGTAAAGACGACCAACGAGGCCTCAAGGAAGCGGATGGCTTAGGGGTCAAAGACGGGCGCTACTACCAAGCTAACTGCTTCATACTGCAGTGTCTCCTTCCCGAACTCAGAGGGTTCCCTGCTGCTGTGGACACCTCTTCTGAACATTCATTGTTTTGATATGGAAAATACTCAAGCAGATTTCAGACCCAAGCCTGGCTGACATAGCAGGCCAGGTGGGAAACTGCAGAGCTCGGAGGGCAGGCCTCCTAGAGTCCAGCAGAGCCAAGAACTTCCAGCTGTTCCCACGATGCCTGGTGCCCCACCCCACCTTCTGCTTCTTTACGAAGTGGCTGCGTGGGTCTGGGAAACAGGCTGTGATGCATTGGGTGTCAGTTAAGAGCAAGAGGGGCCCTCAGAGGAATAAGCAAGCAGAAGGGTACTGAGGGTGAGTTTGGGGACTACCTAGAGAAGACAGCTGGGCACTCAAGTCCAGAGATCCAGGAGTCTTCGTTTCACCCCTGAACACCAGGGGACTCTGAATTTCTGAGCTTCCATTTTCTCACATGTAAAGTGAGGATGGCTCTAGCAATACTTACCTTACCAATCTCAGGAGACTGTTCAGTGGAGGGATTCGATGACTTACTGTAGATGAAGCCATTCTGTAGAGCACCTTGGGAGTGTTGTTCTTATGACTGTCACTACTATTCATAAGAACAGCAGACCCGTGGAGAAGGTGAACCTCGAGTCCCTGAGGGCCTAGGGCAATCAAACAACAAGTGGGTGCACACTTCCTACAGATGAGTCACGTTTCCTAACCTGCTCCCTGGCAGGAAACATAAGGATCGATGACCACTTGCAAGAGCAAGTGACTGTTTTGGATCTAGAAGGAATAGGTGGAAAAACCTATAAGGCTGGGAGGTGTTTCTGAGAAATACTATATTTCCAAAAATATCCCCAAAATGTGTTCCACTAAAAATTACCAAAAAGGACTGGATGCTGAGATGAGTGTGGGAACCGACTTCCTCCCCCAGGCCTTCTCTGAGATCTTAACAATGAACTGCCAGTGAGGATATGGGATGCAAGATGTGCCAGATTTATTTAACAACAGAACCTCCTTTCCACAGAGCATCTACCAAAGGGTTTCATGAAACATACTTTGGGAATTAAACCCTCCAGCTGGGCATGTAATATGGGGACATGGATTATAAGAAAGGAAACAAGAACACTTTGTTAACATTCAGTCAATGGTAGGCAGCTGCTGGACATTTTGGAAAAAGGAGAAATCTGTTTTTTACCATGGCACTGACACAGTATCACCTGTTCCCTGAACCCCCTAATTCCAGCCCCTCGAGATCCACCAGCTATGCAACCCCACATTTTACAGTCACATACATTAAATCTATGTTTATTTTTTGTTCTAAAATGTGCTTTTTCTCTCTTTAATATCAGCCCAGGACCTCCACCTCCCCTTAAAAAAAAAGCCAACAAACACCACCACACGCACACATACACACACACCACCCTCCAACCAGGTGAAAATCCCCGGCGATTAGTCTATAACAAATATTGACACGAGGGGGAAAAAAAGCATGTTGAAATGTATTAGAATCAGAACCTGTACAAAAAAAAAAAAAAATTAAAATATAACCTGAAACTGTTCAAGTTCAGAAAGGCTACTAGTCAAGTCCTTTTCTCTTGCCAGGAGAATGCCATCATCAGAGGGCTCTGGGTCACCAGCCAGGGAGGGTGGGAAGAAAGAAACAGAAGCAGCAACAAATCCTTCACCAGAGGGACCACGACACACCATCCCCACCACAGATGCAGCCGGGAGGAATTAAAGACCTCGGGAGAGCGAATGTTGGCAGACAGCCTCTGTGGGCAGCCGGGGCCTTCACACC
>NW_011494640.1:4003521-4009911 GCF_000754665.1 Bison bison bison
CCAGCAGAGAACACCAAGCCAGAAGAGACTTCTGCCACCCAGCAGACCCATGGCAACCCAGCACTGGCACTCAGATACCAGGGGTAAAGACAGCCCAGTGCTCCCAGCTAATGAGAGATTGGAGCTGGGCATTAAGAGGCTGAAAACCCGCAGGTTTAGTAAACACAGCCCAGCGTCGGCATCCCTCCATGGCCTGATCGGAGCTGCCAACAAGGGGTAAGGCAGGAGAGGGAAAAAGAAGCATTTTGATACCTGGCTACGAGAGAGCGCCCACACCTCTGTGGGTACTGTGTACAAGGGGCTGGAGAAGGAAGGCGCCCCCCTCACTCAGAGAGCACCCATCCCTGTGGGCCGGTTAAAGCTGCTTCCGGCTTATGAACAGCCTGACAAAATGACACGAAGCAAAAGGAAAACTGGGAGACAAGCCCTTAGACAGGAACGAGAACCTCCTGGAGGGAAGCTGGGCAGTGTCGGCCCTGTTGGGATGGCATCCGTGGAGCCCCTGAGTCTGAAGGGAGCAACTGGGGACAGGGGCAGTGGGCTGGTGGGGAGGGACTTAACGGTTCTTCTGGAACAGTACCAACGAGGGGGGAGGCGCTGGTGAGGGGACGGGCAGGGCTGGACATCACGGAAGGGGAGAGGGGAGGAAGAAGGCCCTCGGTGTCCCCTCCCCACCTGACCCAGGCCTGGTGAGTGCCAGCTGCCCCAGCCTGCCCTAGTGGCGGCTGGAGACCAGACCTTTCACTTTGGACATCTTCTTAGTGGGCTGCCTCTGCTCGGCGTGAGGGGGACACTCTCGTTCGGCCAACTGCTGTTCCATCTCCTGAGCCGAGGAGGACGCGGTAGCTTTGAGGGTCTTCTTAATGTTGGTAACCTGGAGGGAGACAGAGAATTGGCGTGCTCAGCCCGTACGTGCCAGAAACTCACAAGTTGCTCCTGCAACAACGGGGGCCACTCAGCGAAGAAACCAGAGCCCTCTGCAAGACGACCTGAGATTATCTTCAGAAACCCACGCGAGGGGAGAATGAGCAGGGGCTACTCAGAGAAGATTATGTAGAAGTGAGTGGAGCAGAAAAGCGGAACGAATGACGCTTTCTTGGTTGAAAATGGGAAACAAGCCAAGTGGTAGTGGACCATTTGGCAAAAAGGTACAACAGAGCAGGTGAGAGAAAGCACTGACTAAAATGGCCACAGAAAAAGAAAGGGTGACACGAGATGCTATACTCAGCTGACCGCTTTCAGGTATGAAACCGCAGACTACTTTCACAAGAACTTTGGAATACAATTGCATGAGCCTTTATTTCGGCTTCCCTAGTGGCTCTGATGGTAAAGAATCAGCCTGCAATGCAGGAGACCTGGGTTCAATTCCTGGGTTGGGAAGATCCCCTGGAGAAGGGAATGGCAACCCACTCCAGTATTCTTGCCTGGAGAATTCCATGGACACAGGAGCCTGGTGTGCTGCATTCCGTGGGGTCCAAAGAACACGACTGAGCAACTAATATTTTCTTTCTTGAATAAGCAACTAGAAGGTAAACTTCAGCCAACTAAGTGACCAATGGCAAAAAATGTAGTCAAAGAAAAATGAAATCACAGTACTGTTTTCAGCAGACCTTTCTTAATGGATATTTAAGCACCTCCTCCTGAACATATCCTATACAGTAACATGGGTGTACTGTTCTATGAATGTTCTGCTAAGTCGCTTCAGTCGTGTCCAACTCTGTGCGACCCCGTAGACGGCAGCCCACCAGGCTCCCCGGTCCCTGGGATTCCCCAGGCAAGAACACTGGAGTGGGTTGCCATTTCCTTCTCCAATGAATGTTCTACCATTTCTTAATTAGTTCCTAGCTTGCTTTCCACTTATGTATGGTGCTTCAATGAACAGCCTTGGCATACTTTTGTGAACACCTGTGGAGCTTTCCAGATCAAAGGGTTTACACATTTTACTTTAGTAACTACTGCTATACTGCCTTCTGAAACATGACTGTACCAACTTGTCCTACAAACTATGAGCTCCTATGCCCATATTATACACATTTCCCAACGCCAGTTCTAAAGGATCATTCATACCTTTGCCCTTCAGCTAGCTGAGAATAATAATAAAGGGAAGAAAAACAGAAGAGGAAATATCAACTTTTTCCCCCAATCATTAGAAGGAAGAAAGAGGAGAAAGCTGGTGCAGAGAAAGGTGTATGCTTGTTAGTAAGAGTAAGCAGCTTCCCCTGTTTGGTGGCTTCTGTGTTCTCTGGGAAGAAGCCCTGGTTTCTTATAGAACAAGAAGGGAGCTATTACTGTCAACACTTCTCAACAGGCAGAGTATCAGGAGCTTGAGTAAGAGACAGTCCAAATGCAGAAAGGAAGCAACATAAAAATTAGGTTCCTGGAGGAGAGCTGTCATCTGCGGAATGGGCCTAGACTAGACTGCAGGTCATTTTGTTTTTTGTTGTTCTGAGATGTAGGAACAGCCACGCCTCAACACTGCTGTCCCCTCAGTCATCTCAATGGCATTTCTAAGAGGAGCATCAACAGAGGACTGTGGACGGGGACAGTGGACACGGAGGGCCACCGAATCCAAGGCTGGGTGCATCCGGTGTCGGCCAGGCCCAGACATGCCATCTCAGGACCCCGGGCATCCCACGTTCCCGGGCTCACTGCTGCTCTGTTATCTCCTGTTCAGGAGAGTTACCTGGTGAGGTAGTGAGCAAAGAATGTGAAGCAAGTGGACAGCCTGCCACTCTTTCTCTTACTTCAAGGCGTATTTGATGGCCGTGGAGGAGAGATTAAGAAATGTGACTTCTCAGTTATCACTGCTTTATAAAACAATACTCCAAGTGCCTATTTACCTCTTCAGTTTCTTATAGAAACTTATCTCCCAATAAGCTGATATTTTGGGTGCTCAGTGACACTGGCATGCCACATGAAGAAATGAGACCTACCTCAAGGACAAATCTGGCTTGTTCTCCATTTTTGACATGCCACTCAAGACCTTGTACCATCCTTCCCTTCGCAACACATGCCCCCCATTCGAGCCACACCAAGTCCCCAGCCACACACGCAGGAGCAGTCATTTCCCTCTACCTGGCTACCTGTCCTGCACACCCTGTCATTCCAGCCTGGGCAAGCCTCCTCCTTCACTAGCCCCCTCCAACCCCACCTCTTCCACAAACCCACCCTGACCACTCGCCCACGCTGACCTGTCTCCCCTCAATTACACTGCCTGGCAGCGCCGCTCACTGTCAGATGGCGGCCTCCTACATGCTATGTCTCCTCTGTTTCAGGGGTTCACATCTAGCTTCCTACAGTGAGACTACACGCTGACAAAGCTGAGCCCTCCACAGTCGGGTAAACAAACCTAGGTGAAAAGAGGGCTTCCTGAAGAAATGAGGCCCTTTATCCTCACAAGGCCTCAGCTGGATGGGGTGGGGGTGGGAGTGGGGTCATGACATGGCTCACAGTGGGTCGTTATGCATATACCATGCTCAATCAGTTTGACTGTTGGCATTTAAAACACACGGAACTTACAAAGGAGGCTGCTGAGCCAGTTACAGACTCTCAGAGTTGAAGGGAGAGTCAACCAGCTTTCTGTAATAACTCCCCAGGTCTAACCATAGACACCTCCTTTTAGAACCCAAGACTGGCCACTCAGGCAGGTCCGTCAATTAAGCCTGTCTCAGCTCCATGGAACAATCCTGAGAAGTCTAACTCTGCCTTCACAGAGCCACTCTTGAAACAATGATTGATATCCCGCAGGCTGGACCTCTTTGGCCTCAATGTCGTGCTGCCTTCTAATTTTCTTCCTTGAGCAGTCTGGCTTGCAGGCCAGAACCATCCCATTACCCTAGATGACCTAGAGTTTGTCAGGTCCCTCAGATTATGAGCGCCGGATTCTCACATGGGACTGCATGTGCTGACACAATCACAGCCTAGCTCTACTAGAGACTTTAGATACTCAGGTGAAAGGGGAATCGAGACAGCTCAGGGCAGGAAGACACCTTTGAGCTGTGGGGCCGAGCAAAGGCAGACAACATGAGTAGAGCGCATAGTGGGGAAAGGGCCACACAGAAAAAGGAGACCAGGGAGACGGCAAGAAGCCTCTCAGGAGGCACGGGAAGTACACGCTAACAGCCAACGAGCTCAAGGTCTGTCACTAACTCAGCTTCTGGAGGATTTTCCATATTGAAAGAAAAGAGTGTACTTTGTCCAGTTATGCTGTATTACCTACCTGACTGGAAAATGGCTTATCTTGTAAACGCAGCAAGAGCTATATATTGACGTTCCACAGAACATCAGACTTATAAGCACATTCAAATATGAAGAAGAATACATTCCAAAATCAAATATAAGTGATGAGGTACTTTGTGGAGGTGACCAATACCTCCCTCCAGAGCATTTGCTCAGGGATGACAAACAGTTCGTGACATCACTGCTTTATCTCCTGCAGGTATGCTGGCATTGTGACTAATTAGTTTGTGTTATTTCTGTGAAAGACTAAAATGAGAGAATATTCTTAGGCAGTTTGCATGGGACTGACTTCACTAAGAGGGAAAGCTCTTAAAGCTAATAGCCACCAGAAGTTTGCTGTTATAAGATTTGAGGGAAAAAAAAACATGGAAGTTTTCCCCTCTGAGAACACCAATCTAACTTAAAAATAAATAAAGATCAACTTAGTTGAGAAGATGACTAAAAAAGTTAAGAGTAACAGAAGCATAAATACAAGCAGAATAGAACAAAATTACAACTTGGTGGTAGATCTGTTTTCAAGTCAACAAATACTTAGTGAGCTACATGTAGCAGCCAGGTCATGCATTTAGAAAAACTGACAAGGCTCTGGGCTTTGACCACGCTCCTACTCTTCTCAGAGTTGTCTGCTCTAGATTTCCTAGAAGAGTATCAAATTAGTGAAAAGTGAAAGTGTTAGTTGCTCAGTCATGTCCAACTCTTTGCGACCCCATGGACTGTGGCCCGCCAGGCTCCTCTGTCCATGGGATATTTCCCAGGCAAGAATACTGGAGAGGGCTTCCATGCCCTTTTCCACGGTATCCTCTCGGCCCAGGGATCAAACCCAGGTCTCCTGCATTACAAGCAGATTCTTCACTGTCTGAGACACCAGGAAAGACCAAATTAGAAGGCTGCCTTAATTGGTAGTGGAGGTGACCTTGGTTATTGTTGTCGATGTTCAATTGCTAAGTTGTGTCCAATTCTTTGTGACCCCATGGACTACAGCACGCCAGGCTTCCCTGTCCTCTGCTGCTGCTGCTGCTAAGTCGCTTCAGTCGTGTCTGACTCTGTGCGACCCCAGAGATGGCAGCCCACCAGGCTCCGCTGTCCCTGGGATTCTCCAGGCAAGAACACTGGAGTGGGTTGCCTTTTCCTTCTCCAATGCGTGAAAGGTGAAAGGGAAGTCGCTCAGTCGTGTCCAACTCTTAGCGACCGCATGGACTGCAGCCCACCAGGCTCCTCCGTCCATGGGATTTTCCAGGCAAGAGTCCTCTGCTGCTACTGTTAAGTCACTTCAGTCATGTCCGACTCTGTGCGACCCCATAGACGGCAGCCCACTAGGCTCCTCCGTCCCTGGAATTCTCCAGGCAAGAATCCAGGCAAGTGGGTTGCCATTTCCTTCTCCAAAGAGTCCTCTAGTTGGCTCAAATTTCTTTCTCTTGGCACTTAAGCAAGCCCTTACTGCCACCTGGTGGCAGCATCAGGCCCTGCCAGCTGGAGCAGCTGTGTTTTCCAGTAGCGGACTGCTGACAGCCAAGTCCACACGTGCTGGCTCTCTCGTTTAATAACCGTACTTTAAGGAGTCCACACTGTTGTCTAAGTACTGGTCGGGCTTCCACATTAGGCAATCAGTGTCTTCTTTCATGAGATGCCATTTATTATGGAAATAAACTGGAGCCATTCAAAGTTCTACGACTAGTATCATTCATGTTGGCAAACCACCACAATCAAGCCCACCACCTGACACACAATTAGCAGCAGTCCAATCACCCTGGTTCGATTCCTGAGTTGGGAAGATCTGCTGGAGAAGGGATAGGCTACCCACTCCAGTGTTCTTGGGTTTCCCTTGTGGCTCAGCTGGTAAAGAATCGCTTGCAAGGAGGGAGGGGGGTTCAGGATGGGGAACACGTGTAAACCTGTGGCGGATTCATATTGATGTATGGCAAAACCAATACAATATTGTAAAGTAATTAACCTCCAATTAAAATAAATAAATTTATATTAAAAAAAAAAAACAAAGAAAGAATCACCTGCAATGCAGGAGACCTGGATTCAATCCCTGGGTTGGGAAGATCCCCTGGAGAAGGGAAAGGCTATCCACTCCAGAATTCTGGCCTGGAGAATTCCATGGCCTGTATCACAGGGTCACAAAGAGTCGGACACGATTCAGTGACT
>NW_011494640.1:4010068-4019398 GCF_000754665.1 Bison bison bison
CGATCTCACAGGGTCACAAAAAGTCAGACACGATTCAGTGACTTTCACTTCACTTCACTCCAACCACACTGGGGCAGCCGGCAGCTATCAGGCTCCTCCTGGGCGACCAACCAGGTTAAAGAGCGTTTCAGGTGATCCCAGGTCAAGTGAGCATTTTGCCTCTAAATCTCCTATTTCTGGGGTCTGATTTACAGGGAACAGTCAGTGAAGAGGAGAGAGGCTAGCCTTTGCTACTTCGCTCAGACATCAATCCCAGGTCAAAGAAGAAACTACAATCTTCAACAGGGGATCACAGAGCTCACTAGAGGAGCAGCAGGCTTACTTTCCTAATTGCTTCTGTCTTTGACTAATGCTAAATTGAATATAGATCACACTTCTCCTGCAAGAAGTAGGGTTAAAAATTTACAACAGGTGGAACATTCCCAAAGTAGGTGTGCCTGTGTAGTACACATGGGTGTTTGTGCACATAAATTCTCTCTGGTTTGTGAAAAGCAGACTTCAGCAGTTCACTGAAACAGGGTGTGCCTGAAATATACAATAATCATGTGAGCACTTATTATGCGTAAGGCACGGGGCAAAGAGCTGATCTTACAAAGATCAGGTTTTAATTTAAATAAGACACAGGTTTTATTTTTAAGAAATACATACAACAGAGTAGGGGAAATCTTCAAATTTCACAAATCCCCCTTTGAAAGGCATGACCACCTATTTCTTATGTTCCTTACCTCTAACTCTGGGTTCCAGTCTGCCATACTCTAGGACACCTGACTTTTAAAATTCATTAAATATCATTAATGCCTCAAGCTCCATCATACCAGAACAGAACTTTCAGTGCTAAAATTCTGATCTTCAGGGCTCCAAACAAATTGGGAGATGACTCACACGGGTGTCCAGGCTACAGTCTCACAAATGCCCATTCACTCCAGGGCTGGAGCCTGCATCTCCCCAGAGGCTAAAAGTGTCCTGAATAACCAGGTGTCTAATACCACAATCACAAATTTTACCTTCACTTGTGTTTCATTCATCGAATCTTTTCCCTTTCTTCCTTGTTCAGGATAAAACATATGATGCATTTTCAAAGGTTATGACAAACACGCACAGATTAGAGAATAAAACGAACATAGCGTACCCACCACACAGCCGAGGAGCAGAGCAGCATTAGGCCTGGATGCCAGGTGCCTCAGCCCAGCCTCACCCCGCCATCCACCCAGCCTAGTAACCATCAACCTTCCATCCACCCTGAAGGCCATCCCTAAACTCGTTTCTTGTGCTCTGCAGCTGCAAAGTGTGTGTGAGCTGAGCAATTACAACATGCTGGTCTCCAAGCCCACTCACCCTCTGGCGACCAGGAATCAGAAAGGAGACGGAGAGCACCAAGCCCAGGGATGGGTCACACTGTCCTCTACCTGAGCACCTTGCCCAGGGCCTGCTCGTGAGCGCTTCATCTACGCCAAGATTCACGAGAAAAGGAACAGGGATACCTGGGAGTGGGGACAGACACCCCCTGCCTTACCTCGGCCTCTACTTGCTGCTGAGTTCGGCTGTGGTTCTCCTTGTACTGGTTGGCTCTCAGAACTTGCTGCTCGATGCCCAGCAGGACAGCCTCGCAGCCATCACACCTACACAGGAGAGAACCAGCCCTGAGCTGCAGAGAAGCCTGGGAGTCCACCAGTCTCCCAAATCTCCCTCCCCAACTCCATAGACGCTTGCTGGAACATTCCGTCTGCAGGGGCTCTTGCCCCTTCAATCCTGCCACAGGACAGGTTGTTACTAAATACATAAGACAAGGCATATGGAAACAAACACAGAGGATATGGAGCAGTTTCCTAAGAGTTTATTTTTGACCATGGCATGCAGAATGCAAGCTCTTAGTTCCCCAACCAGGGATCAAACCCGCGCCCCCAGCAGTGGGAGCACGGAGTCTTAACCACAGGACCACCAAGGAAGTCCCTGGGGTGGTTTCTTAGAATACAGCTTCAATTTCCAACCTATGTGTCCCACGGGAAAGTGGCACAGACCATGCAATTAAAGGAATTAGGAGAGACTGCACAGGTGGCAATGACTGATCAGTTTTCTCATCAGAAAAAATTATTTTCTAAAAGCATTCTATTTTGAAGATTGCCCTTTTTCTTAGAAGTGTGTTACTTCCTGGTTGCCACCCACCTCCTCATTATTTCATTTTCCACACTTTTTATTTTGAAAATTTTTAAATGTAAAAAAAAAACAGTTGGGAGAAGGAAATGGCAACCCACTCGAGTATTCTTGCCTGGAGAATCCCATAGACAGAGGAGCCTGGCAGGCTACAGTCCATGGGGTCGCAAGAGTCGGACACGACTTAGTGCACTGTCTCACCCCAGAGATCCTGCCACATATACCACAAAAACCAAACATCCCCCAGTGACCTTGGCCCCACTGCTCCAATCACTCCCAGGTGGGAATCCAGGCACATGTCCACAGAGGTCACAGACAACACACATACGGTTCTGTTATGTCCCATATATTATCCTTTCATGTCCCAAGGAAGACATTTTCTCTTAGAGATTTTCATTTAGTGTTATCTTTAAAAAATCTTGTGTTAAACTTGCCTCCATCTTTTCCTTGGGTAAGGACAACCCAGAAATGGCCCTTTTGTGTCTGTGATGTTGCCATTCACAGCTTTCTTGACAGGCCTAGTAAAATCTTGAGAACAGGGCTGCTGTATGCTGAATGTCAGACGGTAGCTCTTAGCTTTGCCTATCTTAGGGAGTTATGCTGTGCATTTTTATTGGTGTACCATGTTTGATTTGTCCCTAGTACCTTTGAAGTTTTTCTGAGAAATGAAATAATGCAACCTAAACTTATTAAAATACATTTTAAGCCTTAAAAAAAAAAAAACAGTTGAAGCTGTAGTACAGTAAATACCCACCTCCCCTCCATTTCAGAGTCAGTAGTTGTGAACATCCTGCCATACCTGTGGAACCACTCTACGTACCAGCTTTGTTTCAAATCTGATTCCAATGCCTAAAAACAAGGGGTAAGAATTCGTAGACACCCTGGGATGGGAGCTAGGAGAGCCCTGAGTGCAAATATGTTGACGCCAGATGTTGGAGGTGAAAACTGTGTCGGTCATCTCAAAGACAGAAACAGACAGCCAACTTCAGCAGGACTAGATACCGAAAGCTTCTCTTCCAGACCATGTTCATGTTAGGGGTATATTATAAGTTTCTTTCCCATCTATTCTGACTTAACAGTTTTACAATCTTTTGAAAGCTCCTGTATGTGTCACATGTTGTAAAGGGAAGATGTATGGAGTCACACCTAGGACGGAACCCTGGGTGAAGTGTGGGCAGCAACAGCCTGGGGGTCTGACAGGAGCTGCAGCGAGGGAAGCCTCTAGAAGGTCAAAGCCGGGCTGTACCTCCCCGATATGCACCTCCTGCGGCTAAGCCGGAGAGTCAGTCTGTTTAAAGACAGTTTTCACCCCCACCCCCACCCCTTGCCCAAAGTCTACCTGCCCTGTTTCATGATCTCAAACATGACATGAGCCCACCTGCAACTGTACTCTTCTCACCTCCAACTATACTCTCATCCTGGCCCTCCTTCACAACTCGGTTTTTAATAACTATAACAAATTCTTATAAAATGTGCAACAGCTTTCACAAGCATCCAATTCCATTAAAATAGTTTATGTGCAAATGTCCCACTCCTTTTTATATACCAGAATACGGTTATCAAATATTCTATACCTGGGTCTATGTCCCAATTTAGAATAACCCATTCCTTGTCTTCAATATCCCTCATGGGGTTTTACAACAATGGCACCCCACTCCAGTACTCTTGCCTGGAAAATCCCATGGACGGAGGAGCCTGGTAGGCTGCAATCCATGGGGTCGCTGAGTCGGACACAACTGAGCGACTTCATTTCACTTTTCACTTTCATGAATTGGAGAAGGCAATGGCAACCCACTCCAGTGTTCTTGCCTGGAGAATCCCAGGGACGGGGGAGCCTAGTGGGCTGCCGTCTGTGGGGTCACACAGAGTCGGACACGACTGAAGCAACTTAGCAGCAGTAGCAGCCCAATGTTACTGATGCTGAATATGGTTCTCTTATCCACAAAATCTTACTGACACAAATTCCCCAGCTTAGTTGAAGGCTGAGGGTGAGTCTGTGAAGCAACAGGATCAGTGTCAGGCTTAAAAGACTCCACCTACCAACCCTGGGCATTTCATAGCCTGCTGCTAAATAGCCCCCAGTTGCACAGGACAAGAACAATTTTACAACTATGACATTAGGCAGCCTGAAGTGATTCTTGCTGTCACACAGATATAGTCACAAATGCAGCTCACACCCTGCTTGCTATCCCAAGGTCCCAGCACCCAGGCAACCCCCGCTGATACCTGAAGACCACATTTCCCCAAACAGAAGCCCAAAGGCCAGGCTAGATATCCCCTTCCTAAAGGCGGGCGGCAGGGGGCAGTTGGCTTCCCTGGTGGCTCAGTGGTCAAGAATCCACCTGCAGTGCAGGAGATGTGGGTTCGAGCCCTGGGTCAGGAAAATCCCCTGGAGAAGGAAATGGCAACCCACTCTAGGATTCTCATCTGGGAAATCCCATGGACAGAGGAGCCTGGCAGGCTACAGCCCTTGGGGTCACGAAAGAGTCAGACACAACCTAGCGACTAAACAACAACAAAGGTGGGGGTGCCCCCTTCTTGGAGCCTCACCATTCATGCAAGGTCTTGACAATATTATTGATATCTTTCTTTCGGATGTCACGGCCAATGCAGAAATCCACTTCCAGCAGCTGGTTTCGCTGGTCCAGCTTGCCCTGGATGATGTCAGTGTAGACTGCCTCAATGATGAGGTCCTCCAGTTCCCGGAGGTTCCGCATCTCCAGGTCCTTCAGCAGCACGGAGTAAGGGATACACTGTGCAGAAGGTATGCATCATACTTACAAAACCACTGGTAAACATTCAAGAAAATTCAAGTTATTACCCAGATAGCCAATGTCTGCCTCAGGGCTTTGGGAAGTGCGGTCCAGTGGTAATTATTAACATTTATAGTGCGGTGAGATCTGGGCTTCCCCAGTGGCTCAGCTGGTAAAGAATCTGCCTGCAATGCAGGAGGTCTGGGTTCCAATCCTGGGTTGGGAAGATCCCCTAAAGAGGGGAAAGGCTACCCACTCCAGTAATTCTGGTCTAGAGAATTCCATGGACTGTATAGTCCATGGGATCACAAAGAGTTGGACACGACTGAGTGACTTTCACTCATGGCAACAAGAGATGGATAAAAGAGCTGTGAGACCGGTGGGATCCAAACCAGACCCACAGTATCTAGGAATGCATTCTCCTCCATCCTCTGCCTAGTGGACGTTGCTCACCTTTCAGCTAAGAAAAGAGAAATACTCAGTATCTGGCACTGTGCTGCCTTCTGGAAGCTTGCAGAATTTGTGTAACATGCTAGGTCATCAAAAAACTCCAAACAATCTCAGACACCAGAGAGACAAACTGGCTGCTTGCCCAGCAGAGCAAAAATTTTAAAAACTTACAGGCTAACACACCCACCTACAGGTGGCCACTGGGTACTGCCGGCTCAGGGGTCATCCTGAAATTTACATTTGCTTTCTTAGTCTCTTACCCAACAAAGTCAACTCCCCAATAGTAGTCCTGTAATGGGCTGTACCAAAATTCTGCATGACTCCAAGGAAAATGGATATTTAAATACCCAGTTTTCTGCAATTCCTCTGACACATCACTATTTGCTTGAAAATTAACAGAGCAATCAAATCTGCAGAAACAGACAGGAGGAAGATGTATGCAGAGAATATGACAAACCTACCTGAGGGGTGTTCTATGACTAAAGGTCTGAAATCCAGAGTTGGTACATGGGCTTACAATGAGAGGTTGCAAAAATGAGGTAAAGAGTCACTACTACTCTTTGCTATACTTGAGAAGTCCATGACCAGGACAAAAGGGAAAAAAAAGTTCAGGTCCTCATTTCCTAACAAATTAGGCCTCCCACCTGTAATGCCCAGCTGAGAATCAGAAATCTGTGATTAGACCAGATAAAATAATATTAATAAGTGAAAACAACAATCCAAGAACAAATATACATCTTTCTGGCTCAATCACAGAAGGAAAATGCAAAAAGCAAACTTTTTCAAAGGCACATCTTCATGAAAACTTAAGACATTTAGGTTAGGATTGAGCAGAGAGCCAAAACCCAACTATAAATTGACTGAACCTGGATCTTCTTTGTTAATGGCTATGAGCAGATGGTTGCATGTCACCTAAACTGAGTGGGGCAAAGACCTCAGAGACACAATGGTGTGGTATTTTACAGGAGGTTAGGGTCAGAAGTTAGCATATAAGGCAAAAAATTCCAATCAGTATATTCAACCTTGAAAATCCCCAGAGGAAGGCAGCCTATTAAAAAATCAACCTCTCAGTAAGTCCAACATACAGGTTATTCCTCCAGCACAGAACAGTTCACTGTGTATTGAGTAACAGCTGAAGTGGTTAACTTGCCTTCAGATGCCTTGCTGTTTGAAAAATCTGCATCTTAAAACAGCAGTCTCCTTTAAGCATGGCAAATGCTTGAGCACGTGGGGTACCACGGCATGCCAGAGCTGAGACCTGCTGATTCACATCACTCCTGGGCATACTTTTCCTAAATGGAATCGTAAGTAATTATCTACACTATTTTAACTGCTATCTTATTCTCTTTTGTCCTTTGCCAGACAAATTTTATGCATTTATGATGCAACTCTACCATGTGCAGCTGGGAGTTTCCACACTGATGCCAACGAGACACCTGCCTCGAGGTGAGGAAGAAGACAGGAAAGGGCTGGGGCCATACCTTCATCCTCGACGCCAAGCTCACGATGGTAAGGTGTTTCAGCTTGTTCTGCTGAGCTGTGCTCAGTTCTGGCAGGCTCTCCTTGTTGGCTGCTCAGTCCCACCCACCACAAAAATCAAGACACAAAACAAAATTAGGATTTCTTCACGGAATAAGCACACAAACTCCCCACATCAAACCTACTACTGAATCACTGTCATGACTCTGCACTTACTCATGAGGCAAATGTTCAATAAGCGCCTCCTGTCTTCACTCAAAGACCATGTGCTTCCAAAGAAGAAAAAAACTGTATCTCTACACCTAAGAAGCTGGGTCTCCTAAGAAGCCAGGCATGACTGCACAAAATGATATGAAAATTATCTTAATGAAATACTATTTTCAATGTCTTCCCAGAGTACCTGTTATGTGCAATGCACTATCTTAAGTGATTCAAGGGGAATAAGATGGGCCTTATCAGGGCTGCTGCACTCCACAACTCCAGAAGCACCAACCACCACCCACAGTTGGGCAATTCAATGGCCCTGGACTTGTCCTCAGTTGTCATCTGACATTTCAACAGCTACAAATGCAGGAGAACTACCAGAAGAAAGGTACAAGTTACCAGAAAACGACAAGAGGGTGAGAAGAAGAAAGGGAAAAAGAGAGCGCACAAGTGAGTGCAATCACACTGGGGAGATAGGAGAGAAAAAGAAAAAAAGGTGGAGCTTTGGATGACTGTGGAAGGACAGGCACAATGTGAGCAATGGCAATAATGAAAACAACTGCGATGGCAGCAGCCAAGGGAACAGACGGCAAGTTGTACTTAGTGCAAGTGCACACACAGATCCACACGTACACACACACAACCAGGGAGTCCTCACAACCACCCCACAAATCAGATTCCAAATGTCTTCGGTTCCTTACTCATAATTCTAGATTCCAACTGGTGAATCCAAACTGCCTTTTTTTCCCCTTGAGCACCCTGCTGAAATTCACGTGATGGCAATTCCTGACCTAAACTGAGTTAGGCTTTTTAATCCCATTTGTTGTCAACAGTCATTTGTTTTGCTGCAAAACTTGAATGCATGTGACTACTGGTTTTGCCCACATCTCTCAAGGGTGTTACATAAAAAAGTATATGCATCATACAACTTTTTAAAATCATATAACCTTTTTAGAATCCCTAAAATTCTAAATGATGAGACATCCAGACCAAGAAGTGCAAATAAAGAATTGTGGACCTTTTTATTACTCCCCTCTGACAGATGAGGGGACTGAGGTACAGAAGATCACTTAACTTGCCAAAGGACACACAACTGGTGGAAGTGGAGACAGAGTATAAAAGCCAAGAATCCTGGTTCCAGAGTCTGTAAAATGCTGCTCTCTAGTGAGGACAGAAACAAAGGATTCACTCATTGGAACAAAGTGAAGGTCAGAAAAAACTAGCAAGTGGCAAACTGTCCAGTGTGATGGCAGCAAAGAGTTAAGTAAAAGTGACCAGGGAGAAAGAAAGTGAGAGAAAAAGCAGTCAGGGATACCACAGTGAAGACCTTGAGTCATACCACTGAAATAAACTGCCAGGTCTATGTCATACCACTAAAATAAACTAGGAAAGCCAGACAAAAAAGCCTTGAGTGGAATATGAGTTAGTGTATGGACATGCATGTACCTCATTCCTGACAGTTACAATGACGATGCTGTACAATAACTTACAATGACTCAAATGATCTAGAAAAGAGAACTAGGTAAGTAGATTATGGAGTATTAGATTATAGAATATTAAAAATGACTATAAAGACGTATAGTAAAGTAATGCTCAAAATTCTCCAAGCCAGGCTTCAGCAATATGTGAACTGTGAACTTCCTGATGTTCAAGCTGGTTTTAGAAAAGGCAGAGGAACCAGAGATCAAATTGCCAACATCCACTGGATCATGGAAAAAGCAAGGGGGTTCCAGAAAAACATCTATTTCTGCTGTGTGGATCACAATAAACTGTGGAAAATTCTTAAAGAGATGGGAATACCAGACCACCTGACCCGCCTCTTGAGAAATCTGTATGCAGGTCAGGAAGCAACAGTTAGAACTGGACATGGAACAATCAGGAAGCAACAGTTAGAACTGGACATGGAACAACAGACTGGTTCCAAATAGGAAAAGGAGTTCGTCAAGGCTGTATATTGTCACCCTGTTATTTAACTTATATGCAGAGTACATCATGAGAAACGCTGGACTGGAAGAAACACAAGCTGGAATCAAGATTGCCAGGAGAAATATCAATAACCTCAGATATGCAGATGACACCATCCTTATGGCAGAAAGTGAAGAGGAACTCAAAAGCCTCTTGATGAAAGTGAAAGTGGAGAGTGAAAAAGTTGGCTTAAAGCTCAACATTCAGAAAACGAAGATCATGGCATCCGGTCCCACCACTTCATGGGAAATAGATGGGGAAACAGTGGAAACAGTGTCAGACTTTATTTTTCTGGGCTTCAAAATCACTACAGGTGGTGACTGGAGCC
>NW_011494640.1:4019651-4019757 GCF_000754665.1 Bison bison bison
CCTCTCTGTCCTCTCGGTCGCTGGCTTGGCCTCCCGGCGCCTGCCTGTAGGTTGTCAAGCGTCCATGATCGGCCCGGCGTCCGACGCTTTTCTGCCTCCGCCGACC
>NW_011494640.1:4019857-4026401 GCF_000754665.1 Bison bison bison
TGGAGAAGAATCTTGAGAGTCCCTTGGACTGCAAGGAGATCCAACCAGTCCATTCTGAAGATCAGCCCTGGGATTTCTTTGGAAGGAATGATGCTAAAGCTGGAACTCCAGTACTTTGGCCACCTCATGTGAAGAGTTGACTCATTGGAAAAGACTCTGATGCTGGGAGGGATTGGGGGCAGGAGGAGAAGGGGACGACAGAGGATGAAATGGCTGGATGGCATCACTGACTCGATGGACGTGAGTCTGAGTGCACTCCGGGAGTTGGTGATGGACAGGGAAGCCTGGCGTGCTGCGATTCATGGGGTCGCAAAGAGTCGGACACGACTGAGCGACTGATCTGATCTGATAAAGGCGTAAAACATGGATAAACGCCTATGAAATAAGTGAATAAAGCCAGATATAAAATTGTACACGTAATCTAATTACACCTACAGAAATCATAAGCACAAGGGAGAAAAAGTCCAGGACCATAAAATGAACAGTGGTTATGGGTGGTACAACTACAAGTGACTTTTTTCCCTATTTTCCAAACCTTCTTCAATATGGTGATGGTATTTAGATAATATTTAACACTTAAAGACTTTCCAAATGGTATTCTGACATTTCACAACACTCCAAGTGCTCTACCAATACCAGTCCTCAAGAACCTCATCTGAAAAAAAACAAGGGCTGTATTTATGGATGAGCATAAACACAGCCCCCTTTAACCCACTGGGAAATAAAAGGAGGGAACCAAGGTCATCATGGGATGTCACCTACAGAGCACAGTGAGATGAGAAACAGCCAGGTAAGTGCCCACCCCATTATACCCCAGACCTCAGTGAACCTCGGGAAGACAACACATCCAGGCAGAGTAACATAGTGGAGAGAAGTCTGGAGGATGTTACCAACTCACCTATGTAATCGGGGTATGTTCCATAGGCAAACAGATTCAGCAACTGCAAGTAAGCAGCGTTGGCTCCTTCTGCAAGCTGAGGAGGGAAAAAAGAAAACCGTTCACAGAGTGAGCTGTCTACCCATCACTGCAGCATTTGAGCAGAGGGCAGGTGATCACAGGCCTCAGTTCTGTACTGTGTTATTGCTTGGTCCCTGAGATCCCTCCCAACTCTGATTCTTTGGGAAAAAATAAATAAGGTTATTAAGGGCCCATATTTAAATTCTCTCTCTCAGGAATACACACTTTACACTCTACCCAGCTTGCCCAAGGAACTACTTTTGTCACATAGATGCGCATACATGCACACAAAGCAATAAGCACTGGGAGCAAGTGGAATTTTCTCAGCGTTCCCCACCATTGAAACAAGGACTGGAGCATCTTTGTCAACACCCCAGCTTGATGGGTACAGGGTAAGTCACCCTTAATCCAAACTGAAAAAAGTACAGGGGTGGCTCCAAGTTTCAAGGCCTACAAGTGGACTATGAATGCCAGAGATTAGCAAAGCCTAAGATTCGACAGCACAGCCCAGCTGGGACAGGAAACCAGGCTATCCGTCAGCCCCAAACAAAACTGTTCATTAAAATTGCCTGCTCCTCGCTAATTGGAGAAGGCAATGGCACCCCAATCCAGTACTCTTGCCTGGAAAATCCCATGGATGGAGGAGGCTGGTAGGCTGCAATCCATGGGGTCGCTAAGAGTCGGATACGACTGAGAGACTTCACTTTCACTTTTCACTTTCATGTATTAGAGAAGGAAATGGCAACCCACTCCAGTGTTCTTGCCTGGAGAATCCCAGGGACGGGGGAGCCTGGTGGGCTGCCGTCTATGGGGTCGCACAGAGTCGGACATGACTGAAGCGACTTAGCAGCAGCAGCAGCAGCAGCTCCTCGCTAATACTAACTGCGGAAGAAAAAGGAAAGAGGTCCTGCTCTGCTCTGCTCTGCTGCCAGTCACCATAACTGTGTGCTTTCCCTACTTGCAAATATGACCTGTTACTCTCCCAATTTACCAAACTCAGGAAAGTCTAAACAGGAACCAATTGGCATTCTGTGGACACTGATAATAATACCACTCAACTTTAAAAGGTTCCAAAAACTACATCTATAATTTCTGACCACTGGAAGGCAACTAGCTTATTCCCAGCTCATAAATGGAAAGAAAATCAACTGTGGGAAGATAAAGGTGTTCTGCTGAGCATGCCAATGAGAACTCTGACATCCTAATACCCTGGCCTACTTTCTCAGATTATCAAGAATCTCCTGAGGTCCTGAATCAGAAGTGGATGAGACCATCAAATCTAGCCCCTACTTTTCAGATAGACAATTTCAAAACCAGCCATAAAAGACTATTTTCTCTAGGACAGACACTCCAAAATTTCTCCCACTGGCCCAAATCAGTAACATCTTTCTGACTTTAATTTTCATCCATCTCCTCTTACCCAAACTTCCATAAAAAACAACTACTTGTTTATATTCATTCAGGCTTTTCACAAACCTGGCCATCTCTTCTTTTGAAAGATGATGACCTATCAAACCACAAAAAGACATGGTGGAAATTTAAATGCAATATTACTAAGTGAAAGAAGCCAATCTGAAAAGGCTACATATGTATGTTTCCAACTATATGACATTCTGAGAAAAGTAAAAACATCAGTGGTTGTCAGGGATTACAGGGGAGGAAGAGAATCTTGTGGGCAGTGAAACGCTCTCCCTGATACTGTAATGATGGATACATGTCATCAAACACTTCTCTAAATCCACGGCTTTCCAGGTGGTGCCATGGTAAAGAATCCACCTGCCAATGGAGGGGACACAAGAGACATGGGTTCAATCCCTAGGTCAGGAAGATCCCCTGGAGGAGGGCATGACAACCCACTCCAGAGAAGCCTGATGGGCTATAGTCCATGGGGTCTCAAAGAGTCAGACACGCCTGAGCACACACACACACACACACACACACACAGAACCCATGGACTGCACAACACCAAGTGTGAACCCTAACAGAAACTCTGGTCTCTGGGTGATGATCATGCATCAGTGACATTCCACACTGGTGGGGGACATTGGTAACGGGGCAGGCCATGCATGCATGAGAGCAAGGGATATGTTAGAACTCTCTGCACCTCCCTCTCAATTTTGCTGTAAATCTAAAACTGATCTAAAACAATTAAGTCTTTAAAAAAAAAAAAAAAAGAACTTAAATTTTCTTAAATTTTCCTCACAGGATTCCTTTTCTATCTCTGGTAATTAAATTTTTACTGAAAGTCTATGGTGTGTCAGGGTACATAAGAAGCTCTAAGAAAACAACAGTGGGCAGAACAGACCTTACCCTCACAGAGCTTACAGTCCAGCAAGCCAGTCTGATGTTAAATAAAAATTTACAATTAAAAAAAAAGTGGGTCTTTCTGTTTTCAACTGTTGCAGGGACAGGAACTGATGCCACACCCATACATCTGCACGGGATGATCCAGCGGAACTGCTCGAGCTTCTTAATCAAGAGGAATGAGCACATGTACAACCCAAGTCCAGTAACCTGAAGACCCAACTCCTTTTGCTACAACGGGCTGACTAACAGCAGGGCTATAAGCATGAAGCCAGCAGCCAATGGCAAAGGCATGTGTCCTACTGTCATGAACTGAAGAACTGGCCAGCAAAAGTCAGTCACCCCACTTATGTGGACCACCATCGACAAGAAAGCCCGGGCAACTCTAAGTAGCATCATGCACCTGATCCTCAAGAACAAGGACCACCCAGACCTGCACATGGCAGCCTTCAGCAGAGCAGGAGTGACACTGGGCAACCAGGAAAGAGCTCTGACAGTGTAGAGGAAGCCAGCCTCCCACTCCAAGAGCTCCGGGTGTAATAAAGTATGTAATACAATAAAGTATGTAATAAAGATGTCACCAGACTTTTAAATCAATCAACATAAAAGCATTAATCAATAAATATGAAAATATCCTAGGTGGAAAACAGAGGTGGAAAAGTATGGGATCCTTTACAGCTCTGTTCCACCTGGTTATTCACATTTTTAAGATACAACAACCAAAGGTGATACCCAAGGGTTTAATAACCACTACCAAACAAACAAGCAAACAAAGCAAAAAGGACTACTTCCCAGCTTTTCATGTCGTATTGTTTTTACACATCTTTAGCACTCAACTGCCTTTTTCACGGAAATAAAATATTCTTTATCCATGCCCATCTCATGCTCAATAACAAATACCTCCTGCTACGTATGTGCCTGACCAATCTTCAATGTCCATATTTACACCGGAGGCTTTTTGTCCCTAAGAATGACTGGAACTACCAGTAACATCATTCATGCTGACACTATACTTTTCTAATTTATCAGGTTCAACTGGATTTTTCCCCTATCTTTCAAATTACTACCACTTCCCTGGTGACTCAGACAGTAAAGAATCTGTCTGCAGTGCAGGAGACCTGGGTTCGATCCCTGGGTCAGGAAGACAGGAAGATCCCTTGGCAAAGGGAATGGCAACCCACTCTAGTATTCTTGCCTGGAGAATTCCATGGACAGAGGAGCCTAGCAGGCTACAGTCCACAGGGTCACAAAAAGTCAGATACGACTGAGCAACTAACACTACTACTAATCTCAATTTACTCCAAATTCAGATGAAAATACTGACCAGAAGGAGCCCAGAATTTCATCCCCACTCACTTCCCCTGCCTTACCAATTTCCATCGCTTGCTCAAAAATAGCACCTCACAGGTCCACAATGCTTCAGCACCAATAATCCCTGGAAGCCTGGAGAATCTCAGGAAGGTTTAAAACAAAGAAGATATTGTCTGAAAACTGCCCTTACCTCCTGCACGTTGGCCAGCTCCAGCAGTTCTCCGAAGACATATACTCCAGGAGCCTCCAAAACTTGGCTTATGAGAGCAGTGAGAGCTGAACCACTGGTACCTTTGGCTAGTAAGATAAACTGTTCCAGGAGGTTACTTGAGGGCTTCTGTTCACCTGCCATTCTCTGGCCTTGAGATCTGTCCAAAAGAAAAGCGTTTCAGTCATTTTTCCTCCTCCTTTGCAAAATCTATGCTTATTTCATGCTGGATCAGACATCAGAATAGTTTTGCAGTATTCAAAAAGAAAAAACAGGTCCTGAGTCCAGATCTCACTTTGTGACATGGTAGGGTCTAACCTGGAGTTACAGGGATTTGGTCCTTATTCTGAGGTTTGAAACATTTAATAAAAGCCACTTTATTCCATCTGACCCTTCCCCAAAGGCAGCACCTTCGAAGCCCTTAAACCTAACCAGGACCTGAAGAAACACACAGGAGTATCTCAGTAGCTGTCTTATATTCACCTCATTTTTAGACTCTGGTTAAGAAGCAGAGAATCTTGTCAAAACACAGAGGCATCAGTTGTAAGCAAAAGCAATCAGTTATAGCTTCCATTGTGTCATTAGAATCCCACCTACAACCAGATACAGATAAGGAAAAATAAAAGGCAGACAAAAAAGACGATGCATTTAATCAACAAAATCACTGACTGAATAGAAAAGGGGAGAGGAGGATCATCTTGAAAGATAAAGAGCAACATATTCAAACTAAGAAAATACACGCACACATGCTCTTTAAGTTCATGTGGAAAATCCCTTTATTTGGCCTCCTACCGGTATGTGACATTTCACAAAATACGACTTCAGAATTTGTAGAAAACCTCCAGAAAACAATAAAAAGATTTGAGGAAACAATGAAGATACAGTATAGCCATCCTGAAGACATTAGGACAGAAGGGTTCCTCGATTGTAAAATCTACTGACTACAAGCTGAGTGTATGTGAACATACACACATTGTATATCTACTCTACAGGAATCCTACATAAGAAAAGATCACTTCTCTAAGAATGATATATCCTGGGCAGTGTAACAAAATGAAGGAGTAGTAGAGGGAAGAAGAGAACAAACCGAAAAAGGATAGCTTGGTGCAAGAGAAACTAAGTTTTCCTTTGCAGGCAGGCACCAAGAGCTGCAGTCCTTTCACAGTATTACAGGAACAAGTATGTCGTTTCACCAGGGTTACTTAAGAAGGTCTTGTTGGAAACAGAAAACAATGAAGTGCTAAATAAAAGGAATAAAGGTTGCTAAGGGAAGGGGAAACTGGAGGGAGAAGAGGAGAGGGTATGAGGGAGATGTCGGGGGAAGGTGATGTGTTCGGAGAGGAAAAAACAAAAACCTCCCTTCCAAGTGGAGATGTGTGAGGACACTAAATGATAGGGCATGGAGAAGGGGTAAAAACATGGACACAACTTCGGTCCCTCAAAAAAAATCTCGGCCTAAAAAGCAAACCCCGTGGGGGCAAAGAGATAATAAGGAGGTGCTGATAACCGCTTTCCTCTGGAGTGGGAGGGCCCAAGAAGGCGGCTAGGAACTCAGGGGAGAATTCCCGTCCTGCGGGGGGCGCTATTTTCATGGACCGCAGAGGGGCAAAGTCGGAGCCTTTGCGGGTGGGGAAGCGAGAGCAAGCACGGTGCGGACGCTAAGGGTCGCGGGCTGGGGTGGGCTTTAGGGCGGGCGGCGTGTACCGCGCAGGGCCGCGGGTGCAGGGTGAGGAGCGGAGGGGCGCGCTCCGGGGGGGGGGTGG
>NW_011494640.1:4026587-4031862 GCF_000754665.1 Bison bison bison
ACTCGAGTTCCGCCCACACTCGGTTCCTCTGTCGCGTTCGCAGCCTCGGAGCTCCAGTGAGGCCTCCACCAGAGAAAGGGGGTCCGAGCCGGCTGGGGTGGGGGTCCTGAGGAGAGGAATGCAGCCTAGACAGGACTGGGGGCCCAAACCATTGCCATCAGCAGCTTTGAGCCCTAAATCCATTCTCCCTGCAGAACTGTAGCTACCCATGGGGTACAGAGCATCTTTGCGCCGAATGCTGTACACCGTCTGGTTGAATTCTTAAAACAACTCCAGGCCTGTAACATTATTCCCATTTTTTCAGATCCAAAGGCCAGTGTGTCGAAGTCTGCTTTGAAACCCAGGCTCTCTGAAGCCAAAGACCATGTTCTTCACCTCTATTCAGGAAATGTTTAAAAATAAGTAAAAGATGGGTTGAACCAACCATGATTCTGTGACCAAAATGATATTTGTGGTGTTGCATCTGGTATTTACCAACGCCCCTGGAAGATAGCTAGGAATGCCACGCAACTGAATACCTAAGCTGGCTCCTTTAACGTGTACACCAGACTAAGATCTTGAAAATGAGAAGGGGAAAACAAAACAAAACCCTATTTACATTTCGTGAATTCAAGTGCAGAAATCAGACAGCGGCAAAGGTGTGGAGCACCAACACATTCATTTTGAAAATTTCTTTAGTGCCTATTATGTTCTAGAAGGTTCTATGAAGATAAAGTTCTTGCCCTCAAAAAGCTTCAATTTGTTAAGTGCTATGAGAGAGAGAGATGACACCACTTTGGAAGCACAGAAGAGAATGCACTGGGGAAGAGAAAGTGGGCATCTTATGGGCAAGAGCTGAGAAGAAAAAAGGTCTGCACTATGTAGCGTATACTGATGCAAAAAAGAAACCCAGAGTGACTGGAGCCCAGGGTGAGAGATGGGGGCTGCAGAGCCAGCATCAGGTCATCTTGTGTTCTTGGAAACCACATGCAAGGCACTATACCCATAAAAACCTAAATACAGCAAAGTTCCTACCTGGGAGAGTTCATGGTTCTGGGGGAGACAGGCCTGTCTGGCCAGGACAGATGGTGCCACAGGTATCCCAGAAGTACAGCCAAGGCTCTCCTGACTGTGCCCTGGGGAGAGGTGATTCAAGGCAGCCTTCTAGAGGAAATGAGGCTTGAGTTGAGCCTGAAAGAATGAGCAAGCAAATCAGAAAGAGGACAAGCCATGTAAAAGAGTTTTTCTTTTATCTTAGAGGCACTGGGGAGCTACTAAAGGTTTTTAAGCTGTGGAGAGGTCTGAATAATTGCCATTTTGGACACTAGCTGCTATAGGAATGGACTGGATATGGAGAAAACTAGAGGCTGGGAAACCCTTGAGGTGACTGATGGATTCCGGTTAAGAGATTGTGAGATCTTGAACAAAGGTGGCAGCAGTTGGGCTTGAAATAGAAAGGTCCTTGTTGGAGATGTTTAGACCATAGACTCTATCCTGGCAACCAGTTGAATGCAGGGATAGAGACGGAAGATATCACCCAGGATTCTGGCTGGGGAGGCCAGAGCTGTCTGGAGGTGGTGGTAAGTGAACAGGGCTGAGGAGGAAAAGGGACAAATTTGGTGTTGGAAAGAGGACTAATAAGTCTTGTTTAAGTTCATAAATATTCTGGCTGTGCCTCTGCTTCCTCCAGAATAATGTTCATATTTGAAGGCTCAGGATGCCTCCCCCACCCCACCCAGCTTTGTCTCACTGCCCTCCCCTCATCAGAGCTCAAACTCCATGCCGTCCCAACACAACAGGACTCAGATCTTGCCTCTGACACCAGGGCCTAGGCTCAGACTTGCTCTCTCTTCCTTTGTGCAGTGCTCTTCCCTCATATTTGTCTGCTAAAATTCCACCAACTATGTAGGCAAAGAGTTAAACAATTTAAAAAGTACTAATCATGAAAAGGGAACACTGAACTATGACCCTTCATTAAAATTAAGAATTGCCCTTTCTCAAAAGACACCAGTACAAGACTAAAGGGACAGGACACAGACTTGGAAAAGATATTTGTAAAGCGTGTATCAGACAAGGAACTCTGTATCTAGACCATATAAAGAACTACAAATCAACAAGAAGATAATCAGCCCAATTAAAAAAGTGGACAAAAGACTTGAACAAACACTTCACAAAAGAGGATAGCAAACAGTCAACAAGCATATGACAAGGATTCAACACCAAAGACAATGTAAACAAAAACATAATGGGATACCACTTTTAGTCAAAATGGCTAGGATTTTTAAAAACTGACACCACTCTCTATTGCCAAGGATAAGAGTCAGCCAGAACTCTCTTATGTTGCTGTTTAAGGTGAAAATTGGTACAAATATTTTGGAAAACTGGCAATATCTACTATTGCTGATCACACACCCTCCAGACAAGCCAGAAACTTCTCTCCTAGAAATAAGTGCACGAGTCCACAAAAAGAACCGTTTAAGAATGTTCACTGCAGCTCTGTTAATAAAAGCCAAAAATTGGTAAATGAAAACCTAAATGTCCATGAACAGTAGAGAAGATAAACAGTGCTACATACCTACAATGGAATACTACTTAGCAATTAAAAAGTAAAAATAAAAAACTTAGCTACTGCCACATACAGCATAGATGAATCTCACAAAAATACTGAACAAGAAAAGCCAGACTTATACTGTACATAGTGTATGATTACATAGGAATTCAAGGGACTTCCCTGGTAGTCCAGTGGTTAAGAATCCACCCTCCAATGCAGAAGACATAAGTTCAGTCCTTGGTCTGGGAACTAAGATCCCACAAGCCGTGGAGAAATAGGGCCCGTGCACCACAACTACTGAGCCTGCCAGCCCTAGAGCCCATGCTCTGCAACAAGAGAAACCACCACGATAAGAAGCCAGGGCTCTGCAACCAGCCAGTAGCCCCGACTCGCCTAAACTAGAGAAAGCCAGCGTGCAGCAACACAGAACCAGATCAGCCAAAAATAAAGAAATAATACATAAATAAATTAAATTCAAGGACAGGCAAAACTGTTCTATGGTAATAGAAGTCAGAAGAGTGATTATCAGGACGGAAGGATGACTGGGAAGGGGCAAAGGGGTGCTGCAAACATTCTCTATCTGGATTTAGGGGTTCATGACACAAGTGTATACGTAGGCAAAAATTGTGCCCTTGCTGTATGTGTTATATTTCATTAACAAAAACAATTTACAGATAAAGATTTTAACGTAGACCCCTGCCACCTCCTCCATCAAGTTTTGCCAACTGAATGTATCTTTCCATGGGGGCCTCTGTAGCATTCTAATGTCCTTTCTTTTGTACCATGCCTACCATTTCATCTTGAATTCCAGTGGAATCTCTTTATTTCCCTAACTACATGGTTATCTTCCTGGTGGTAGTGACCATGTCTTTCACCTTCTACCAACAAAGTCTGGCAAGTAACAGAAACTGAAAAAGGTGTTTGTTGAATTACATGGAAGGAAAAATCAGGTGGGTGCCCAGAGGGGCAAAAGAAGTAAAGGAAGAGGAAGGAAGGCCTAGAAAAAGAGTATAAGATCGCTAAAGAAACTTTAGCTTAAACTACAGTATTTATCTAGTTTCTGAAATCATATTAAAGCTTTACTGTCTGAGCTACCAGGGAAGCCCTTGAACACAGAACAAATCAAAACACCAAGTCTTACCTAGACTGAGGATAAACAAACACTGCACTCCTTCACTTGTAGGAAAGTCACCAAATAAATGTTCACCTAATATCCACTGAAGAAAAACACACGACCTAAAACTTGCAAGTTATGTTTTATACAGGGACCTTACTGAGGACTATAGCCCAGGAGACAGCCTCATATAGCCCTGAGGAACTGCTCCAAATATGTAAGGGAGGAGCCAGGATATATAGCAGTTTTTGCTGAAAGAGAGCTTGTAGTTGAACATCAAAAGATTACTGCCAATTAACAAGAAACAGAGAACTCAAATGGATGATTTCTGTGGTTTTCTATGCTTGGGAAGATGCAACTGTCTGGGCTCATTGACATCATTCCTTAGATATGTATCTTAATTATCTAGGGCAAGTTCCTATTTTTCTCCATCCTGAATCCTCCTCTGGGCCCATCTTCAGCGGTGGCTTCAGTGGCTGACGGCTTGACAGTGGGCAACGTTTGTTGTTGTTTACTGAAATGTTAGGCAACATTTTTTTGTCCACAGTATCCTCTGGGTGTTTCAACCTTGATAGGAAAACTTCACCAAGGAGAGGAAGATCGCATAGCCATGTTGCTAAAAATAATCACTACCCTAGTGTACTGCAAAAAGCCCAGACTGCAGGAGTCTTAGAGCTGAATTCTAACTCTGCCCCAACTTTCTGTGACCCCGACAATCTCTCTGCCTCTCTGGGCCTCAGTTTCTTCATACGTAAAATAATAGAGGTTGGATTAGCAAATCCTCTGAATTCTGACTGTATTGATAGTCTGAGTACACAACCTTTACATCTCTTGGTCCACCGCAGGAGCACACCAGAAATCCCTGCGAAATACCTAACCGGCTCCCCAGGCCAACAAACAAGTACGACTTGAAGGAGTCATTCTATTACATTCTCTTTCATGATTTAATCAGTGTTTGTGTTTGTTGTTTCAGCCTTACCATGATGTGCAGGAGATTTCTGGGTTCCATGTAAATAGAAGTTACCTGTCTGTGGGCTGTCATCTTTTGAGGCTGAAGAGGATCTTCCCGCCTGGTTTCAACCCCTGGGATTCAGAAACCACCAAGCCTACAAGCAGATTTATGGATTTGCGCACACTTTGCGGCACACTGGAATCGAAGTTAGAGGAACTGAGTGCGGAGAATGCTGGGATTTGTAGTCCCTGGGCTTTCTGTTGCGTGCTGGGATCTGTGGTCTCCCCGGGCGCCCCCTGGAATGCTGGGAAGTGTAGTCTCTACCACATCGCACAGGGCAACCTGCTGTCATCTCAAAGCCCTGCTGTACCCAGCCGCAGGAGAGCCTCTGCAAATCTGAAGCAAACTCTCCTCTGGGACAAACTCTAGGCAACCACGCCGAATGAAAATTTTGTCCTACGGGACTTCCCCGTGAGGGCCCTTCCCATTGACGCTCTTCGTCCCCCTGCGAAGCCGCTGGGTGTTTCTATTGGTCGATAAAGATGCCAATCGCCGAGGCGGGCTTTCTATTGGCTTCAGGGCGGGCGCTCAGAGGCTAGAGGGAAGGAGAAGGGATAAGGAGCGGGAGCTGAGGGGAGGGAGAGGCTGGGTTGGGTCTGGCCGCTGCCGCTGTTCGCCC
>NW_011494640.1:4032021-4036321 GCF_000754665.1 Bison bison bison
GGCCCCCGGCTGGACCCGGCGCGGGAGGCGGGGAAAGGGGCGTCCGGAGGAAAGGAGGGGACGTTGATGGGAGCCCTGTGGGTAGAGGCAGAGGAGCCGCCGAATGGGACTGGGAGAGACTCCAGGCGTCGGAAACCGGAGTCTGGGAGGCGCGCTTGGGTCCGAGAAGGGAGGCAGGGAAGGGGCTGCGGCCCGTAGGGGAGGGCCGAGGGACCTCGGTGGGCTGGCCTCGAAGCCCAGCAGCCTCTGGCGGGAAGCCCACCGGGCAGCAGGGGGAAAGTGACTTGGAGCGAGTGACCTTGTGTGGGACAAATACAGATGCTGGTGTTGAACTCTCTCAATGCGAGTGGGGTTCTCGCATCCCACTCCGCACCCCCCAACCCCACCCCACCCTCTACTCCCCTTCTTGTTTCCACAACTTCTCTTCCTCACTTGTGGCTCCTTCCAGGGCTGGAGCGGAGGAAGGTTAGGAGTGAGAAATCCGAGATGGACCTCACCTTAACTCTTGGCTCTTGGAGGCGTTGGACGGTCGCTGCTTCTCCCTCAGCTCCTCAGTTGTCTTTCCAGCGAAATGAGGACCCTAGATGTGTGCGTGAGATGCCTTGAGGCGTTTTGGTTTTGCACTGGGACTCCTGGCGAAGGTGTGTCTGCTCGCACGAGTTTGTGTGATTAAGGCGTAGACACGCTGGAACTGTCCAGCAATTATTTGATTACGTTGGGGACACGGTAGGGTTTAGTAGGGTGTAGAAATCATTGTCTCGGGCCTGTTGTGATGCTGCGGATACTACCTTCTCCCCTTACCCTAGTGAAACTGTGTTTGAATGCAGTGTTCATCTGTGACCATTTGATGCAGATGGAAAAAGTGCAATCTTGTCCGTTCCAATCTCACATTTTCCTGCTGACCTTAATCTCTTCTTACATCCTATGTTTACAATATGGAACATTCTTCAGTTCGTCTCTTAATGAACTTTAAGAACAGTTCGTCTCTTAAGTCATTCCTGTAGGGCTCCTCCCCTGGAGATTTACTCAAGCAGTGTTCTCTGAGCTGACTGTGTATTTCCACAGTGTCCATTTCACCCCTGCAAATTTTCATTGCCTTGTCATAATCAGAAACCAAGTTGGTAGTTTTAGAACCCAACAGCAAAAAAGTTTAACAGGAAGTTTTGAAGGTGCAAATTAAGTTTTTCAAAGGGGAACTGACCTGCTATGCTTTTTTTTAAGGGAAGGCAGTATCACCTAAGCTTACTGCCATTTATGATAAACTTTCAGTACTTTTATGCAGTGAAGTTTCCTAACAGCCTCTTTTATATATTAATAGCTTCATGTACCTTCCCCTGTTTCTCTTGCTAATAGTGCCTATAGATAGGAATGGCTGAAGTGTTACAAAAGCTGACACGGATTTTATTTTTCCCTTAAGTAATTTATATTGTTACTTTACATTTATGCTGTAAACGGTAAACTGAAGACTATGAAGAATTGAGAGATTTCAGAAGCCATGTTTTTATCTGATTGGAGTTAACATGTTGCTGAAAATAAGAAAGGGTCTTTTTAATGGCTTTGAACAAACCAAAAAGGGAAAGTTTGAGCTTCTCACCTTCAGCCTTGGTTCTTGAATGTTGTTCAAGAGAAACTTTGGCTCTTGAGAAAGAGGCAAAGGACAAATATGGAAAAGAATATAAAGTAGAACGAAACAGGCTTTCAGGGAAAATTTGACCAGGGCTGATTAAATCACGTGGGGAGCAGCCACTGAGAAAAGTTAGCATGGAGACAGCAGAATATCATCTTCTGGTAGCTTTTATTCATATCCGAGAATTAAGAGAGAAAAGGAAAGAGTTCTAGGATTTCTTACTACCTTCAGGGAAAAATAAAATTAATGTTTTAATAAGAAACTACCTGTTATCCACCTTTTATTGGATAAATTGTTCTGAGTATCTTTTTTTTGTAAGAAGAGTCATTTCTACAAAAAGAAATCACCATTTTATTCTCCTGCCAACAATATTGATAGTACTCATTTTCCACATTGACTGTGTTGGTCAAGATTTCTTTTTGTCAGTTTGAACAGTAGATGACATCTTGTGTTAACTTGTGTTTCCCTGATACTGCTATCTCTGGAGAGGTAACAGCATAGTGGTTAAGAGATATACTGGCTTGAGAGCTTTACTGTCTGCAATGGAATTCCAGCTCAGGTTGTGTGTCCCTGAGGAGCTTCTTTTAACTGCTGCTACAATTTCCTCAGCAGTTAAAAAAGGATAAAAATAGTATCTTATCTCCTAGAGTTATTGTGAGCATTAAATGAGTTGATATCTAAAGCATTTAGCCAAGCACTTGATGCCTATAAGCACATTGTATTAGCTATTATCGTTGTCATTGTTATTATTATTATAAGTCACAAAATCTTCTGTTTGGCCATTTCTTTTTCTTCTATGGATTGTTTGTTGATTTTGTTTTTGCCCATTTTACTATGGAATTGCGTATTTTTCTTATTGCTTTGTAGGTGTTCTTTATTGTAATATCAATCCTTTGTGTACATTACATACTGCCAATGTTTTCTCTCAACATTTTACTTTTTTTGTTGTTGAACAGAAGTTTAATACTATAACTTTAAATTCATCAATATTTTTCATGTGACTTTTGAATTTTGTGTCTTGTTTAAGAAGACCTTCCTTATCTTACTGTTAATAAATATCCTCCTATGTTTTTTCTCTTTTCAATGTTTAGCTCTTTAATCCACCTGAAATGTATTTATACATATGGTATGGGGTGGAAATCTAACTTCCTCTGCTATTTGGATAGACCGTTGTCCACTACCATTTACTAAGTAGTTAGGCAATCCTTTCCCCACTGTTTTGAAAGCTATCTTTGTCGTGTACTGCTGCTGCTGTTGTGTTCTAAGTCTCCATAAGACCTGCGTGTATTTTTTGAATATTTCTGTTTCACTGATCCATTTAGCTCTTCCGATTCCTTTCCTGTATGCATTGGTTTAATATAGTTTTATAGCGTGACTTAGTATAGTTTACAGTAGGATTGGTATGTCACAGAGTTATGTGTTTAAGTCATATAAGTTCCTTATAAATATTCATGTACTGTTTATACAAACAGAACTTTGCCCATGTGCTCATAATAGGTATTCAATAAGCATGAATAACATACTTCATAAATCAGGCATAGTCTTTGTGTCTGAGAGAATCCAACATGAACTTTATATTTGTCATAAGTTTTTTCAAAAATGAAATATTAAAAAAATTTTTTTGGCTGCTCAGGCTTGCGGAATCTCAGTTCCTGAGCCAGGGATCGAACCCATATACCCTGCAGTAGAAGCTCAGAGCCCTTAACCAGTGGACCACCAGGGAATTCCCAAGATTTCTTTTTCACATCACTTCCACACCACCTGCTTTTAGCTCATACACGTTAGAAACTAAAGTTGTGAATAAAATATGACTTGGGGAACAAATGTGATTCTCCTGCAAGGTTTTGATTGTGAGTATTTAAGTAGCTAATATGGAGATTTTGTTTGTGAATTCTGCATTCCGTATTTTATTCATTCAATAAATGTCTGTTGGGCAATTTCTGAACAGGGCACTGTGCACTTAAAGGACATAAAAATGTATGAGTCACAAACCCTTCAGAAGTCTAACCATTTTTGTGTCTGTTTAGAAGGGATATCTTATAAAGCAATGCATTTTTTAAAATAGTATTTAATTTTTCTTTTACAGACTCCAGCTACCTAGATATGACCTTTGTTAATATTTTAATATAGTCTTCTAGTGTAGCTAATGTTTATTGTATTTCCTCTTATTAAATGGAATCATAAGTATTATTTTGAAACTTTTTAAACTGAATGAATTTATCGTGTTCATAATTTTTGAAGATAGGTATTAATACTTTGAATTGCAGCCAGTGACATAGATTTGTCACAGAAAGCCTTATACTAGTTTTGTAGTGTAGGCTGTAATGCACTGTTCTGCCTATCAGATTATTTTTTCCTCAACATAAATCTATAATTTTATTAAGTTAATATCAAGAAACTGACACACTGCCAGAAGAAAGAATTATGCTTTTATGATCTCATTATTTTTAATCTGTCTGGAATTTGTTTTGGTATAAGGTATGAAGCAGTGATTTAATTTTATAAAGATTGCTGCTGCTGCTAAGTCGCTTCAGTCGTGTCCGACTCTGTGCGACCCCATAGACGGCAGCCCACCAGGCTCCCCCATCCGTGGGATTCTCCAGGCAAGAACACTGGAGTGGGTTGCCATTGCCTTCTCCAATGCATGAAAGTGAAAAGTGAAAGTGAAGTCTC
>NW_011494640.1:4036421-4038489 GCF_000754665.1 Bison bison bison
TCCAATGCATGAAAGTGAAAAGTGAAAGTGAAGTCTCTCAGTTGTGTCCGACTCCTAGCGACCCCATGGACTGTAGCCCACCAGGCTCCTCCATCCATGGGATTTTCCAGGCAAGAGTACTGGAATGGGGTGCCATTGCCTTCTCCGTATAAAGATTGCTAATTGTCTTTATTTCTTCATTTCCTTATACTCCAAATATTAATATAATATCCAGAATATAAGTGACTGCCTACAAATCAATAAGATAAATACTTAATTCAAAATGGGCAAAGGATATGAAAAACAGTTCACAGAAGAAAAATGCAAATGACTAATGAATAGATTCAGAGATATACAACCTTCTTAAAACAACAAGGGACTTGCCTGGGGTTCCAGTGGCTGAGACTTCTGTTCCCAGTATAGGGAGTATTCCTCGATCTCTGGTTGAGGAACTAAGATCCCACATGCCTCGTGGTGTGACCAAAAAAAAAAATTTTTCCTAATTAGTTGACAAAAACTTAAAAGATTGATAATAGTCAGTGTTGGCAACTATTGGGGGAAAAGGGGTGCTTTGTTTGCTCTGTGTGCGTGTGTGTCTGTGTAAGACCTTATGGAAAGTGATTGGTATCTATCAAAAGTGTATATGTAGCTGCAGCAAAGCACAGAGCAGTCTTTGGAGCATGGACTATAGATTCAGATTTTATTGCCTCTACTAGTGTGACCATGGGCAGAGCCCTCAACTCTGAACCTCAGTATCCATTTCATTTCTTTAGAGGGTTGTTAAGAGGATTAGATGAGACTTCATATAAAGTGATTAGTACAGTGCCTGGCTCATAGTAAGTAATAAATGTTAAGTGCTATATTATTTGCTTTATTAATACTTATTATTATTAACAGTAATAGTAATGTTAATATTACTGTAAGTGAAAAAAGTGAAAGTGTTAGTCGCTCAATCATGTTCAGCTCTTTGTGACCCCAGGAACTGTAGCTCCTCCGTCCGTGGAATTTTCCAGGCAAGAATACTGCAGTGGATAGGCATTCCCTTCTCCAGGGGATCTTTCCAACCCAGGAATCATACCCAGGTCTCCTCCATTGCAGGCGTATTCTTTGCCATCTGAGCCACCAGGGAAAGCCACTTATTTTTCTGAGGTATAACCAATGACTTCATGCTATCATTCTTTCTCACTGAACAGCTATAATATTTGTTTTGCTTCTTTGAAGAAATGGTTCAGTTAAGTAGCATCAATGTATACCTAGTATTTATCTTGTTTTCTAGCAGCTAATCACATTCCAATTTATGGCAGTAAGCAGAAAAAGAACTAGTTTGACTCAGAGGTTTCTGAAAGCAACTTTCACTTATGTTGTTGCATTTCCTCTCTATAGTTTGCTCCTGGATCCCCCACCTTCTCTTTCTCAGAGCACTTTGATCTTTGACTTTACTTCCAGTCAAAAATAATTGGTTTTGCATCATCTATTCACTTAGATTTCCTTGTTAAGAGTAGTAGACTGTTGAACTTTTCTTGAATGTCAGTATTGCCTAAGAGATACCTTGACCAAGTGTTAAAAGTGAGTCCGGAGTTTATAATTCCTAAAATATACCAAGGGAACATTTCAGGCAAAGATGGGCTCGATAAAGGACAGAAATGGTATGGACCTAACAGAAGCAGAAGATATTAAGAAGAGGTGGCAAGAATACACAGAAGAACTGTACAAAAAAAGATCTTCATGACCCAGATAATCACGATGGTGTGATCACTCATCTAGAGCCAGACATCCTGGAATGTGAAGTCAAGTGGGCCTTAGAAAGCATCACTACAAACAAAGCTAGTGGAGGTGATGGAATTCCAGTGGAGCTATTTCAAATCCTGAAAGATGATGCTGTGAAAATGCTGCATTCAATATGCCAACAAATTTGGAAAACTCAGCCGTGGCCACAGGACTGGAAAAAGTCAGTTTTCATTCCAATCCAAAGAAAGGCAATGCCAAAGAATGCTCAAACTACCGTACAATTGCACTCATCTCACATGCTAGTAAAGTAATGCTCAAAATTCTCCAAGCCAGGCTTCAGCAATACATGAACCGTGAACTT
>NW_011494640.1:4038589-4072986 GCF_000754665.1 Bison bison bison
TAAAAGACACTTACTCCTTGGAAGAAAGTTATGACCAACCTAGATAGCATATTGAAAAGCAGAGACATTACTTTGCCAACAAAGGACAATCTAGTCAAGGCTATGGTTTTTCCAGTGATCATGTATGGATGTGAGAGTTGGACTGTGAAGAAGGCTGAGCCCCGAAGAATTGATGCTTTGGAACTGTGGTGTTGGAGAAGAATCTTGAGAGTCCCTTGGACTGCAAGGAGATCCAACCAGTCCATTCTGAAGGAGATCAGCCCTGGGATTTCTTTAGAAGGAATGATGCTAAAGCTGAAACTCCAGTACTTTGGCCACCTTGTGCAAAGAGTTGACTCATTGGAAAAGTCTCTGATGCTGGGAGGGATTGGGGGCAGGAGGAGAAGGGGACGACAGGGGATGAGATGGCTGGATGGCATCACTGACTCGATGGACGTGAGTCCGAGTGAACTCTGGGAGTTGGTGATGGACAGGGAAGCCTGGCGTGCTGCGATTCATGGGGTCGCAAAGAGTCGGACACGACTGAGCGACTGAACTGAACTGGAAATATAGTTTTAATCTTATAAACCCCAAATTTGGGGAAAGTAAAACACACCACCCATACAGCCTGTGAACACACAGACTTTTTAAAAATATTGATTGATTTTATGTATCTGGCTGCTCAAAGTCTCAGTTGCAGCTTGCAGAATCTTTTTTATTTGGCATGTGGAATCTAGTTCCCTGACCAGGGATCGAACCTGGGCCCTGTCTTAGGAGCACAGAGTCTTAGCCACTGGACCACCAGGGAAGTCCCCAAACAGATTGTTTTGATCCTAGATCATAGACTTCATGGAGATTGTGATTGGTAGTTTGTTCTCCAGAACCTTCTTGCGTGGGCTTGGAGAAGTTATTGCTATCCTGAATTGATTAAATGATGATAACATCCTATTGTTTTTGTTATTTAGGATTTTTAAACAGGAATTGCTGCTTTTGCATTTGGGGGAGGAATTTAGAACTTAAATTCTTCAGACCTTCTAAATTTCTTTCCAGGATTATATTTATAGTGAAATATAGTATTGACTCAGAGAAGGCAATGGCACCCCACTCCAGTACTCTTGCCTGGAAAATCCCATGGATGGAGGAGCCTGGAAGGCTGCAGTCCATGGGGTCGCTGAGGGTCGGACACGACTGAGCAACTTCACTTTCACTTTTCACTTTCATGCATTGGAGAAGGAAATGGCAACCCACTCCAGTGTTCTTGCCTGGAGAATCCCAGAGAAGGGGGAGCCTGGTGGGCTGCCTTCTATGGGGTCACACAGAGTCGGACACGACTGAAGTGACTTAGCAGCAGCAGCATAGTATTGACTTCTGGAAAAATGGAACAGAATATGGTAAAACTGCCATGGAAAATTCCAGTTGTATCATCATTGTATTTGATAGAAGACTAGCAGTGGTGCTGAGGTTTGCCAGCTCTAGGTTCTTATTAGGCTTGACCTCACTTTTGCCTCACAGGCATCACTTGTCAGGACTCTGCGTCCCCAAATCACCATGTTAGAGGAGGACTTGACTTCTAAAAGTATGGACCTGTCCCTATTCCTGAGCTTTGGCATCAGAGGGAGATGCTATAAAAGGCAAGGCCATCTTGTCTAATAAAATCTGACTGTTCCAACCATTGCTTGAATGCATAAAACTCAAATTATCAAGATTTTAGGAGCAACATTCTTCTTTTGCTTTTCACCTGCTGATAATTTTGAAGTTGAGAGGAAAAGCAAATATATTTTCTTAAGTCAAATATCCATAAAGATCTCAATGGATTGGACTAAAGAAGCACACTGTTTATAGAGGAATTTGCTTAGACTGCAGTGAGGATGTGGGGACACAGCGAAGTGGAGCTGGTCCAGAGGAGAGACACTTGAAAAATGTCAGCACAATAATTGGAGAACTGAGGAAGATTAACCTGAAGATTAATTGGGCAAAGGATATGAGTGTTGTAAAGTTTTAAAAAACTGTTCTAAAGAGTTAAAATTGAATGTATTCTTTGTGGCTCTCAGAGGACACAAGGTTAGCAGTTATAAGGGACAGAGGTTAGCCCAGTTGTTTTTTGTCTTGGAGGATTTTGCGGGGTGGGCCTCTGTGCAGCAGGCAGGATCTAGTTCCTTGACCAGGAATCAAACCCGTACCCCCTGCAGTAGAAGCAGAGTCTTAACCACAGGACCACCAGGGAAGTCCCAGCCCAGTTTTAATAATTAGAGTTACCTGAAGAGAAAAATTTTTTCCAGAAAATATTTTAAGCAGCAGATGGATGCCTATCCATCAACAGTATTGCAGAAGGGAATTATATATGCATCAGACAAGATATTAGAGTAGATGGTTTCCAAAAGGTCTCAAATCCTTTCAACACTGCAGTTCTTTGATTTGGTGACAAACTTTCTTAGTTAACAAGGACTCTTCAGCAGCTTATTTCTATTGAGATATGTACTATACCTAAAATAGGCAAAACACTTTTTTGTCATTTGACATAATGAAAGCATGATGTCGTTTCCTTTTTGTTTTTCAGACAACTCTTTAGGAACTCAGTATTGTTAATGTGTTTTGTTTAGTGTATTGTGGATCCACTGATTCAAAGTTATGGAGAGCAATTTTTGCCTCTGAATTTGGACTAAACATAAGTAGCTCTAATATAAAAAACACTTTATATATAGCCACAAGAAGAAAGAGGATAGTCTAATAATATCTCACATTCTTGTAGTCTTTTTCAGTTTTTCAAAGCCCTTTGATGTATTATTACATTATTATTATATACAACTCTATGCAATATTAACCTTACTTTATTGACAAGAAAAGTAAGGATTGACAAGGTTGTCACTAAGATAAAGGCAGAATCTTAACTTAAACCTTGGCTTGTCTTTCTACAAACTACTCTTTTCTATAGCATATCATGATGCCTCTCTGGAGAATTTATTTTTGTTGCTATATTATCGGATGGCATCACTGACTTGATGGACGTGAGTCTGAGTGAACTCCGGGAGTTGGTGAGGGACAGGAAGGCCTGGCGCACTGTGATTCATGGGGTCGCAAAGAGTCGGAAACGACTGAGCGACTGATCTGATCTGATCTGATCGGTTTTCAGTTTGAAATTTTTCCTCAAAAAAAAAAGAAAAGAAAATTTTCCCCAGTGGTCAAGTCACAGATTTATTTTTCAGTTGGAAATTATTCTCTTCTGTTGTGATCCTACCCCCTATATTCTTTGTTTTTCCTCAATTCTCAGATACAGAGGGCTAAGGGAGAATTTCCTAACAATTAGAGTTAGCTGGGGGGGAAAAAGATGTTTTTCAGAAAAAGACATTTCCCCCACAGACTGGGGGCCTTGAACAACAGAAGTTTATTTCTCACAGTTCTAGAGGCTTGGAAGTCCAAGATCAAGATAGTGACTGATTTGGTCCCTAGCTTCCAGCTGGCCACCTTCTCCCTGAGTCCTCACGTGGTGGAGAGAGAGGAGATGGGCAAATCGTAGGAGAGTCATGACTCTACCATGTGTGGCACCACTGCCTGGCCGACAGTTCTACTTGGAAAGGATGATTCGTAGACAGGTCACTGCCAAATAAACTTTTTTAAGTGACTAAATCTGAGAATCTAGCCTGATCACTTAACTTCACAGAATAGAAATTAAGAGATTTAAATTAAATGTCTTTTGCTTTTGAGCCACTTTCTGTGAGAAGGATAAAGGCAGAGGAACTCTGGCCTTAGGGCTCCTGCTTACTGGTGGTTCATTCAGACATTTGTTGGCAGGGTCTGTAAGTGCCAGGTAATTTACTAAACCCAAGAGATGTAGAATAATAAGCCAGTTTGTGTATCCAAAGAGCTTTTATGAGGGAGGGAGAGACCGAGACGGAGATGATAACAAGCAGAATACAAAGCAATAAGTGCCTAATAGTTTGAAGTACTGAGGAACCTCAGAATACTGTGGAACCTGAGGCTGGAGGCGTTCTAGAAGACTTCAGAATTGTCATTTGAATCAGGTCTTGGATGATGAGTAGGTGTTGAGCAGTTTAATTTTAAAGATACAAGACAGTAACATAGAGGAGGAAAGTGATGGCATGGAAAATGAGGAAAGAGAGGATTTCAGAGGGGAGTTGGGGTCAAAAATGAGAAAGAGGGCTTCCCTGGTGGCACAGTGATCCCCGGTCTGAGAAGATTCCACATGCCACGGACCAACTGAGCCAGTGCAACACAACTACTGAGTCCATGCTCTAGAGCCCAGGAGCCGCAAGTACTGAAGCCCGTGAGCTCTAGAGCCCACATGCCACAGCTACTGAGCCCAGGTGCTGCAACTACTGAGCCCTCCTGCCTAGAGCCCAAACCCCCACAGTGCCCTGAACAGATTAAACAGAGTGGCATAACTACTTCTTTAAACCTCATTCTCTTGTGGAACCTGCAAAATTTGCAAGCTGCAGTAAAATCCTTTATTAAAATGCTGAATTAAAAAAGAGAAGCCACCACAATAAGCTTACACACTGCTACGAAAAGTAGCTCCTGCTCACTGCAACTTCAGAAAGCCCACTCACAACAACAAAGACCTTGCACAGCCATAAATAAATAAATTAAAAAAGAATGAGAAAGGATGAGGATCAAAAACAAGTCCTTGAGATTGCTGGAAATTTCATTCACTCATTGCATATTTGAGACTCTACTGAAAGTTCCATGATCCTTTCTTGGTGATCTTTTTGAGAATAGTAGCTATTTGGGGAAACAAATTAACTACCAAGATTTAAAAAGTGGATAATAGGGGAGGAAATAAATTCAGCAAGAATAGATTACTTTTCTAAGAAATCTGGTGACTTGAGAAAGCAGAGATTAGGGAAGTAGCTTGAGTAGGCAGAGAGATTTTATTAAAGAGTGGAAGTCACTTATTAAAACTTATCCAACTTTATGCAAGTTGCTTAACACTTATGAGACAAGGATAATGCTTGTTCCATCTGCCTCATAGAGATACGAAATTTGAGTGGAATAATATTTGTCACCTCACTTTAAAAACGGTAGCTCTATAGATGCATTGTGCTTACTATTACACTGTTAAATTATTTATCTTTGCTTTAAATTTAAGGATTGCTTTCTATTTTTCAAATTTTAGGTTCCATGTTTCAGGGTGTTGATAAAACCAGAGCCTTAGTGATCCTTTTTTTTTAACTCCAGATTAGACATCTGAAGCCTTTTTCACAATTCTGGAGGATAATTATGGCTGCTGGAGTGATGAAATAAGCCCCCTCCTTGGCACGTATGTCCCATTTGAAAGCCAAAATCATCTTTGGTTTTCCTTTTTTTTTTTTTTAAGGGTTATAACTTGAGGAAGTTGATTTTTCAATATGGTAGCATTTTTAAAGCTAGGTAAAATTTGGGATCTCTAAATGTGGATTTCAATAGGATTTAAGGTAATATTCCTGTTCCTCTGAATAATGTATAAGAAACAGCTGCTGATCCTTTTGGGAAAGTACCCTGTGTTGTCTCTTCCTCCATCAGGAGGTTTTGGGAAGCAGGTAAAAATGCGAAGTGAGTCTCTATGAATCTCTTTGGTTGTGTCTCTTCTAGCTTGTTTCTGAGCAGTTTCAGACACATAACCACACATATATCAGTAGAAGAATACACCTACTAGAAAAAGAAAGGTTTGTTTCATTGTTGTCTTTGCTAGTGAGAAGGCTGTGTTATGTTTCAAATACTGATCTTTTTCTCATTATAAATTACTTGCCTCCACTCTTTTCCCAGGCCAGTTTGAATTTTGATTACGCACTTTCCAAGCATAGTACCTCTGCCAGGCCAGAGTATTATTTCACTGGGATATCACCACTGATCACAGTGTGCATATTATGTTTCAAGGATACTGATAGCAAGTTTCTCAGGGATCCATTTATATTTTCTCACCTTGTCCCCATGCATAAGAGAAATACCACATGGAAAAATCACTGGGAACTTATTGGGCAAAGAAAAATGTTGTTCAGTCGCTAAGTCATGTCCAACTCTTTGCAACTCCATGGACTGCAGGAAACCAGGCTTCCCTGTCCCTCACCATCTCTTGGAGTTTAAATGTCCATCAATTAGAACTGGTTCTTTAAACATACTAAAAAATAGGACACTCTCTATAACCAATGCTAGGGCAGAAGGAGCCTAGAAGTAGGGTTTTGGTATTTAAAATTAATGAAAGGCAGGGGGAGTTCTCTGGTGGTTCAGTGGCTAAGACTCCATGCTCCCAAAGCAGGGGGCCCGGTTTCCATTCCTGGTAAGGGAATTAGATCCCATATGCTACAACTAAAAGAGCCTACATGCCACAACTAAGACCCAGTGCAGCCAAATAATTTTTTAAAGGATTGCTGAATGAATACCTTATTTAAAAAAAAAAAAAAAAGAATGATAATGGGAATAAGAGAAGGAAGTGAATTCATAAAGTGAACTAGGAAGAGAGGGTTCTAGAGGGGAGAGATCATAAAGGCAGAGTGTTAAAGTACAGAGAATGAGAACAAAAAGAAAAAGCTACAACCAAAAATGAGGAAAGCAGAGCAAAGAAAGGCACTCCTATGATGAAAATGCTCAGAATACCACTAAATAGAAACTCCCTTTGTTTACTGCTGGTCATTGCAGCTGCTCCCACCCCAGAGGAATGAGAAGGGGGAGGTTTTTCCTCATGCCTGTGACCTTGGTGTTGAAGCTTTGCCTCCTATTGCTCAGGTCAGCCATAGTAGACGTTAGCATATGTCATTTGTGCTTAGTCAGCCGTTTTGCCTGACAATTCAACTTACCTTGAAATTCCTCCAGACTATGGGTAATGAGCCGCATTCCCATGTTTAATTTACTCTGCCAAGTGATGAATTCAACTTAATACAGAATGGGCTTTTCATTCTAATGTGTTTTCATGTACAGTTTGGCTTAGTGAAGAAACTGTTCTCCCTAAGGAGAATGGGGTTTTGGGGTCTGTCTGTTGCCTTTTGTTTTTTGCTGAGCTCCATCTCTAAGCTGGCCTTTCCATAGCCTATTGAACCCTGAATGAGCAGCTCTACTTGTTTGGCTTCTAGGCACTTTTCAGCGAGCCTTGCTTTCTGATTGCTCAGCCTGAACAAGAATCTAATCAACCCCTCTAACTTGCTCTCTGATGTTCAGTGTGGTTCAACACGTATTTGAAAGGCAATTATGTGCTGAGCACAGAGAAGAGAAGGGTAAATAATACAGTGCCAATGGAATTTGACTCACAGACTTATATTCATGGTACATTCTGATAAGTAATGTGATCCAAGTTTAAACAAGTGTCCAAGTGCGCTGAAGAGGGATAAAAGCTTTCCCTCAGGGTGTGTCAGGGACCACGGTCAGAGAGGTTGACAGCAACACTTGAGTCCTTAAGAAGAGTACTGGATGGGGGGATACGTACTCTAGGCGGAGTGGAGCAGTAGTCTGCTAAACACTCAAGCAGAAGAAAATAATGTCTTTGGGAAGTATAGCAATTAGGGGTAGCTGGAGGGTAGGCTGTGCCTAGGAACTAAGGTAGGAGGTTACTGGAGAGTGGAAAGGATGGCTGAGACTAGACTCAGTGTCTCCCTCCCTCCAGTAAGCCTTGACTGACCCTCTTAGCTTCACTCCAGGCTTTCAGCAATTCATCATACCTACTACCCTCCTGGCTGCCTGTTGGTTTCCTGTTCTGTGTTAAATTGTCCTTTCTACTTGACCTGCCTTCTTATCTCACCCTTCTCCATTGTTCTTTTAGCCTATTATTAACTTATAACCTTTAAAAAGAGGGTCAGTATTCCCCAAACCTATTTACAAAGGTTGAACTTTATATCAAGTTCCTTAGAAATGTGTGTGTCTGAGGATGGAAAGATTTTTTTTTTTAACGCTCACATGGGATTAATTATGCCCATGTCAAGCAAGAGCCAAGGTCTTATCTTTCTATCCTCTCGAATAGGGGTCCCCAACCTCTGGATCTAATGCCCGATGATCTGGGGTGGAGATGATGTAATAATAATAGAAATCAAATGCACAGTAAATGTAATGCGCTGAAATCATCCTGAAATCATCCCTTACCCCAATCCAGGGAAAAATTATCTTCCACAAATCCAGTCCCTGGTGCCAGAAAGGTTAGGGACTGCAGCTTTAGATCAATGCTACTTAAACTATTACTGGTAACAAGCCAGATTTTTACTTCTAATCCTTTATAGACTAGTGTTTTCATAAAATAAATAAAAATGAGTTATTAGAAAGATGACATACAAAATGTCAAAAATTTTATTATTAGAATCAACATTCAAATTACTCTGCCAAATTCCTGTTAAACTTTTTAGACCCTTGTCGTAGACAGGTAACCAATGCATTCACAAACCAGCACCAGTCTGTGGACCACTTTTTGAGTAACATGGCTGTAGAATCCCCAGTACAATTTGTGCCTGATACACAGTCGAACTTCAGTGCATGTTTAAAGAGTAAGTATGTGAATGAGATGGTTAGCAAGATTATAGTAGTAGAAAAGGGAAAATGAACAATGGCAGCTCTCTTTGGAGAGTTGAAGGGAAATAATTTAGTGAGAAAGAGTACCGTAGCAGTGTTACCCTCCATGTAAAACAAGCTTTCTGTCATCACTTTCTGAACATTGTTCCTTTGGCTCTCTAGGCAAATACTAGTAAATCACCTGTGTGAATTTATGAGAAATACTAGTTTTGATCTTGACAAAAATATAAAAGTTACTGTGAATGTCTATAGAGAACTGTCAACCTGCTTATCTGAACTAATTTTCAGGAGCAAAGCTACAGTTGGCAAGGATTGATTCAGATAGTAACCCTGCTCTTTCAGTCACAGTATCCTCCATGCCATAATATGGACCATACTGCCAAATGCTTTCCCTGCCTGAGATTTTCTTGTTTCCTTTTGCATCTTTTCGAAGATTAGCTGAGTAAGGTAAGAAGTCTTTATATTAAAAACTTTATAATAAACAAGCTTTCTGTGTCAGGTAAGATAACTTCAGATTGCTTATTACACTACAGATTTTCAGTTCCTTAAAGCAAATTGTAAGGTCTTGAATTCCTTTCAGTAAGAAATTCCTGCTATTGTTCAGAGGATAAAAAAGCAGGAGGTGTACTCTGATATTTGAACTCACAGCTGCATTTCAAGGAGATCATTAATCTAAGATATTTAATTAACTGAATGCAGCTTATAACAGGGGACTTCTGCTGTCATAAGTAGATTCTTGTTTCCATTGTGGATCAGTAAAACCAACCCTCCGTATTCATGGGTTCCACATCCAGGGATTCAACCAACTGCATTATCAGAAATATTTAGGGGACTTCCCTGGTGGCGCAGTGGTTAGGACTCCACCCTTCCAGTGAGGGGGCATGGGTATGATCCCTGGTTGGGGAACTAGAATCCTACATGCCCAGTGGTGTAGTTAAATTTTAAAAAATATATATATTCAAGAAAAAAAATTCCAGAAAGTTTCCAAAAAGCAAAACTTGAATTTGCCGTGCCAGCAACTATTTACATAGCATTTACATTGTATTATATATTATAAATATTCTAGAGATTATTTAAAGTATAGGGAGAATGTACCTAAGTTGTATGCAAATACTATACCATTTTATAAAGAAAGGACTTGGGCATCCACAGATTATGATGTGAGGGGGTCCTACAACCAGTCCCCCACAGATACCTGAGGGTACAGCTGTACAGCATCAATAACTCAATCCATAGTCCTTACTCTCTACTAACCATATCCCAAGAGAACATTGTTAGGTGGAGCAAAAGGACCATTTTTGTGAAATGTTTGAGGTCTGCCTGCCTTTATCATCCTCTCATCAGTTTCCTCAGCTCTTCTAGCACTGGAAGCCTATCCTCATAAAGATACCCAGGATCTTACAGCTGCCTGAAGTCACTTCTTTTCAAGAACACGTAGTACGGACAGGCCTCACCTGAATGCGAGCTGTGTTGACTACCTGAGTACCTTTCTCATGAGTTCCTAAGAAAGGTGTTTAACTTCTGAGATCAGTACTGTTTCCTGTGAGTGTCATTATCAAGTGAGATAAGATTGAAAAATAGAAAAGAGAGGGGCTCTTAGGACAGTGCTTAACTGGTATATTGAATGTAGGTACTCAGATAGTAGTTCTTTCCCCTGCCTCTTTCTTTGAAAGACCAGCTTTAAGCAATTAATGTAGCCAAACGTCAAATAAGGCTGGAAATACTATTTGCCTTTTCCCTGGTAAGTTTGCAGTTATCAAGTTGAATAAGACTGCTAGGAAACTGGCTTCTCAGGTGGCTTAGTGGTAAAGAATTCACCTGCTAAGACAGGAGACGTGGGTTCCATCCCTGGGTGGGGAAGACCCTCTAGAGAAGGAAATGGCAACCCACTCCAGTATTCTTGCCTGGGAAATTTCCACGGACAGAGGAGCCAGGCGGGCTACAGCCAAGAGGTCCCAAAGAGTTGAACGTGACTGAACACGAATGCATGCTAGAAAGCTAGCTCTTAGAAATGCAAAAAAGTTAGGACTTTCTTTATCTGTCTGCACTGGTAATGAATCATTGATTAAGAATTATTGATCTTCATCACCACTGTTTAGCTAATACCTTCAGTGGGGTTTCCCTTAGCCTTTGGAGATTTTTACAGAAACTCAGTAGAAAGTCAAGAACCTCAATCTGAGACAGATTTCTTTTTTCCTAGTCCTAACTGGACTAGATTATCCAGCAACCCCCCTTACCATTTGAATGTGGAGGAGACCAACCCCTCAACTAGTACTAGATCTCTTATCTGGACATTGTTGTGGCTTTCTTGATTTTATAGAGTTAGAGTGGTTCAGTAATTTCTGGAAAGCTTGCCTAAGCTAAAAGAAATTATGTCTATAGTCACATAGTATGTCCTCTTTGTAAATATGTCTTTTGCTCATCAAGAATATATAAAAGATCAAGAATCAGGGACCCCAAAGGTAAATGAGTTCTGACCCATGGAATACACCAGCAGCATAATCTGAGCTGACATGCCACAACACCATACAGCATCCTGTATTCTACAGTGTTTGAAGTACCTTTCCAGCCTCGTGTCCCAGAAGAACTGCTTATCCTGTACCACAAACTTAGACATCATAACTTACCTTCTGTCCCCCAGCCTTGAGTATAGTTTCTCCCTGGTACAGACTTAGCACACAGGAGGGCTGTTTATGTCATATAAATGTTAAGAGAATAGATATTGCAATCAGGCACTCAAAAACCAGCATTATGACATACTGGCTTCATGACCTTTGAGCATGGTACTTGCCATCCCTAAACCAGATTTCTTATCCATACAAGGACTGTAATAATCATGCCTATTTCATAGGGTTGTGCAGATTAACTTAGATGTGGATAAAGCACTTAGCCAACATCTGGCACTCAACACATGTTAACCATCACCATCACACAGTAAGTAAGTGCTGAATATACAGATCAGTGGAACCGTTATGGTTGGGTATGATTCTGCCAAAGATTCTTACATCCAAGAGATGTGTAACATGAATCATATGACATCAGAATTCTTTTCATTACTTGGTAAAGTCTTCCCCTTTAGTTTCTTCCTCTTTAGTTTATTTGAACAGAACTTTACTCAGACATGGCCGAGCTGATAAGCAATATCTGATAAAGTGTACCAGCTGATTCAAATAATTTTCCAGATAATTTTATGCAAAAGTTTTCCTATTTTATTGTTTTTAGAAGTTATTTTGAAGGACAGTCTGGTGATTTATGAAAACTTATGTTTTCTATTTATGAATACTTACATTGTTTGTCATTCTACAAATTAGGCTAAACTTCTAATTTTCAGGAGGAAAAAAAACCTTTTTTGTTCCATCTCCATTGAAATTTAGAAATCTGAAGTAGAGTGTTGCTAAGAAGCTTCATGCATGCTGAGTCACTTCATTCATGTCCGACTCTTTGCAACCCCATGGACTGTAGCCCACCAGGCTCCTCTGTCCATGGGATTCACCAGGCAAGAATACTGGGGTGGGTTGCCATTTCCTACTCCAGAGGATCTTCCCAACCTAAGGATCAAACCCCCTTCTCTTATATCTCCTGCATTGGCAGGCAGATTCTTTACCACTAATGCCACCTGGGAAGCCCCAAGAAGCTTTGTAAGACCCCATGTTTGAGCATCTCAGTGTTCTTTCTGCACACAGTGAGAAGCGTTTGGGCAAATAGTCCACTGTTTGTTGTTGGTTCCTTAAGTGCTGCCAGGAGAGACTTATACTCCTGGGGTCTCTTCTTAGGTCCCAGGAGTGGGTTGATGGAGGATGGTTAGTAATCTGCACCAACTTCAGTTTATTAGCTGTACTGCTTCCCAAACATGTTTTTGGCAGTGAAATATTCTACAAATCTCCTTGTAGTGTTTCTCCATCCATTTCCAGCACAGCAGCCAAATATTTTATTTTTCCCATAACAATTCTTTAGACAGTTGATTTTTTTTTCTTACACTGCCCACCTTTCTTTGTCTTCATTATCTCTTGTCCTTCTTTGTGCACACAAACTATATAAGCTCTAGCGACTGTTTTCCCCTGAAAAATGTAGTTATTCCAAACTTTCACTTCCCTAAAATCTTATTTTTTAGAAACATCCTTTAACTCCCCATATCAGTTCTTTGTCCATCGTGGTAGACTGCCCTCCCTGCCTGGTGGCATAGAGCATGGGCTTCAGTGGCTGTAAGTGTTTCTTTCCATTTAAGAGTTTTCCTTCCCAGAACCCTGTAGCTACTCAGACCTCGGCCTTTGAGCCAATGCTGAATCTCAAGTCCTACCCCAGCCCTACTGAGCCAGAATTTAGATTTTGACAAGATTTCCACATGATCTATATATATGCACATGAAAGTTTAAGAAAGCACTGCTGTAAATCACGTTTTGCTCAAAGCAGGGAAAGCTGTCAAGTGGTGGTTCTCAACCCTGGTGTTCAGTGGAATCACCTGGGGAACTCTGAAAAATACTAATGCCTAGGTCCCATCTCCTGAGATTCTGATTTAATTGGTCTGTGGGAGTGGTCCAGACATTGGGAATTTTCAGTATTCCCCTAGGCGATTCTAATATGCAACCAAGGTTGAAAACCACTCATGTGCATGAATCTTATAATTTACCCTGCTGCTACTGCTGCTAAGTCGAATCAGTCGTGTCTGACTCTGTGCGACCCCAGAGATGGCAGCCCACCAGGCTCTCCCGTCCCTGGGATTCTCCAGGCAAGAACACTGGAGTGGGTTGCCATTGCCTTTTCCAATGCATGAAAGCGAAAAGTGAAAGTGAAGTCGCTCAGTCGTGTCTGACTCTTAGCGACCCCATGGATTGCAGCCTACCAGGCTCCTCCGTCCACGGGATTTTCCAGGAAAGAGTACTGGAGTGGAGTGCCATTGCCTTCTCTGAATTTACCCTATTTTCCTAGAATATCATTATATGTTAATCTGTGCAAGACTAATGACTAAGAAAAAGATTAAGTTTTTCACAATTACATTTATTGGGAGGACATATATATATAGACAGAAAAAATTGGAAATACTGACACAAATATTAAGTGGTAATCTTTGGTTTATAGGAATACAACTATTGTTTTTTGTCCTCTATTTTCCAAATTTTCTATAATAGCCATGAATCCTTTTGGTAAAAAATCCTCACATATATATATACTTTTTAATAAATGTGATCACATTATATGTGTTTTGTGAACTTCTTAATTTTAAAATTTTATCTTTTTTCACACACAAATAAATAACATTTCCTCATACCATTAAATATCATTTAAATAGGCATAATTGTTTAAAGTGAATCTTGACCCAGGATGACTGTATTTTTACTTAAAAGATACATTTATATACTGACTAGAATCTTTGAGAGACTAACTCCTGGAGAAACCTATAGTGTTTGGAAGCTTTCCTTGTCCACAGAAGGAACTGTGTTTAAATGGAGACGTCAGAACTGCAGTGAGGTCAGGTCAGACCTTCCCAGAGGCTTTTGCAGCTGTCATCAATTGAGTACCAGCATTTTTTGAGCACTTAACACAGAAAACTTGACTTTACCATCCCAGAAGATGCTGCCCCCTAGGGAATCCTTAATGCTATTTGGCTTGCAGCCTACATGTCCTGTTGAAGGACATTATACTTCTGAATTTTCTCTGCAAATCCTTTTTGGTTTAGTTGGAATTGTGCTTCAATACAACAAATGCCTCTCACAGTTTGAGTCTCCTCTACATTACTGTGTACATTATGGTATGTAAAGCTAGAATATCCTTTGAGCAAAATCTTGAAAACATCAACGGTGTATTATAGTGGGCCAGGCTGTGTTGTAATTAAAGAAATTCAAGTACCTCCTTTTTCCCAAACTTGGGAATAAATACCAGTCCTCCCCCAACTTCAAAAGAAAAAATAAGTGATTTGCCTATTCTTCTTGACTGTTCTATTCTTGACCCAGTCCAGTTGCACTATATGGGAAAGGAATAATTTTGCTGATAGTGTCTTTACAGTTGGAAGAAAGGAGATACATTCTATAGTTGGGGAACCTTTTAAAAGATGTACAGTAGCTTTGTGGGAGAAAAATTCTTATTTTTTTACTCCATTTAACCTTTTCTATACCAGAATCTATATATAAAAGTTTCAAAAATGTACAGTCTTTAATTTCAGAGAAATAGGCTTAATGTTTTATTTGCATATTTGTGGTTCTAACTGAGCTTTTAAACTTAGCTTTTCTTCTGAAGAGAAAAATTTCACAACACTTCACAACCTAAAGACTTCAGGAGTTATACCTACTAAGATCATGAGGGAATTTATGTTCCTTTGAGTAGTATTTGATCTGAGTTTGTGCCTTAACCTGAGACAGTAGTGCTATCAACCTGGGCTATCTTGCCTAGTTATGCAAATCAGGAAGAGAGGAGACACCTGGGTATGGCACAGTATCGAAAGATGATACAGGTTAGTGAGTGGCTATTCAGCTTTAGAGGCATGTTTTAGTCACTGATACTTATCTTATCTCACAAGACCTGATCATAAGCAAGCCAAAGATGGTACTTTGTACAAGTCTTCATTATAGATAGTCATTCTCACATTGCATTGTAATTATTCTTTTACCTAATAGTTTTCCCTACCTGGAGGAGCACTCCAGAGAACATGGACACAGTCATGTCTTATTAGTCACGGTGTGTGCTAGCCTAACACTCATAAATGTTCAGTAAAGTTAGACAAATGAAATGTCCAATTCAGCCATGTTGTAATACAGAACCCTTTGGCCATATTCAAATGTAGATTCAATTGATTTCTTTCTTTTTTCCCAACAATTATAGGTTGATCATTACTTAACACCAGTGTTTAACAACTGTACAGTAGATGATCGTTCTGGAGTTCTGGACATTCTGGAAGGAAAATAAAGGGGAAATGATTTAGGAAAACTTCTATCTAAAATTATATCAAAATTTGGGGATTAGCTTTTCAGACCATATTTATATTCAGACTGGTATTGTGTTTTGGAGGACATGCATGTACTATACTATCTGTCATTGCTGCTGCTGCTGCTAAGTCGTTTTAGTCGTGTCCGACTCTGTGCAACCCCATAGACGGCAGCCCACCAGGCTCCCGCGTCCCTGGGATTCTCCAGGCAAGAATACTGGAGTGGGTTGCCATTTCCTCCTCCAATGCATGAAAGTGAAAAGTGAAAGTGAAGTTGCTCAGTTGTGTCCGACTCGTAGCGACCCCATGGACTGCAGCCTTCCAGGCTCCTCCATCCATGGGATTTTCCAGGCAAGAGTACTGGAGTGGGGTGCCATTGCCTTCTCCGTATCTGTCATTATAGTGCCTTAATTCTTAAATAAGATATGAAAACACAAGGAAAGATTATTTCCTGATATTAGTATATTAAGTAAATTAAATGGTTGAGACACACATTTGACTTTTGGATGCATCGCAAAGTTATTGCCCAAAAGCATTACTTTGACTTCTTAACCATTAGTCAAAAGCATTATTTTGACTTCTTAGCCATTAGTCAAACTCTGTAGTAGTCAGCTTGGAATCTGTACATTTCTGAGTAATTGTTTTTGAGGGGGTTTTTTGGCTGCACTACACAGCCTATGGGATCTTAGTTTCCCAACCAGGGATTGAACCTAGGGCCACAGCAGTAAAAGTGCCGAGTCCTGACCACTGGACCACAAGGGAACTCCCCGTGTAATTGTTTTTTTGATTTTTAAAAAATGAAATATAGGATTGAAATTAGTATAGAATATATATTATACTGTATATTAAACTATGTTTCAATATGGACCAAACTGCTATTTAAAATTAGTTCCGAACACTTTTCGTAAGAGAAAATTCAACAAGAAAAAATTGTATTTACTAAAAGAATATTGTATACAAAAGAGCAGTTTCTTTATAAACTTAGAAAGTGGCCTGGGTTCTAATCTGTCTATACCTTTCACTAGATGTGAGGCTTTAAATGTCTGTTACTATTTCTGAGGCTGTTTCTTCATCTTTAAAATGGGGGTGATACTTGCTTTGAGAGGATCAGCTGAGATAAAATGTGTAAAAGTGATTTATAAACTTTAAGATTCTATGCAAATGAATGATGGATTTCATTGATTGCCTTAGTAAATCTGATAGCCTAATTCTGTATCTTTTTTTTAATTAGAACAATGATTTAGAAAATAGGGTGGAAGGTGTGTTTGGCATGAGAAATAACTACTACTAAGCTCTTCCTATATCTAAAGAGTCCATGTGCAGACCAGACCTTTTTTGTCATTTATTAATATCAATAAAACTGCAACCAAAAAAAGAAGGGGGAACAGTTTGTGGTAGACTCTCCCTCTTGTGTTTTCTAAATTTTTTCTAGTTTTACTGAGATAGAATTGACATATAATGTGTTTTTAAAATTGAAATATAGTTGATTTGCAAAGTTGTGTTAATTTCAGGTGTATAGCAAAGTTGTGCAGAGATCAGTTCAGTTCAGTCGTTCAGTCGTGTCCGACTCTTTGCGAGAGATATTCAGAGATGGATATTCTTTTTTAGATTCTTCTTCATTATAGGTTATTACCAGATATTGAATATAGTTCCCTGTACTATACAGTAGGTCTTTATCTTTTTTATATATGAAATAAAGTGTTAGTCGCTTAGTTGTGTCCTACTCTTTTCGACCCCATGGACTTTAGCCTGCCAGGCTCCTCTGTCCATATGATTTCCCAAGCAAGAATACTGGGGTGGGTTGCCATGCCCTCCTCCAGGGTATCTTCCCGCCAGGGATCAAACCGGAGTCTCCTGCATTGCAGGCAGATTCTTTACCATCTGAGCCACGAGGGAAGCCCAGGGATTAACATACACACACTACAATATAATGTGGCTCAGACAGCTGCAGTCCCTGGGGTCTCAGAGTCAGACTCAACTGAGCCACTAACACTTTCACTTTTCATGTTATCCCAAACTTCCAGTTTATCCCTCCCCACCACAGTGTGTTTTTTAAAAATTTGTTTTTCAGAATAGATCCAGACTAAGGATGTTTTTAATTTCCAGTCCTACAGCTTTCCTTTTCACATACTTACCAAGTGTTTTTCTGATTCTTTTGTGGATTTTTGTTTTTGAAATATTTCCTGACCTTTTCATTAATGTTGAAGCCTTTTTCTTGATATCCCTGTAATTCTTTTTATTTATTTTTTTTAGTGTGGTGATTTTTTTTAATATAAATTTATTTACCTGTAATTCTTTTTAAAATACACATTTAACAGCTTCATTGAGATATAGTTCACCCATTTATAATGTACAGTTCAGTGGGTTTTATTCTATTCACAATGTTATGTAGCCATCATCAGTCACTTTGGGAACATTTCATCACCTTTTTAAAAGAAACCCTGTTTCCTCTAGCAGTCATTCTTCATTTCCTCTACCCTCCCATCCCAGCTGTAGGAAACCACTAATCTACCTTCTGCCTCTATAGATTTCACTATTCTGGATATTTCATATAAATGGAATCAAGGAATTTGGGGGCTTTTGTGACTGATTTCTTTCACTTAATGTTTTCAAGGTTCATCCATGCAATAGCGTATATTAGTGTCTAATTCCATTTCAATTCCAGATAATAGTTCATAGTGTGGATGTACCACATTTTATTTATCCATTCATCAGTTGAACATTTGGGTTGTCTTCACTTTTTTTTTTTTTAGTTATTAAGACTAATATTGCTATCAACATTCATGTACAAGTTTTTGTGTGAACATGTGTTCTCATTTCTCTTGGACATATACCTAGGAGCAGAATAGCTGGGCTATAAGGTAACTCTGTTTAACCTTCTGAGTAACTGCCAGACTCTTTGAAAAGTTGCTCCATTTTACATTTCCACCAGCAGTGTATGAGGGTTCTAGTTTCTCTACATGGTTTTGAACACATGTCTTCCTACGAATACTCCTCCTAGAGGATGTAAAGTAATATCTCAGTGTGGTTTTAATCTGCATTTCCCTGGTGACTAATGATGTTGAGTATCTTTTCATATGCTTTTGACCATTTCTGTATCTTCTTTGGAGAAATGTCTATTCAGATTCTTGACCATTTTTTATTTATTTTTTTGTTGCACGTCACTCCTTTATTTTATACTGATCTGGAAAAAAGACATTTTTAGTACAGTTATGCTCAAATGAATACTGGGCCCAAGTGCTGGGCCAAGCAACTGGAACATGATTCAGAAGTCAGGCACAGTGAGAGACACACTTGGACATGATCAAGAGGCATTCCGCTGCCACAAAACAGTAAGGCAGGGGAGGGATTCTAAAACACAGCAGGATGAACTCCTACACCTTAGACGTCAGGAGCTTATCCCATGATAGTGTAAGGAATGACTTATTTGCTGATGACCACATGTGGGAATATTTCAACCTCCACTAAAAACCCCAGAAGGGTTTTGTTTTGTTTGTTTTTTTGTATTTATATATATATATATATATATATATATTTTTTTTTTTTTTAAGTAAATGCAACACAAAAACATTCAGGATTGATCCAGCCTTTTAGAGTCAGGGAGGAATATTTGATTGAGTCACCATGCAGGTTACATTCATCTTCCACTGGAATGATTAGAGCCCCGAGTCACCTAACAACAGTGCCCGGCTGGCCTCTGGGGACACGAACAGGCTCTTACTTCTCATTGGTCACACCTCAGCATGGTTTTCTCCCTGTTCCCTACTCAAGCAGCTCCTTAGTAATAAACCACCATCAAACCCCCCAGTGATGACCTCTCAACACTTGGATAAGTCTTCCCTCAGCTTGGACTGAGGACCATGCCCCAGACGTGCCATTCTGACTAGACTGTATGAAGGGAGTGGGTGCAAGAGATAAAATGGCTAATGTGGAATTAGGAGCCGCTGGTCCCCACCTGCAGGTACAACTTACGATGCCTACAGATGTAATCAGTGGGACATGTGCCAGGGAGAGGTGCAGAGGAATAGGGTGGGCCAGGGCAGGGGAGGAGGGTAATCCTTGGGAAAGTAATCTGCTGCTTGCCCTCACTTCTTGGCCTTGCCCTGGGCAGCCACAGCCTCCATGGCTTTACGCACAGTCTCCTCATCCCCCAGGAACTGCATGGGCTTGATGGGCTTAAAGTTCTTGTCCAATTCATAGACCATGGGAATGGCAGTTGGCAGGTTCAGCTCCATGATAGCCTCTTCAGAGAGACCCTCCAGATGCTTGACGATGCCCCTAAGGCTGTTGCCATGGGCTGCAATTAGTACCCGTTTCCCCTCCTTGATCTGGGGGACAATTTCTTCATTCCAAAAGGGCAGAGCTCTGGCAATTGTGTCCTTCAGACTCTCACAGGAGGGCAGCTGGTCTTCAGTGATGTCTGCATACCTGTGATCCTTACTGATGTTGCTGTAGAAGGGATGGTCAGGCTCCATGGAGGTGGCCGGACATGATAGGAGCACCTCCAGAGCTTTACCTGGGCCTCACCATGCTTGGCAGCAGTTTCTGCCTTATTGAGGCCAGTCAGACCCCAGTAGTGTCGCTCATTAAGGCGCCAAGTCCTCACCACTGGCAGCCACATTTGGTCAGTGGCATCCAGCACTGTCCAGAGGGTCCAGATTGCTCTCTTCTGCACTGAGGTGAAGCAGATGTCAAACTCATAGCCAGCATCTCTCAGCGCCTGCCCGCCTCGCTTCACCTCCTCGTGCCTGGCTGGGCTCAGGTTGTGTCGTACCAGCCGCTGAAACAGTTCTCCAGGTTCCATGTGCTCTCACCGTGCCGGATCAGCACCAGCTTGTAGGCAGCCATGGCTGCGGTTCGGGATGCGGCCTGACCATTTTTTAATTGGGTTATTTGTCTTATTGAGTTGTAAGAGTTTTTTATATATTCTGGATACAGTTTGCTCCTCAGATCCGTGATCTGCAAATATTTTCTCCCACTATGTGAGTTGTTTTTCCATTTTCTTAATGGTGTCCTTTGGAGCATAAGAGTTTTTAACTTTGATGAAATCCAGTTTATTTCTTTTTTTTCTTTTGTCATCATGTTTTTCTAGTCTGTCATATCTAAGAAGGGTTTTAACTAACCCAAGGTCACAAAGAGTTATTCCTGTATTGCTCCTAAGAGTTTTGTAATTTTAGCTCTTACATGTGGAGCTATGATCCACTTTAAGTTAATTTTTATGTATGATGTGAATGTTGGGGGTCCAGCTTTATCTTTTTGCATGTAGATAGCCCATTGTCCCTGCACCATCTGTTGAAAAAACTATTCTTTCTCCCATTGAATTGTCTTGGCAGCCTTGTCATACATCAAGTGACCATAAATGTGAGGTTTATTTATGGACTCTCAGTTCTTCCATTGATCTATATGTCTATCCTTATGCCAGTACCACACCATCTGATTACTGTAGCTTTATAGCAAGTTTTGAAATCAGAAAGTGTGATTTGGCCAACTTTGTTTCTCTCTCAAGGCTGTTTGAATTCTCTGAGTCTCTTGATTTCCATATGAATTTTAGGATCATTTTGTCAATTTCAGCCCCAAAAAAGCCAGCTGGGATTTTATTAAGTTGAATTTGTAAAGCAGTTTGGGAAATATCATTATCTTAATCCCTCCAGTCCTCATAATTCTCTTCTGACATGTAGGAGAGAAGCATTGTAAAGAAAAAAGTTCTTTGCCCTCTTTCCACAAGTAAAGACCCTCTGTTGATAAGTGGGTAAATGAAGGGAGAGACCTTAAAACTCCTGTTGGTCATCCACCAATCTCAGTCTCCCAACTCAGGAAGTTACTGACACTGAGCCTTAGAGAATCCATGCCCAGGGTGTCTGTCCAGAGGCTGGCAGTGGGCAGCTCCCCTACTGATAGGAATGTATATCTATTCCTTCTGACCTCTAAAGTACCCTTGATAGTTAAGAGACAGTAGAGCGGGGGAGACATGTTTATTTCTTAAGTAGATGAACTTGTTTTATGGCTGTTGGTTTCTTTTGTTTGCTTGTTTTAAAGAAGTTCTTTCACCTTTATCAGGCAAAACAGTTTGAGAGTTAGCAAGATAAAATTTGCAGGTTTCACTCAGAGGCAGTGCTTTCTCATGGTCTGGAAACTGTAGGCTCCTGAAGAGGCCTAATGTGTGATGATTCTACTGGCAATCAGTTTGTAAACATAATTACCATGTCAGTTAATACAGTGGTTCATTTTTATGTTCGTTCAGTTCTTACCAAACAAATCTAGTTGTATGTACTGGCACTCTCATGTAATAGATCAGAATAAATAATACACAGTTGTGGGGTCTGTCCTTCTTTTGTCCTTTAGGGTTTTGTCTTTCTGACTCTTTAAGACTTACACTCTTTTATGTTGCCTTTGGGAAAGGTTGGCCTCTTCTGTACTCAGAAGGCTTGGTTCTTTCTATTAAGAGCCTCTCTTTCTCCTCAGAAAGACAGGGAAGACAGGGTGCTTCTTGTTGATGGAAACCTGGTTTTTGTTCTGATGACTTATGGCATGATTTCTCATGCCAGAAATGATCTTCCTCTCTTCTTATAACAAAACATGGGGCTTCTCGTGTGCTTTCTTTCTTAAAGTCAAAGGGTCAGAGCAGTCGCTGGAGGAAAGTGCAGGCTCTGGCTATTTGGGGAGCGAAGCTGAAGCCAGATCTGGTGACAGTGCTCAGTTCTCCTTGGGAGGAATCTCCCGATGAGGGAAGATCAGACCTGACTCATTAGGACTGTCCAGCGATCATTCATGGAAATCGTAGACAGTTTTCAACCTTAAAAATAGATCAATCAAAAGAAAATCACCTGCTTCTTCCTTCCAGCTGTTTAATATTAGGTTCGGTTTTTAATATCTCCAAACTTTTTCCCATCCAGAAAGTGAAGTGATGGAAGTAACAGTACCTAACATGTCGTTTTGTGTACATAAAGCATCTAACACAGGGCTTTACGTCCAGTGTTAATGAGTATAAAAATCTAAATGTAAGAGAGAAAATAGCAGTGCACACAAGCACCAAATCATAAGAAAAACTTTATACTCAGAGAAAAGAAATGTATTTTGGACAGTAATAATGAGTACTGTCTAGTGAACTTCCGGGCATTACTACTGATCTCCTGTGCTCCAGGCACTGTGTTAGTTTTACATACATAGTTCTCATTGAATCTTCACAAGAATCGTACAAATATTTATTACATTTTGGAGTTGAGGCAAACTAAGCCTTAAGGAAGCCGCTTCGCCCTGTGGCTCTAACGGTAAAGAATCTGTCTGCAATGAGGGAGACCTGGGTTCAATCCCTGGGTCAGGAAGATCCTCTGGAGAAGGAAATGGCAGCCCACTCCAGTATTCTTGCCTGGAAAATCACATGGACAGAGAACACTGGTGGGCTACAGTCCATGGGGCCACAAAGAGTTGGACATGACTGAAGCAACTTAGCATGCAGACCTAAAGAAAGTGACCCCAAGGTCACAAAACTATTAAATAATGGTGCCGTGATTATCACCGGGGCTGTGAGACTCCACTCTTGTGCTTTAAGCATATTGTATACTCGTGGGAGAAGAGGGGATGAAACTGAATGTGAAAGAATGCTAGACCATGGAGAAGTAAAAAGGAAAGGGTCTTTTGAGTGTGAAATCAGACTTAGGAAAAACATAAAAAAGGCTTTGGAGGGATGGTGGCACATACAAGGACAGGTCTGTGATGGAACCAGTTTGGCTGGAGCAGGTGTTTTTGAAGGGAACCGGAGACTGCTCGTGGTGTGTCTATGCTTGACCCAGTGACAGCAGAAAGCTCTGAGAGGTTTATGAGCAGGGAGGAGACAAGATCCAAGTGATATTTTAGAAACAATAGTCTGCCAGTAGTGTGCAGATTGGATAGAGGGGAAAAAAGGTGAAACTGCATTTTAATGGAAGAAAATAGCAGAACTTGGTGACTGACTGGAAAGGAAGGTCAAGAGAGGTCAGGAAGGTCAATGCCCAAAGAAACAAAGCCCTTTGGGCAAGTTTAGTACCAAAATAATTTTGTCAAAAGTTGGAAACCTTGAGAACAGGCTATAAATGACTCCATAAACTTCCTGTACCCTCCCAAAGCGCAGGCTCCTCCAGGCACCAGTCCATTCTGGTGGTCTCACCCTCTTGCCTTTTACTCCACCCAATTCTCCCCAACACCACCCCATCAGAAAACCCTTTTCTGCTCTAAACACGGTCTCCTCCCTCCAGGAGCACTTCCTGGAGCCCTCCCCTTCCCTGAAACCTGGTCCTCCCTCAAGGAGGCACCTCTCCCTCGGGGTCCCAGGGAGGCAGCTCTTTCTCTGTCTCCTCCTGTGAGGGCCAGGCTGGGCTGGGGGAGTGTGACAGGTGAAAACTTGCATTTCCTGCATGTTTTTGCCTACTGTTCTTTTGAGCCATTTTGTCTTTTTCTCATGTAAGTGCTCCTTCTGTGGTAAAGACATTGTCCCTTTGCCTGTCATATTTTTCTAGTTTTTCATTTGACTTAACTTTGTTTATGATGATTTTGAGGTATAAAGTGTTCTATGGTTTGACTTTTGAGATACTTCTTAAATTAAGTAATAGAGATACATTCTTGTTGTAAAAACTTAAAACAGTTTGAAAAACCTAGTCTGTTTCAATCTCTGTCCCCAGAGCACTCTGTCTAGTGCTCTCCCCCTCCTGCTGAAACCACTTGGGTTTTATTCTGGAATTTGTACACACTTTATTCTTTTATGTTTTTTTTTTTCTTTTGCATTTCTTTTTAGAGAGGCATTCTTTATCCTTAGGTTACATATTCATCTGTATTTTCTTTATATGTAATTATTGAGGTCAATTGCAGTGTATTATAGTAAACAATATGAGATAATTAACCATTTTTCTTCAATAATTTGGAATTTAGCATATGGTATAGAACGAAGCAGGGCTTCCCTGGTGGCTCAGACAGTAAATTTGCCTGCAATACAGGAGACCCGGGTTCGATCCTTGGGTTGAGAAGGTCTGCTGGAGAAGGGAAAGGCAACCCACTCCAGTATTATTGCCTGGGAAATCCCATGGACAGAGGAACCTGGTGGACTACAGTCCATGGGGTTGCAAAGAGTCAGACACGACTGAGCATGCTCATAGAGTCTTAAATGTCTTAGAAACTAATACTAGTGTAATATACACATGGGTGTCTATTTTTTAGTTTTCAAATTCCATTTTGGAATAATTTTAGGCCACAAGAAGTTGTGAAAATAGAAAGTGAGTCTTCATGTACCTTTTATCTAATGTCCCTCAATGATAACATCTTACATAGCTATACTACATTATCAAAACCGGGAAAGAGACATTGGTACAGTACTATTAACCACTGTTTTTCCTGGGTCACATACCTTCTAGGATTACCCTGAGAGTCCACTTGGTGAATAACCATGCAAAACAGTCATGGAAGTAGCTGCTTTTCAGCTATCTTATTTACAGTCAGACTCCACAGTGTGTATTAAAAGAAATAAGAAGTGGAGTAAAGAAACCGAGGATATCAAGGAAGCTAGTGGACATTCTGGTCAAAGCCAGCTCTACACAATTTCCTTTTTTTCCTTCCTCTGACAGACTTTTCCATGTTCCCCAAGTAGCCAACCAAACATTTCATAGAATAGCAGATTTCTTGTCCTGTTTGGTAACAATACATCTTTCTTCAGCTTTACCCTGTTTCCAGGCGAGGAGCCAGGAGTCAGGTTTGTCAGGGCAGCAGAGGGAATCCATAACCTCTGCTGTTGTTACAAGTTAGAAGCAAACCCTGTTGCCCTCCCCTGTGGCTGAGACAAAGGAAAATAATGTGACAAGGGCGAATTGACAGCGGCCACCTCTGCCAGCAAACGCTAGAACAGCTGAGAATTTCAGGTTACCTTGGTTGAGTAAACTTAGGGCTGCCCCGGACGTTGTTTCTCATGCAGATAATTTGGTCTTGGCACTTGCTTGAGGTCATATTGAAAGAAAATGAAAGTATTGGTCACTTAGTCATGTATGATTCTTTGCAACCCCATGAACTTAGCCCACCAGGCTCCTCTGTCCCTGGGATTCTCCAGGCCAGAATACTGGAGTGAGTTGCCATTCCCTTCTCCAGGAGATCTTCCCAACCCAGGGACAGAACCCAGGTCTCCCACACTGCAGGCAGAGTCTTTACTATCTGAGCCACCAGGGAAGCCAAGCATAAGCTTATTATAAGGTGCCATTGATGTGATAATGATGCACTTCAGGTTCTTAGGCTTAGGGGAAAAAAAGGAAAAAAAATGTCACTTTATGAAGACATCAAAGATATCTTTTTCTAAGAGAGAGGCCTTGTGTGGTAGGGAAAGATACATTACAGTGATGTGACAAATTAAGTTCTGGCTTTTTAGGGGGTTCAGATCTGAAATACGATTGTATCTAACTGGGGTATAATCTTCAGAAGCTGTTAACTAACATGACTGGCATTTTTTCCTATCACAATAAAGACTTACCATGGATGTGCCCTGCCTGAAGAAATCACAGTAAACAGAAATTTGCTTTTAGAGATTTGCTAGTTAATCTCAAATTAGGGCTTTAAACATTAATTTACAGAAAATTTTCTCCATTTATGAGATAACTTATTTGGTACTTTTAAAACTCCTACAGAGCAATTTAAACCATGTAATTTACCAAAAAAACAAAAACAAAACCCAAACAAAAACCACGCTTCATTTTTACACAACTGTTCTAAACTGCTAACATTAAATTCACCTGCATAAAAAAGCAGGGGCACTCTCCCCCTCTCACTCCCTCTCTCCCATTTTTCTCTCCCCCTTCTCCCCGCTCCTTCCCTCCTTCCCCCTCTTCATATCTATCTATATCTTTGTCTCTCTTCTCTCCCTCTTTTCTCTCTCAATCTCTCTCTCCTGTTACACGAAGGAATATCACAGGATCTTAAGTATGGTACCTCATTCTAGTTAAATGTGTGCATTCAAATGACCAACAGGCAGACATTTATTTTTACAAACTAGCAAATCTCTAAAAATAGTATGAAAATATAAAAAATACTCTTCTATTTATAATAATAATAGTCCATTTAAAATGATCCCTTTGTCTTCCGTCAAATTTCAAGCTAATAAAGCTAGTGATTTTTGTTTTCTCTGGCATAGTTTAGGAATGTGCCCCTGTTTTGATTTTGGTAGCATCTCTAAGAGACTACATTTTCGAAAGTTTATAATTCTAAACTATAATTAAAATGGAAGAAAAGGATTATGTCTAGAAGTTGATTAGGATTCCAAGTCCGGAGTAAACAAGAACTGTACAATAACTTTAAGATACCTGTTAATAGTGAAGTGAAAGTCACTCAGATGGAATTCTCCAGGCCAGAATACTGGAGTGGGTAGCCTTTCCCTTCTCCAGGGTATGTTCCCAACCTAGGGATCAAACCCAGGTCTCCTGCATTGCAGGTGGATTCTTCACCAGCTGAGCCACCAGGGAAGAATATGTGTCATGAAAAAAAGTGCAAAGTAGAATAAGAATAAAATACTAATTAAGAAATTAGTCCCTTTTAAAGCCTTAATTCAGGCATTATCCTAAAAGAAAAATCCTTTCTAAGAAAACATACTCTATGAAAACTAATGTTGACTGTCCTTATACAGAGTACCCTAGACTTAATAATTTGGAAGCAAAATCTTGTTCATTCTACTTAGCCCTATTACCCCACCCCACCCCCCAATTTTTTTTTTTTTTGCTAATTACTTTTGGCACACTGGAAAGTTACTGATTGATGTGATGCAAAAGCCACGATAGCCAAAGATTTCCATTTTTTGCTATCAACTCAATGAGTGGGAATACCTCTGCCCTCAGTAAGTACATAAACCAAATTAGGGAAAATTTGTAACTAGTACACAAAACAGCTGCTAAAAGCCTGTGAATGTTCAGAATAAAAGGAATAATGAGGAGCAAGTACTAGAAAATCAGACAGAGGAAGACAAAAATAAGCATTCAGGAGAGCCATTTGGCAAGCAGAGGCTCATTTTTAAATCTTGATTCGTTCAGAGATGGTGGATTATAGTGTCTGTCTTAGCCAGGAGATACACACATGTAACGCGATTATTCTGCCCCTCTTTTTAAAGTAGCCTGCACACCACTGCCATTATGAAGCCAGTGACTCCAGAACTGACCGGGGCAGAAGCTGCTGCAAAGGTTAATCTGATCAAATTCAATAGATCCTCCTGGAATCCTCTCTATCCGCAGAAGTTACCATATATTAGAGCAGTGAGGGAGCCGGGGCCAAGTCTTCACTACTGAGAAAAGCTTCCAGAGAAAGAAATTCAGGTGACCTAGGGTATGAAAAATTAGGCCTCTTCTTTGGTGAAGAATTAGGAAGTGATTCTTATTGAAGTTATTTGTGCTTTTGTTTTTAAATAATATACAGATTAAAATGTTTTCAAATAGTATAAAAGGTTATACAGTGAAAACTAAAACTTTTGCAGTTAAAAGCTGAACTGTGTTTTCTTTAAAAAAATCAGATGGAGGAATACGTTATGTATTAAAAGAAAAGCCTCTAGAAGATCTAAATGGGAGGGATAAGACAATGACAGAAGAAATGAGGATTTCTGGCAGTTTGCAGTTTTGGTCAGAGAAGGAAGAGACTTATGTAAAGGCTTCTGGATTTTTCATCATATCACACCTTTCCCAATCCTACATTATAAAAAAGATCCCCATATTTCCCTTTGTATTTTTCTCCTTCCTTCCTTTCTTTCTTTTTTAACTTTGATCTGTCTGAAGTACATTTTAATAGAAGGAGTGAAGTAGAGATTTAATTTTTTCTATATGACCACCCTTTTGTCCTAACACTATTTATTCAATAGTCCCATCTTTTTTTGCCACTGATTTTAAATGTTTCTGTTAATACATTCAGTTCAGTTCAGTCACTCAGTCATGTCTGACTCTTTGTGACCCCATGGACTGTAGCACGCCAGGCTTCCCTGTCCATCACCAACTCTTGGAGTTTGTGCAAACTCATGTCCATCAAGTCAGTGATGCCATCCAACCATTTCATCCTTTGTTGTCCCCTTCTCCTCCTGCCTTCAGTCTTTCCCAACATCAGGGTCTTTTCAAATGAGTCAGCTCTTTGTATCAGGTGGCCAAAGTATTGGAGTTTCAGCTTCAACATCAGTCCTTCCAATGAATATTCTGAACTGATTTCCTTTAGGATGGCCTGGTTGGATCTCCTTGCAGTCCAAGGGACTCTCAAGAGTCTTCTCCAACACCACAGTTTAAAAGCATCAATTCTTTGGCGCTCAGCTGTCTTTATAGTCCAACTCTCACATCCAAACATGACTAATGGAAAAACCATAGTTTTGACTAAACAAACCTTTGTTGGCAAAGTAATGTCTCTGCTTTTTAATATGCTGTCTAGGTTTATCATAGCTTTTCTTCCAAGGAGCAAGCATCTTTTAATATTATGGCCACAGTCACCATCTGCAGTGATTTTGGAGCCCCCCATAATAAAGTCTGTCACTGTTTCCATTGTTTCCCCATCTATTTGCCATGAAGTGATGGGACCAGATGCCATGATCTTCGTTTTCTGAATGTTGAGTTTTAAGCCAACTTTTTCACTCTCTTTCACTTTTATCAAGAGGTTCTTTAGTTCCTCTTCACTTTCTGCCCTAAGTGTGGTGTCATCTGCATATCTGGGATTATTGATATTTCTCCCGCCAATCTTGATTCCAGCTTGTGCTTCATCCAGCCCAGCATTTCTCATGATGTACTCAGCATATAAGTTAAATAAACAGGGCGACAGTATATAGCCTTGACATACTCCTTTCCCAATTTGGAACCAGTCTGTTCCATGTCCAGTTCTAACTGTTGCTTCTTGACCTGCATACAGATTTCTCAGGAGGCAGGTCAGGTGGTCTGGTATTCCCATCTCTTTAAGAATTTTCCCATCTCTTTAAAAATACTCTTTAAGAATTTTAATATGTACTGAATTCCATGTGATTTTTTTCTCTTCCATTGATCTGTCTAGTCATATTCAACACTATTTTAGTTGTTATAACTTTATAAGTTTTAATATCTGTAAGGATATATTTCTTGTTACTTTTTTCTTGTTATTCTTCAGGATTTTACTGATGATTCTCGTACTTTCCATATGAATTTTAAGATCAGTTTTCGGGTTTTTAAAAAATCCTATAGTTTACATTTATCTGAATTGCATTAAATTTATGGATGAATCTATGGCATTAATTTTTTTCCATCCAAAATTAGGGTATGCTTTTCCATTTATTTAATATTTCTTTTGTGTCCCTCAGTAGCATTTAGAGTTTTTTTCTGATAGAGCTTGAGCCGAGCAGCCTTACTTTTATTGTTATTTACAGTAACTTTTCTTTTGATTCTTTTCAGTTTTCCAGATAAATAACCATATCACTGGCACATAATGATTATTTTATTTTCTCTTTTCCAATTTTTATATTTCCTATTTCTTTCTCTTATAATTGTGTTGTCTAGTACCTCCAGAATACAGAATATAATAGTGGTGCTAGAAGATGTCTCTGCCCTACTTATGACTTTAAAAGGAATGTTTCTAGTGTTTACCCAGTAAGTGTGAATCATAGCTTGTTTTACATAAATATCTTTATTTCTCCTTACTCAGCTTTTTTTGGGGGAATGAGGTAAAGTAGAAAAGGATAGCTTTATTGCTTTGCCAAGCAAAGGGAGCCACAGTGGGCTGATAGCCTCAAAGTAAGTGTCCCTTACTTAACGTTTCTTTCTTTTTTTTTTAAAGGGAAATAATCTTTAATTTGTAAATCTCTTACATGAGTCGAGAATAAAAAAGAACCAACAGTTTCTAAAAGTGAAATAGATAATATTGGAATATTTAAAGTTTACTGAGTGGAACTTTTTTTTTTAAGTGGAGTATAGTTGATTTGCTTACTGAGTGGAACTTCTTTTTTTTTTTTTTTTAAGTGGAGTATAGTTGATTTGCAATGTTGTAGTAGTTTCTGCTGTACAGCAAAGTGAATCAGTTACATATAGTCATACAGCCATTCCTTTTTATTTTTTTATTTTAGGTTTGTTTTTTTTTTTTTGCCACATCTCACAGCTTTTGGGATCTCGGTTCCCCAATCAGGAATTGAACCCGGGCCACAGCTGGGCAAGCCTGGAATCCTAACCACTAGGCAATGAGGAAACTCCCTCTCCACTCTTTTTTAGATTCTCTTCTCATGTAGGCCATTACAGAGTACTGAGTATAGAGTTCCCTGTACTATACAATAGGTCCTTACTAGTTGTGTATTTTATATATAGCAGTGTGTGTGTGTCAATCTGGGTCTCCTGATTTATCCCTCCACCCCCCTCTTTTCCCCCTTGTTAACCATAAGTTTGTTTTCTGCACTTGTGACTCTGTTTTGTAAATAAGTACATTTATACTCCACATTTCTTGACTCATTCTCTCCCCTGAATACAAAATATTTCTTTTCATCCATTGTTAAAAACTTGTATTTGTTCTTCCGTTGCCTAATAGTCATCCTTAATTGCATCATCCAAAGACAGTAAAACTCAGGATGTGGACGAATAAGCTAAAAATAAGGGAAACCTGAATTAATGGTTGAAAGAATTAAAAGCTCTGTTCTACCTGTGAATCAGTTTCCTGAGCAATCAGCTTCACCTAGAGTAGAAGCCAGTGACTGAAACTGGAATTGCCATTGGCTTGAGCAGTTTGGTGTGTCTAGAAGTGCTGAAGACTTAAGAGTTTTTCTGGGTCTTTTTAAAAATAAGTTTTTTGGAACTCCCATTAAGAAAAAACCATGGTAGTTTTAAAAATTGTAAGAGAAGAGTGGATTTTAATCTTTGAAGGAAAAGAAAAGAAATTTACTCCCTGTCATGGAGAGGCAGTGAGAATAGTGGAAGAATTTTAAGCTTCAGAGTCTGACCATCATTCCAAATCCTGGGCTGCTGCCTCTTGCCTGTGCAGCTTTGGTTAGGATACTGAGCAGCTCTGCTTCATGGCTTTTTTCTTAGTCTCATCACATGATGAGAAACTGCTGTTCTTTGGTACAAGTTTTGCTCTATAGCATTTATGGCATTATATGAAAATGGCATAAATGAGTGTTTAAGCCACAAAGAGTGTTTCCTTCTCTCAGTAATGGAAGTAAAGACTAGTCACACTTGATATATTTTAGGGAGATTTTCTTGGGATGATTGGGGGCCTTTGCTCTACATTTGGTACATCTGGGACAATTATAGCCGGCCTCTGCCAATGATAATTACTGTGTCTTTGTTACTCTGCTTCTCTGTCATGATTGCCTCCACAAGGGTCCTCTGAGCTAAAGACCGGTTTCTTCCCGTCTCCTTTTGTCAGCTTGTCTGGTGTGGCCTTGTGGTAATCATAACACTTGATTGGTTCCCAAAAAGCAGCTCAACTCTCTTGATCTTTCTGGCTCCTCTCATGAGAGACTTCAGACAAGTACCCAAGCTGACCAGAGAGCACAGAGGTGCGTGTGCATGCAGGCTAGATTGCTTCATTTGTGTCTGACTCTTTGCAACCCTATGGACCATAGCCTGGCAGGCTTCTCTGTCCATAGGGTTCTCTAGGTAAGAATACTGAAGTGGATTGCCATGCCCTCCTCCAGAGGATCTTCCAGACCCAGGGATCGAACCTGCATCTCTTATGTCCCTTGTATTGGCAAGCGGGTTCTTTACCACTAGTGCCATCTGGGAGGCCCCTGGAGGTGTATGGGCCATAGTATACTCACTGTGCCTAGATAAGAATGGGGTACAGGAAGGGATCAAAAGGGATATGAAGCAGAAAGGAGACTGAGCAGAAAGAGAGATGCTGGGGCACAATGTAAAGAACTTTAAATACCAAGCTAAAAAATTAGGACCAGTGAAAATCTTTTGAAAAATTTTTTTGAAGAAGTAATGATATGATCCACCTTGTACTTTAGAAGTATAACTCTAGTCATAGATTGTAAACGCTACACAAATGGTACTTCAACTTTATTGCACATAAGAATTGCTTTTTAAAATGAGCATCGCTAGGCCTCACCTGAAGAGATTCTGATTAAGACTGAGATGAGGCCTTGGGAACAGTGTTTTTAACAAGATCATCAAACCACACTATAAGAAAACAATGGACTGCAGATTGAAGGAGAGAAATTAGTTGGCATACTATTGTATCAATAATATACAGGAGAAAAAATACCTCAAGAGAACTAGCTTTAACAAGTACAGTAGAAGAAAAAATCATTTTCTAGTGACTTTTCTCCAAAAAATCACCTAATTTTTAATTTTAGTTAATACATATCAGTGTAAAGTGAAAAATGAAAGTGTTAGTTGCTCAGGTGTGTTCGACTCTTTGAGATCCAATAGACTGTAGCCTACTAGGCTCTGTCCATGAAATTTTCCAGGCAAGAACACTGCAGTGGGTTGCCATTCCCTTTTCCGGGGGATCTTCCCGACCCAGGAATCAAACCCAGGTCTCCTGCATTGCAGGCAGATTTTTTACTGTCTGAGCCACTAGGGAAGCCCTCTCAGTGTAAAATGTGAATCAAACAGAAAACCAGAAGGAGTTATTAATAAAAGTTAGGTTTCAGTTCAAATGGAAAAACTAAGAGAGCCATCCCTGCCTTTATTTTTTTTTTTAGGTTAAAGTATTAAAACCCCTAAATACAATTTCTGCTTTCTATCTACCTAATATTTAGGATATATGTATTTACAAGTATAAAGTAGGTTTGCTGCTGCTGCTAAAAGTCACTTTAGTCGTGTCCGACTCTGTGCGACCCTATGGACAGCAGCCAACCAGGCTTCTCTGTCCCTGGGATTCTCCAGGCAAGAATACTGGAGTGGGTTGCCATTTCCTTCTCCAACGCATGCATGCATGCTAAGTCACATCAGTCATGTCCGACTCTATGCAACCCTATGGACAGCAGCCCACCAGGCTCCTCTGGCCACGGGATTCTCTAGACAAGAATACTGGAGTGGGTTGCCATTTCCTTCTCCAATAAAGTAGGTTTAGGTCTCACCTATACTCTTAAATGAGGAGATACCCCTCGTCTAAGGTAAGGAGCAGCGGCTACGCGTTGCTGGAGCAGCCGTGAAGAGATACCCCACGTCCAAGGTAAGAGAAACCCAAGAAAGACAGTAGGTGTTGCAAGAGGGCATCAGGGCAGACACACTGAAACCATACTCACAGAAAACTAGTCAATCTAATCACACTAGGACCACAGCTTTGTCTAACTCAATGAAACTAAGCCATATCCGTGGGGCCACCCAAGACAGGCAGGTCATGGTGGAGAAGTCTGACAGAATGTGGTCCACTGGAGAAGGGAATGGCAAACCACTTCAGTATTCTTGCCTTGAGAACCCCATGAACAGTATGAAAAGGCAAAATGATAGGATACTGAAAGAGGAACTCCCCAAGTCAGTAGGTACCCAATATGCTACTGAAGATCAGTGGAGAAATAACTCCAGAAAGAATGAAGGGATGGAGCCAAAGCAAAAGCAATACCCAGTTGTGGATGTGACTGGTGATAGAAGCAAGGTCCGATGCTGTAAAGAGCAATATTGCATAGGAACCTGGAATGTCAGGTCCGTGAATCAAGCAAATTGGAAGTGGTCAAACAAGAGATGGCAAGAGTGAACGTCGACATTCTAGGAATCAGCGAACTAAAATGGACTGGAATGGGTGAATTAAACTCAGATAACCATTATATCTACTACTGCGGGCAGGAATCCCTCAGAAGAAATGGAGTAGCCATCATGGTCAACAAAAGAGTTCGAAATGCAGTACTTGGATGCAATCTCAAAAATGACAGAATGATCTCTGTTCATTTCCAAGGCAAACCATTCAATATCACAGTAATCCAATCCAGTTACTGCCCCAACCAGTAACGCTGAATAAGCTGAAGTTGAACGGTTCTATGAAGACCTACAAGACCTTTTAGAACTAACACCCCAAAAAGATGTCCTTTTCATTATAGGGGACTGGAATGCAAAAGTAGGAAGTCAAGAAACACCTGGAGTAACAGGCAAATTTGGCCTTGGAATCT
>NW_011494640.1:4073780-4074232 GCF_000754665.1 Bison bison bison
AAGAGATTGGAGTACCAGACCACCTGACCTGCCTCTTGAGAAATTTGTATGCAGGTCAGGAAGCAACAGTTGGAACAACAGACTGTTTCCAAATAGGAAAAGGAGTACGTCAAGGCTGTATATTGTCACCCTGCTTATTTAACTTATATGCAGAGTACATCATGAGAAACGCTGGGCTGGAAGAAGCACAAGCTGGAATCAAGATTGCTGGGAGAAATATCAATAACCTCAGATATGCAGATGACACCACCCTTATGGCAGAAAGTGAAGAGGAACTCAAAAGCCTCTTGATGAAGGTGAAAGAGGAGACTTAAAAAGTTGGCTTAAAACTCAACATTCAGAAAACGAAGATCATGGCATCCGGTCCCATCACTTCATGGGAAATAGATGGGGAAACAGTGGCAGACTTTATTTTTGGGGGCTCCAAAATCACTGCAGATGGTGACTGCAGC
>NW_011494640.1:4074332-4074869 GCF_000754665.1 Bison bison bison
AATAGCTGTGAAAAGAAGAGAAGCGAAAAGCAAAGGAGAAAAAGAAAGATATAAGCATCTGAATGCAGAGTTCCAAAGAATAGCAAGAAGAGATAAAGCCTTCTTCAGTGATCAATGCAAAGAAATAGAGGAAAACAACAGAATGGGAAAGACTAGAGATCTCTTCAAGAAAATTAGAGATACCAAGGGAACATTTCATGCAAAGATGGGCTCGATAAAGGACAGAAACGGTATGGACCTAACAGAAGCATTAGATATTAAGAAGAGTTGGCAAGAATACACAGAAGAACTGTACAAAAAAGATCTTCATGACCCAGATAATCACGATGGTGTGATCACTCATCTAGAGCCAGACATCCTAGAATGTGAAGGCAAGTGGGCCTTAGAAAGCATCACTACAAACAAAGCTAGTGGAGGTGATGGAATTCCAGTGGAGCTATTTCAAATCCTGAAAGATGATGCTGTGAAGTGCTGCACTCAATATGCCAGCAAATTTGGAAAACTCAGCCGTGGCCACAGGACTGGAAAAGGTCAGTT
>NW_011494640.1:4074969-4108228 GCF_000754665.1 Bison bison bison
CCATCACTTCATGGGAAATAGATGGGGAAACAGTGGCAGACTTTATTTTTGGGGGCTCCAAAATCACTGCAGATGGTGACTGCAGCCATGAAATTAAAAGACGCTTACTCCTTGGAAGGAAAGTTATAACCAACCTAGACAGCATATTGAAAAGCAGAGACATTACTTTGCCAACAAAGGTCCGTCTAGTCAAGGCTATGGTTTTTCCAGTGATCATGTATGGATGTGAGAGTTGGCCTGTGAAGAAAGCGGAGCGCCGAAGAATTGATTCTTTTGAACTGTGGTGTTGGAGAAGAGTCTTGAGAGTCCCTTGGACTGCAAGGCGATCCAACCAGTCCATTCTGAAGGAGATAAGCCCTGGGATTTCTTTGGAAGGAATGATGCTAAAGCTGAAACTCCAGTACTTTGGCCACCTCATGCGAAGAGTTGACTCATTGGAAAAGACTCTGATGCTGGGAGGGATTGGGGGCAGGAGGAGAAGGGGACGACAGAGGATGAGATGGCTGGATGGCATCACTGACTCGATGGATGTGAGTCTGAGTAAACTCCGGGAGTTGGTGATGGACAGGGAGGCCTGGCGTGCTGCAATTCATGGGGTCACAAAGAGTCGGACACGACTGAGCGACTGAACTGAACTGAACTGATACTCTTAAACGGGCTTCCCAGGTAGCACAGTGGTAAAGAATCCACCTGCCAATGCAGGAGACCCAAGAGATGATCCCTGGGCTCGATCCCTGGGTCAGGAAGATACCCTGGAGTAGGAAATGGCAACCTGCTCCAGTATTCTTGCCTGGAAAATTCCATGGACAGAGGAGCCTGGTGGGCTATAGTCCTTGAGGTCACAAAGAGACACAACTGAGCAACTAAGCACACATATGTACATTTAAACAGATGAAGGTGGGAAAAGAAATGCTGATTAATATATGAGCAACAAAAAGGACAGCAAGAGATTTTCTAGGAATTATAAGGTTTTGAGTGGATAAACCAAAATCAAACATTAATTCATATAACTAACTTGTAATTTTTCCCTTGTTGAAGATTATATAGCATTTTAAGATAATGTGCTTTTATTAGAGAATGTGAAATAGCTCAGAAGACGTTGCTTCCTTTTTTTTTCTTTTTCCAGTCCTGAATAATTATGATATAATAATGTCATACTTTTGTATCAAGTTTGTGTGTGTGCTTAGTCTTGTCTGACTCTTTGTGACCCCCATGGACTGTGGCCTCCCAGGCTCCTCTGTCCATGCAGTTTTCCGGGCAAGAATACTGGATCAGGTTATCATTTCCTACTCCAGGGGTTCTTCCCGACCCAGAGACTGAACCCACATCTCTTGTGTCTCCTGCATTGGCATGTGGATTCTTTATCATGGTGCCTTCTGGGAAGCCCTGTATCAAGTTTATCAGTTTATAAACCATTTTTATAGGTATTTCATATAATCCTGCAGTAACCTTAAGGGTTAAAGTATTATCAGTAGTTGACAAACTAAAACTTGGGCAGGATAAATGACTTAATCTAAGATCACACAAATATTATATGGTAGAAATTGGACTCTCATCCAGGTGTTCTGCTCCAAACCAATTTTGTTTTCCTCTGTCTCAGCTTTTCCTTGTTACTGTATACTAATATACCCTGTGGTGTCTGTCTTCCCCTCTACAATCCAAATGCATCCCTGAGACTTAACAGGTGAACATCTTAAATATTTTTTTTTTAATATTTACTTACTTGTATTATTTATTTGGCTGAGCCAAGTCTTAGCTGAGGCATGCAAACTCTTAGTTGCAGCGTGTGGGATCTAGTCCTTGACCAGGGATGGAACACAGGCCCTCTTCATTGAGACAGCTGAGTCTTAGCCACTGGACCACCAAGGAAATCCCGTCTTAAATATTTTTAAACAAATTGCTTAGTGTTGAAATATTTTCATGTAGATAGATCATTTAGGTATCAGAGCACAGTTATTTGATAATAAAACCAACTGAACTGATATAAATAAATAATTTGATTTTAAAATAAATAGGAAAAAAGACAAATCTCCATTGCAGAGTTCCAGATAATTCATCTAGTTATTCTTCCCACTGGGACATGGGGTATAACTCCCCACCCCTTAATTCATGCTGCATACAGTGACTTATTTCTAAGAGTACAATATGGAAAGAAGGGGAAATGATTGTGTACAATGGAGAAGGCTAACAAATACTACCTCAGCCAGGCAATTGAGGTCAGCATCAACAGTGATAAGTCATGTTGACATTATGTACCCTTGACATGATATGATGGAAATGGCCCTTTACTTCAGTGGTCTTCCTCCTCAAAACCCACAACTCCAGTCTAATCATAAGAAAAAACATCAGACAAACCCCAGTTGATGGACATCCAGGAAATACCTAACCAGTTCTCAACACTGTCAAGGTCACCAAAAACAAGGAAGGTCTGAGAAATTCTCACAGCCAAGAAGAGTTTCAAGGGACTTCCCTGGTGGTCCAGTGGTTAAGACTCGGTGTTCCCAATGCAGGGGACACCAGTTCAATCCCTGGATGGGGAACTAAGATCCTGCATGCTACATAGTGGCACAACCAAAATAAATAAATAAAAGTTATTGTTTAAAAAAAAAGAACTTCAGGAGACACGACAACTAAATGTAATGTGGATTCCTGAATGGGATCCTGGGACAGAAAAAGGACATTGCATAAAAACTAAGGAAATCTGAAGAAACTATGAAGTGAAGTGAAAGTCGCTCAGTCATGTCTGACTCTGCGACCCCATGGACTATACGGTCTGTGGAATTCTCCAGGCCAGAATACTGGAGTGGGTAGCCTTTCCCTTTTCCAGTGAATCTTCCCAATCCAGGGATTGAACCCAGGACTTTAATTAATGTTAATGTATCAGTGTTGGTTCATAAGTTGCAGCAAACATAAGATGTTTATATAAAGGGAAACTGGTGTTGGGTATATGAGAACTCTACTATCTTACAGCTTTTCTGTAAGTCTAAAACTAAAATTTAAAGTTTATTTTTTTAAAAAAAGGGCTAGAATAGAATAACACTTGATAAGCCAATTCCCTTCTTGGTGAATTGCTGTGAATTGAAATCTTATGTATCTTCCATCCTTAGATTGGTATCAGGGTTGCAGTTAATATCATTAGAGAATTATCTCAGTATCATTGCAGATTATCCAGCTTGAGTATGAATTATCTTTAAGGAAGTGAGTAAATTTTTTGGTTTTAAGTAAAGAAAACCCACAAAATTATCAGAATAATGCCTAAATATATGGTGACCCTGAGTATAAGGCAATTTCTTATCTTTCCAATGAAAAAATATTTTAAAAAGGGATGTGGATGAAATATTTTTGCATACATATTTAAGATCATAATTTTAATAAAATAATATTAATTTAGAACTATTATTTCCCTCCACCTGTCACTTTTTTTTTTTTTAGTTCTACCAGTTTATTGCTACCAACACATCTCCCTCCACCCTGATGCACACATGGTCAATCATGTAACCCCATGGACTGCAGCCCACCAGGCTCCTCTGTCCATGGACTTTTCCAGGCAAGAATACTGGAGTGGGTCACCTGTCACTTTTTATGAAACAACATTGCCTAGATTTTTTTCACATGTGACTTTGATGTCAGTCTTCGGCACACAGTAGGTTGTCAGTAAGCTTTTATTGAATGAATGATAGTTTGAAATCAGATATATAGGGAGCCCTGCATCAGTCTGGGAGGATCCATTGAAGGTTTTTTACCAAGAGAGCAACACACAAAGGTGGAGGGGTATTTAGCCTTTTTTTCAGGGGAGATGAAGATACCACAAATCCTCTGCTTCTGGGAAGCCAGCTGTGGCCAGGTGTTGGCCTTGGGGCAAGAAGAAACCTTGACCCAGGAGTCAGGCAGATCTGATTTTAGAAACTGCTGGAAACCGAGTGGTCCCAGGTGTCTTTGAGGAGGTGGCACTGAAGCCAGGACCTGAGGGTGTGAAGAGTCAGGACAAAAGCAGGGAGAAGAGACTGTGGGAGCAGAACATAGCAACTGGGGGACCCTGGAAACTACACAAAGGACTTTTTTTTTTCCTAAGTGCAAAGGAAAAAATGGGGATTGACATCTGATTTACAGTTCTAAAAAACCACTTCCATCTGTGAGAATGGGTTTGAGGAGGAGGCAAGAATGGAAACAGAACTTCCCTGGTGGTCCAGTGGTTAAGAATCTGCCTGCCAGTGCAGGGGACATGGGTTCAATCCCTGATCTGGGAAGATTCCACATGTTCTGGGGCAACTAAGCCCATGTGCCACAGCTGCTGAAGCCCTTGCACCTAGAGCCTGTGCTGTGCAACAAGAGAAACCACTGCAATGAAAAGCCCGAGCACCACAATGAAGAGTAGTTCCCATTCACCGCAAGTAAAGAAAGCCCACACAAAGCAATGAAGACTCTGTGTGGCAAAAAATAAATTTATAAAAAGGAGACTGGAAGCAAGGAGGCCAGGTTGGAAATGATAAGCAATAATAGTGATAATAATAATAGCTAACACATGGCTAACTAAATGCCCAGGCACTTTTTAAGCTCTTGTATGAACCAACTCACTTAAGTGTACCTCCCAGTAAGCAACTCTTTCATTCTTGAAAATACCACAGTTGTTTTTTTTTTTTAATATAGTTGCTGGACAATATTAGATAAGTTGCAGATGTATAATATATTGTAATTCACAATTTTTAAAGGTTATACTCCATTTATGAAAGTGTTAGTTGCTGACTCGTGTCCAGCTCTTTGCAACCAACCCCGTGGACGGTAGCCCACCAGGCTCCTCTGTCCATGGGATTCTCCAGGCAAGAATACTGGAGTGGTAGCCATTCCTGTCTCCAGGGGACCTTCTTGACCCAGGTCTCCTGCATTGCAGGCAGGTTCTTTACCATCTGAGCCACCAGGGAAGCTATACTCCATTTATAGTTACTATAAAATACGGCTGTATTCCCCATGTTGTTCAATATATCCTTGTAGCTTATTTTATAGCTAATAGTTTGTACTTCCTCTTCATGTACTCTTGTATTGCCCCTCAACATACCCTCTCGCCACTGGTAACCACAGTTTGGATAATAAATTCCAGAAAACTATGAATCAGCCAATTCAGAGGGGCTTAATGGTTGGATTGCTGTTTCCTTCTCCACCCATCAATTTCAAACCATTCTGTGAAAGTCATTAACCAAAACGCTCTATGGTGCAATATTAAAGTAGAAAAAACTAGAACTGACCTCTCAACTTGCCGAACCTCTTCCTCTCTGTTCCCTTCTGTCCTCACCCTATCTCTTGGTTCTGAGTTTATATGGGCTTTTTTTTTCCTTCTTTAGCTCTCTCCCTCGAGTCCCTTTTCCTGTTCTTGTGTGTTCTGTGTTTCTTTCCTCTTTCCCCTCTTTGCCTTCCTCATTCCCTCTCTATTACCTTGCCTTGCCTTAATGTCCCTCATTTTTCCCTCCCTTAACTGGCCAGTGAGATACTGGCATGTCCAGTGAGTCTGTTCTGTTCAGCATATTAATGTTGTTAATACAATGTATATTATATATACAGTATAATAATGAATGTTCATCTTATTCAGTAATTAATCAAAAATTAATGTTTACTATTTCCATTTAAAACTAATTAAGACCCACAAGACTCAATGTACTCTTCCAAAATGCTTCTATAGATGATTGTTATGAAGTATTTTAAGTCTTTGTATCCCAGTTCCTGAACTGACATCTCTAGGAGAAATTTACCTAGTACCCTGTTCATGTCCAGTATTCTTGCCTGGAGAATCCCATGGACAGAGGAGCCTGGCAGGCTACAGTCCACGGGATCGCAGGAGTTGGACACGACCTAGCAACTAAACCACTACCACAACCACTCATCTAACTGGTTTCTTCCCACCCCCACACGCTCCCTTCCCACTCCACTACCACCTCTGCACCTCCACTGCCTTCTGTACCTCAGGACTGTCCCCAGCTCCTACATTGGACTGCATCTAATTCATACCAGACCATGTCTGTTTCTTAAAACATCAGAGGACTTATGCAACTGTCACGTTGAACCAAACGTCTCATTCTTCCATAGTTTCTCTTAGTTTATTTCCTCTGTTAACTTTCGTAAAGCCTGATACATTACAAACTATTGCTTTTGTTCTGAAGCTTCTTTTTAAGATGCTTTTATTTTACATGTGAGAGTGCATCTCCTTTTGGGTGCCTGGTTCCAAATATAGAGGTACCAGGGACAACCCCTCTTCCCCAGCAGAGGCTTCCCTTAGTAAAGGAGCGTTCCTCTGTGCTCATCTCATATATAAATCACCAGGGAGCTTTTAAATGAGAAAAGACCTGGCTGACCCAGAAGGTGGTATTTATAAATAGTCCTCCAGCCCCCGCTCCTTAAAGCTTGTCCACCTAATCCTCTTCTCTCAAGATAGGAAGTGACTTGAACTTTGAGCCTTAAAACTCACATTCTTTTTTCTTTTAAAAATCTCGTTGGCAAAAAGCTGTTAAAAAATGTTTTCAGCCAGATGATGATCGGTCATAAGAGCTTATCTTTCATTTCCAACATTTTTAGGCAAATATGCTTCTTCTTTTGTGGACCAGCTTTTCTCATTGTTATTATTTTAAGACACTTTCCTCAATCATTTTTATTTCTTTTTACTGATAGGGTATCATGGATTTGTATTTTTATGATTTAGAAAGCTGTTCCCAAATGACTCCACAGGAGATGTGGGTTCGATCCCTGGGTCAAGACAGTCCCCTGGAGGAGGAAATGGCAACCCACTCCAGTATTCTTGCCTGGGGAATCCCATGGACAGAGGAGCCTGGTGGGCTATAGTCAATGGGATCGCAAAGAGTCAGACATGACTTAGTGTCTGACTAACAACAACAACAAAAATGACTGCATCTCTATAATGAGCTAAGAGCCTTTCTTTTCACCTCTAAAATCACAGAACTTGGAGGGTCTCTAAGTAACCTTCACCCCAGTATCTTTGAATGGAGCTCTGTTTGTATTTCTCTGATTTTGTGTTGTATGTGTGGGGGTGTGTGTATGTATGTGCTCAATTGCTTAGTCTTGTTCGACTCTTTGCGACCCCTTGGACTGTGGCCCACCAGGCTGCTCTGTCCATGGGATTCCCCAGGCAAGAATAATGGAGCGGGTTGCCATTTCCTCCTCCAGAGGATCTTCCCAACCCAGGGATCAAACCCATGTCTCCTGCATTGGCAGATGGATTCTTTACCTCTCTGCTACCTGGGAAGCTTTTTGTATTATTTATTGGGGCTAAAATGTCACAGGTTTAGGATTATGAAATGAACATATGATATAGACACTAGTAAATAATATTCCAGATTAGGGTACATACAGGAAATGCCTAATTGTTGAAGTGGCCGAAGATACTTTTTTTTTTTTACTATATTTTCCCCAATATTAATTAAATCCTTAATCTGATTATTTATAAAGAGAAGAGATGTTTACATTAAGGAATTAAGCTATATGTTTTTAGCAGCCTCTCTGCCTTATAAAATGGAGGAAACAAATTCACTATCTACTAACTATCAGACAGAATAATTTAAGGCTATTTTCTTTTTATCCCCTGACAGATTGAAGAGTATGTCGTGGTCCCAGGCTTTTGTTTGCTGACCTGGGTCAGGGACAGTAATGCTTTTTCTAGAAGCTACTAGGTCTGATCCATCTGTTGCTTTGTGAGGAGAACTCCTTCCCCAAGGCTTTTCTTATAGTAGTTTTGCTAGAATGTCCTACTTGCATTGTGAGCCTGGAAATTTAGAAGTAATTTTAGTTCTCTTATTTAAGAAAGGCTGGTGTCCATTGTGGCTATATTAGTACATAAGAGACTATCTGCAGGAAAAGAATGAAAAGCATGTACACTGCAGGTTGAATGAGTACTGTGTCTTCTGAAAACCTTGGGCTTAAATGTCTAAGGCAGTTCTGTTTAGATCTGAGTTCAGCATGGACTTGCTAGAGCAGTAGTGCCTGTTTTATTTCTCCAGTTGGGGAAGCTTTCTCTTAATACACGGAGACTCTAGAATGGGTAAGTATATGTATGTTGTTGTTCAGTCGCAGATTTGTGTCCGACTCTTTGCAACCCCCATGAACACCAGGCTTCCCTGTCCTTCACTGTCTCACAGAGTTTGCTCAAACTCATGTCCATTGAGTCGGTGATGCCATCCAACCATCTCATCCTCTGTCACCCCCTTCTCCTCCTGCCCTTATTCTTTACCAGCATCAGGGTCTTTTCCAATGAGTCGGCTCTTCGTTTCAGCATCAGTCCTTCCAGTGAATACTCATGACTGATTTCCTTTAGGATGGACAGGTTGGATCTCCTTGCTGTCCAAGGGACTCTCAAGAGTCTTCTCCAGCACCACAATTTGAAAGCATCATTTCTTTGATACTCAGCCTTCTTTATGGTCCAACTCTTACATGTGTACATGAATACTGGAAAAACCATAGCTTTGACTCTATGGACCTTTGTTGGCAAAGTGATGTCTCTGCTTTTTAATATGCTATCTAGGTTTGTCATAGCTTTCCTTCCAAGGAGCAAACATCTTTTAATTCCGTGGCTGCAGTCACCATCCACAGTGATTTTGGAGCCCAAGAAAAGAAAATCTGTCACCGTTTACACTTTTTAGGATATGGCCTAAGCAAGTGTGGATACGTTTAACTTGCTTTTAGATTCAGTTGCTAAAATTAAAAAGTGGAATGTAGAAATATGAAAGAGGTGAGAAAACCACGTAGGTGCAACAGAGCAACTGTATCAAGAGATATAATGAGGTTGCAGGAGAATTTGTTAGGATTTCGCACACTGAGAGGAGAGGAGCACAACCAACACAACTTCAAAGCAGTGGTGGGTGCATGTCCAAGGACAGTGCCCAAGCAGGTCAAAGGCATGGGAGGTTTAGGTACCAATCACATTTGGGGCACACTACTGGATAACCCTTGGTTCTCTTTTGTGACCTTTTTTATATAGCAGCAAAACTTAGAGTCTCTCCAGAGGGTTAAATGTGGAACTATTCCATACATAATGATGCTCATCAACTGTGTTGTTCAGAGTTCTGCACTGCAAACTACCCAACCCATGGAAAAGACTCTCAGAGGCTTTCTGCTGCTTCAGAACTGACTGGCAGTCAGAGGGACAAGGGACACACTTCAGGAAGCATCAGGTTGGCACAACCTGCTGCCCTACCCTGAGGAACTGCTGGCTTTTACTCAAATCTTTGTGTGACAACAGCTTCAGGGCCCCGGGTGTCCCAGCCTAGGTCATATGCTTGCCCCCAGCTGCACCGTGACTAGGAGAGAAGAAGCTGAATCCTAGTTGCTATAGTGCAAAGCACTCACTGCCTCCCACAGGGGAAAGGAGGCTGCAGGGTGCTGGTTGGGAAGAAGGTTTGGTTGCTAGACAGCCGGGGGTGGGGGGGGGAGACATATAAACTATAAACTGTATTTGTCTGGAGCTCAGTCTCTTTACAAATATTAACCATCTTTTTCAGGCTCAGCCATGCATGAAGAATATTAATTTTCTTTTCCTTTAATGCTTTGTTCATTGTTTTTAAAAACAAAAACAAACAAAAAAAACTTGGGACTATCTTTTTTAAACTTAGTCTTTATTTTTATCAGAGTTGTATGTATACTTCACATAGAATCATAGTTCTCCCTGGTTTCTAAAGACGAAGAGCATTTCATTGCTCACACTGCGATTTTCTACTCCCTGCTGCTGCTGCTAAGTCACTTCAGTCGTGTCCGACTCTGCGACCCCATAGACAGGAGCCCACCAGGCTTCCCCGTCCCTGGGATTGATTCTCCAGGCAAGAACTCCAGAAAACTATTTTCACTTCTTTCTAACTGATTTATTTGGTGTTTATCTTGATATTTCCAAATAGTGCACTGTGGTTATATCTTAATGTTTCCCTTTTAAACATTATTTATCGACTTTCCATGATGAAAATGAGTTTTTTTCTGTCTCAATACTTTACTCTTAGTCACACACACATTCTCTTCTTTTCCCATCCTCCCAGGATAATTGTGTTGAAACTATGATCTGTGTTTTTATCATCACTTTTTCAGCACTGCGATGAAGCTGTGTAGTATGCTGTGACTACTCCTTTCTCCAGTACTACATTTAATTTTTCCCTGATGCTAATAATTGTTTTTTTTAATTTGCTTAAATTTTCTATACTTCTCACTAATTTGACCCCCAAACCTCCCCTAATTGAATCAACCCTCTTTTCATATAAACACATCAGATATATGAATTTCATCTTTTTGTTTTTGTTGTTTTTAATTTCATCTTCTTAAACGTCTCCATGAGTGTTATGGCTTGCTCTTGTCTGGACCCTGAACCAGTCGCCCTCCAGGCCTGTTAAGGAGCTCTTGTCTTGGGGTCTCCTTCACCATCACTCTGAGGACCCCTTTGCTGTTTCTTGTTTTAGATCTCTTGCTTCCTGGATTCCATGTTATCCTCTTCCTTGGTCTTCCCTGTCATTTTGAAGGAGTGTGTTACTATTAGTTTCTTGAGAAAGTAAAGGTTTATTAGTTTTAGGAATCATTTCTTTAAGAATTTTAAAGGCACTGCTCCATTTTTTTCTGTCCTCCAGAGTCCCTGTTGAAAAGTCTTATGCGTTCTGATTTTGACCTTTTCGGTAACAACTCATTTTCCTTCTGGAAGCTTGTCTTTTAACCTTGATGTTCTGCAAGTTCACAGTGATGCGATTCAGGCCCTTGCTGGACCTTTGCAATCTGGGACATTTTCTTGAATTCATTTTTTTGATGACTTCCTCTCCTTGTTTTTTTCTCTTCTTTCTCAAAGTTATATTAGCTAGATGTTGGGCCTCTTGTACTGGCGTCCAGTTTTTGTATCTTTACTCTCATTTTCTATCCTTTTGCCTTTTTTTCTTTCTAAGAGTATCTCTCAACTTTGTCTTTCATCCCAGGGGACTGGGGCAGTCCCAGGGGCAGGGTCCCAGTTCTCACAGCTTATTGTCCCTGACCTGACAATAGGAGGGAATAGCAGAGGTCATTTTGGTCTTGGAAGCTGACTTCTTTGGAATGCAGCCTTCAGTTAAGCTCTTCATGTGTTCAGCTCGATGGCTAACTTCCATCTCTGTCTATGTTGTACTCCTTCATGTTGACTCAAAGAGATGCCACCTGAGACAGTCATCTGTAAATGCTGGAGATGTAGGGTCACTGTTTCTGTGTCTCTGTCTTGGGAATGGGCTGTTTACTGTTAAAGTGATGTTTGTGAAGCCATTGCCTTGAGGCCCAGAATAACCAGGCATGTTAAAGTAGACCAGGGATGAGGTGCTTGAAGTTCAGGTTCGGGATGTTTCAGACTGAGGCACCTGTGAACATTCAGTCATTTTATGTGTTCCAAATGTATTTTTATGTGTCACATGTATGTACATATATGCATGTATCTCTCAGGAAGTAGGGAACTGGAAATGAGGGTATTATATAACCTCAAAATGGTGGTAAAGAACCTACCTGCCAATGCAGGAGATGCGGGAGATGTGCTTTTGATCCCTGGGTTGGGAGGAAGGCAGGGGGAACCCACTCCAGTATTCTTGCCTGGAGAATTCCATGGACAAAGGAGGCTGTCAGGCTAAGATCCATAGGGTGGCAAAGAGTTGACCGTGACTGAAGTGACTTAGCATGCACGCAGGCTAAAAATTAGGTAAGAGACATTTGCCTACTTGCAATGAATTGTAATAGAAATGTGATCTTCCCACGTCATTGGGAAACTTGTTTTCTGCTCAGGCCCTCAGAGAATCGTAGATCGTTGGGGTGAGGACTAAGTGAGTCCCCATTGGGTTTTTCTACATAGCAAACAGATGGTATGGCAAGCTTGACGCCTCTCCCCTCTTGCTGCCTAGGCTAGGCTTGTCCTGAGAACATCCCACAGCAGTTTGATATCATCCCCGTGACCTTTGGGTGTCCTGTGCCCAGCTTGAGGAGGCCAAGGTCTACTCAGCAGCTCTTCCTGCTCCCAGGTTAATGGACTTGATAGATCCCTTGTCCCTGCCTTCCCACTTCTCCTGCAGGAAACAACAGCTAGGAAATTTGTAAGTGTAAAGACTGCTGAGCCCATGTGACCTCCTTAGGCTCCCTGCTGGTCTCTGCCTGCCAGCCTCCCAGATTGATATCTCAGCTTTGACTTTAATGGTCTCAATGGCACCCCACTCCAGTACTCTCGCCTGGAAAATCCATGGACGGAGGAGCCTGGTGGGCTGCAGTCCATGGGGTCGCTAAGAGTCGGACATGACTGAGCAATTTCACTTTCACTTTTCACGTTCATGCGTTGGAGGAGGAAATGGCAACCCACTCCAGTGTTCTTGCCTGGAGAACCCCAGGGACAGAGGAGCCTGGTAGGAGGCCGTCTATGGGGTCGCACAGAGTCGGACACGACTGAAGCGACTTAGCAGCAGCAGCAGCAGGCTAGGGGAACAGCCTAACCCAGACAGCCCATTGGCTTCCTTTGCAGCAGCTACTTAACTCGGACAGAGCCGAGGGGACTCCCTTTTGCCTGTGGCTATGATGTCCTTCACGGGCCAGGCTCCAGCAAGGAGGACAGACAAATTCCAATCTCAGACCCTGGCTTTCCTGAGATTGAGGCCCGGGGCTTACCATTTGGAATACAAAGTGAAGGGTTTTTTGTACCATTTTTTAAAAATATAAACTTGATAATTTTATTGCCAATTTAAAAATAAATGACTTTATATTGATTGTGAAGGGGTAAGAAGGCTACTTAAGGAAACTCTTTGGCAGTAGTTAGGACTCTATGCTTTCACTGCTGGGCCCAAGTTCAATCCCTAGTCAGGGAACTAAAATCCTAGAAGCTAAGTGGCACAGCCAAAAAAAAGCATTGCTTGAAAGGTCTGGATTTGTTAGTAACGCTTGTGGACAGTGATTTTCACTGTAGGGCTATCTCCATGAGTCATGTCCTGGGATTTTTCTCATACCTATTTCTTCAGGTCTTTTTATCTCAGCTGGTCAGTTTCTGTTGGAAAATTTAAAATTTTGCACTGTTCATTTTCTACCTCTTTCTTGCAATTGCTAGACGTGTACCATCTGTGAGCTCTCATGTTGCAGATAAAAATATCTCCCCTGGGTCTCTGCATCTTCCTTTAGATGTCTTCTGCACTCTCTTCCACATTTATATTTGCTTTCTTGGCACTTAGCAGTCAGGCCAGCTTGCTGAGAAGTAAACAGGAGTCAATAGGAGCACATTTGAGACACCTGGAGGACGAAGTAGGCGGCTTTAGGGTCTTCTTTTTCCTTAATATACTTGATCAGAAATTGGATGAACCTTCGGGATGCTGAGACAGGGAAGATACTTTGGCAAGGAACAGAAGACCTGTCAGTCCCTGGCGTGGAGCACGAAGGTACTTTCCACCCTTTTCTGCACAGGGCTGACGACGCAGAGCAGGCCTGGGGAGTCAGGGAGCTGAGTTGACACAGCACCACCAGTGGACAGGCCTCTACAGACACAGCACGTCCATCCACGTGATGCTGAGATTTCTAGTGCCTTCTCCTACTTCCCAAAACCAACTCTGTGCTGAAATTTTAGCATTAAAACATACCCAAAGATATAAAGTAAGATCTTGATTTTTTATCATCCTGAAATAAAAGAAAAACCAAGGGGTTAAAACCGACAGGACAGACTAGAAAGAAGGCTCCCATTCAGCCTCCTTCCTGATAAGAGGGGCTGGGTAAGGCCTTTCGGTGCACTAAATCTGGTGTTCCTTGAAGATCTTTCAGTCAGATGCATTGGACCAGTTTGGGACCTCTGCCTTTAATCAAAAAGTATAACTCTGTTACCGAGGCATTCTCTGAGATTTAGCATAGATAAGATATGCTCTAAATCATCTCTAAGAAGCTCCCAGAAATGGTTTCAGTATTTCTTTTTCTTTACCAGCCCGTGTTCCCAAGAAAATCCTCAAATGCAAGGCAGTGTCTCGAGAACTGAACTTCTCTTCAGCAGAGCAAATGGAAAAATTCCGCCTGGAACAAAAAGTCTACTTCAAAGGGCAATGTCTGGAAGGTATTCTGCTGCCTACATGCCTCGTATCTGGGCTTAGGGTGACAGGGGCAGAAGTCAAGACTCAGGGAACTAAAGCCCTGCTTTGATAACATCCATTTTGCAACTCAGCTTGGATAGGGTTCCTACACCCTGGGAGATTGGGAGCTTGGGCAAAAAGCAGAAACAAAGCTGGCAACTGTGAGGGGCTCTGAGCCCAGTGAGAGGATTACCGACCCTCGAGGGCCTGGGGGTGGTGCTGGCTTTTCACTGATGTGGTCACGAGGAAGCTGCTGGTTAGGCCCTAGTACAGTGCTCTCTATACTGTCACATACAGATTCCACTGGCAAGGGCACCCTGCAGTGAGTTTTCTTCACCATGTGTAAGAGTATAAAAGTGCACTCTGTGTCTTAGATCTGAAGTAACAAGTGAAAAGGCCTGTTCTGTGCCTCTGTGTATAATTTACATCTAGCCTACTTATAAGAAAATGCTGCTGGTCCTAGTGCTTTAGATCTCAGAGCATAGGAGCAGACCTCTGGTGTGGTTCAGGGGGCTTCCATGTCCTTTCTTGTGGCCTCTGGCCTGAGAGGTTTCTGATGGCTTCATTGGTGGTTCCTGGGGTAGGAAATGGCAACCCACTCCAGTACTCTTGCCTGGAAAATCCCATGGATGGAGGAGCCTGGTAGGCTGCAGTCCATGGAGTCGCTAAGAGTCGGGCACGACTGAGCGACTTCACTTTCACTTTCATGCATTGGAGAAGGAAATAGCAACCCGCTCCAGTGTTCTTGCCTGGAGAATCCCAGGGACGGTGGAGCCAGATGGGCTGCCATCTATGGAGTCGCAAAGAGTCAGATACAACTGAAGCAACTTAGCAGCAGGGGTAGGAAAAGGCTTGCTCAAAAGGATAGGGACACAGAGCCCCGAGACTCTGCCCAGGGCTCCAGCTCACCCACTTTTCCTTCTTCCTTCAGAATGGTTCTTCGAGTTTGGCTTTGTGATCCCTAACTCAACAAACACCTGGCAGTCCCTGATAGAGGCCGCGCCCGAGTCCCAGATGATGCCAGCCAGCGTGCTAACGTGAGTGATCGGGCCGCAGGGACGGTGGAGGTGTCCTGAAGCAGCAAGTCCAGGCACATGGGACGCATGGTTCCGTTCAGCAGGCAGGCAACCTAGGTTGAGAACAGGGGTAAGAGTATCCAGGGTATCCAAGGTTACAGCTTACTGGCTTCAGTCACGTGAAAAGACAGTATGATAGAGTGGAAAGAATTAAAAACTTCAGACTAGACCTTTAGACTAAATTCCTGATTAACCCTGACTAGTGAGGGCAATGGCACCCCACTCCAGTACTCTTGCCTGGAGAATCCCACGGACGGAGGGACCTGGTGGGCTATAGTCCATGGGGTCGCTAAGGGTCGGACGCAACTGAGTGACTTCACTTTCACTTTTCACTTTCATGCATTGGAGAAGGAAATGGCAACCCACTCCAGTGTTCTTGCCTGGAGAATCCCAGGGACAGTGAGTGGGGCCTGGTGCGCTGCCGTCTATGGGGTCGCACAGAGTCGGACACAACTGAAGCAACTTAGCAGGAGAAGCAGCAGCAGCAGTGTAACCTTGGCTATGTACTTTATTTCTCTGGGCCTTACTCTCTTCTCTAAACGGAGAATTAATAATCCTGTCTCACAGAGGTAGAGTAAGGATAAAATGAGATCGTATGGAAGAAAACTAGCACATAACATAAATTAAATCTATGCTAATTTGCTCCCTTTCCTGACTATCAAACTCCTGATACTCTGTACTTCATTTGACCCTCAGCAGAATCTGGAAAAGTCCTAATTCTGTTTTAGAGGATAATGTTTGATTGTAGTTTTTCAGAGACTCACTTACCATTTTTATAAATTTGCTTCCTGCTCAAAGAATAGTTTGTCCTTTGTCCCCCAAATCAGTCAGTCACTGCCCACCTACCATTTTCTCTTGGGAAAAGATTTTAGTCTTTTAAAGGTTTTAGAAGTATTGCCTGGTAGCAAATCATGTACACAGATAGATAATTGTGTGATATTGGATCACCTCTTTAAACAGGTCCTTTATGAAAACCACATTGAATTTGTAAATAGAGGTTTTTTTATTTTATATCTTGGATAGATTTTTATTTACATAATAGTATAAACTATAAAATACTATATATAATAGTATAAACTAAAATAATATAAATTTATATTTAATCAGTCAGTCAGATTTTGAGTTCCTTATTTACCCATTTTTTTATAATTAATTACCAGCAAAAATGCATCTGGTAGATATTAACTACCCTGGGAAAGTACAGTGTCATAAGTAGATGGGCATTTTTTAGATTTTGTTAACCCTTACTTGACTTCTTGGCCAGGCCTGATTTCTTTCAGGTGCTAACACCAGCAAGTCTATGATAATATATTCAGGTTATTTAAGTTGTCTTACTTTTTAGAACCCCAGAATAGCACCACTCTTGCTTTTAACTCAGTTCAAGAGGAGTTTGATTTGGAAACACTGACATACCCACCAAGAAGAATGAAATTGTACACTGCGTACAATACAGGTGTATCGTTTGGGGTTATTGAGCCGTAAGCCACAGAAACTGACTCTGGCTTATAGGACAGAGTTGAAAGGGTAGGGCTCAGACCTGAGCAGTCAGAGGATGCAGGTGGCAGGAATCATGGATTCCTCAAGGAGCAGCCATGGGAAGGATTTTGCTCAGAGGAGAGATTCTGATTGGTTCAAATTATATCCTTTGCCTGCCTTTTTGTCAGTCAAGGGAGGGGCCACTTGACTGACCATGGACTGGAGATAGGGGTTCCCCCAAGAGAAGAACAGAGTGTTGTTACCCAAAGTGAGGAGAAAGATGCAGGACAGGCCAACCCACAGCTTCCACCAGAGTGAGTTTTATAAGAAAAGATACAACCCCTGCGGTCTCAGGTTTTCATGTGAATCAGAAAGTCGTATTTATAGGCACCTCTGCATGCAGAGCACTCAGAGGGCCTTGGGTGTACTGTGGGTTAAGACATGCTCCCTCTTATAATTTCTAAACTTGAAGAAGATGAACCTCATCACATAAATTAAAAGGTCATGTGAGATGTCTAATCCCATGTGATCTTAATATCCCCAAGCCAAGGTTATATAGGTGAGTGCATGTCCACGGGCCCAGTAGACCTAGATTGAAACTACTTTGTGGAAATGAAATCTGTTGCTAACACGCTCACTCTTCTGCCCTCTCTTCTGACTTACAGTGGAAATGTTATCATAGAGACAAAGTTTTTTGATGACGATCTTCTCGTAAGCACATCCAGAGTGAGGCTTTTCTACGTTTGAGAGAAGAATGTGTGTGCATTTCAAGAATTCATTTTTTTAGGGGGACGGAGGAAACTATTTACTTTTTTCCTCTACACCTTTGATTTTTGGCACTTTCACCCCTGATTCCTTCTACGGCAAAACCCACCTGCAGCCACCAGGGGACCAGCTCTGTGTAGGTAACCAGATGGCTTTTTTCTCTCAAGCCACCATCTTCCGTTGACCAGAGTATAAACTCCCAGTCCCAGACCAGGGCAGAGGGCATGCCTCGACTCCTTCCTGGAGTAGCCCCAGGGACAGACACACACCACGAGCTGTTCCCATCACCCTCCCTGCCTCCTCCCTGGGCCCTGCAGGCAACACATCTTCTTTTGGCCCCTGGTTTTGGAAAACTTCATGTTCCTGACCCACATTTAGTTTTTTCCTACTGTTTCTATTTCATACATTCTCATACATTTAACTTGTAAAATAGACTGATATTATTATTATTACATAATTAATTAAAACATGTTAATTAAAATATTCCTACGTCTTTAGCATGACACTTCTTTCATTTCTCCTTTTTTTGGAATGTGAACCTGGCTCCATGATGGGAAGAAAGACATTTATCAGACTGTAGGATCACAGCTCTGTTTTGCTCCAGAGAGAACTGATAGATCTTGCAGTTCCTGAGTGCTTCAGTCACTGCTTTCCAAGAACGTACAACACACTTGAGCAAGACCCATGACCTTGACATTTGTCTTTTAGATGTGGTATTTAGTGGCTGTCTTCAACATACATGTGCCCTCCATTTGTCTATTGTTTTTAACTTTTCCCCTTCTTTTATAATGTGCATTTGTTCAAGAGGTTTCCAGAGAGGTTGGAGGTCCTAAGTTAGTCGAGTAAGGACTCTTACCTTCCTAAACGAGACACTAGAAGTTACAAAATGAAGAAAAGGTCTCCCTAAACTCACCTGGAGAACAGTGATGAGGAAGTACCTGGATGAGGAGGGATACTGGGAGACGTTGAAAACCGCAATCAGAGGGAGCCTGTGTAGGGGAGCAGAAGTTATATTTGCAGTGCTTTTAAGTATGACAATGGAAAGAAAACTAAAATGGGTTCTTCTGGAGACTTCCTTGGTGGTTCAGGGGTTAAGCATCTGCCTTGCAATGTAAGGGACTCAGGTTTGATCCCTGATTGGGAGCTAAGATCCCATGTGCTAAGCAGGGTGGCCAAAAGAGTTTAAAAAAAAAAACCACACACACACAGAGAACAACAAGAAAGGGTTCTTTTTTATGAACTTACCTGTGAACTATCAGTAGCCTTCACTGTCCTTTATAAAATACCAGCAATGAAAAGTCTTCTGGTTCTGGGACTACCCTGGAGGCCCAGGGATTAAGACCTCATCTTCCAATGTACATGCCTTCTCACATGCCTCACTACCAAGAAAACAAACTTAAAAGAGAAGCAATATTGTAACAAATTCAATAAAGGACTTCAAAAAATGGTCCACATCCAAAAAAAAAATTTTTTTAAGCAAATTTTTCTGGTTCCTAAAGTAGTAAGGTCTGAGGCCAGAGGAGGGAAAATACACTGAGTGGGCCCTCTTGGTGGAGCCCCTGCTCCTAGATCCCTGCTCTCCTTCCATCTGTTACCGCAAAGGGCCTGTTTGCATCTGTGGGTGGGAGAAGCAGAACATTTTTAGTACTGTATCTCCATCTTTCAGTGATGACTCCATTCTTAGATCTGTTATCTTCAAAACCTAATTTTTAAATACCAAAGGTTGAATTAAAAAAAAAAAGATAAAAGTGAGTCAAGCTTTTCTTTTTCTTTCCAAAAATGCCTTGTCTTTTCTCAGCATCAACCTGTCTCTTTCCTTTTTCCTGGACTGAGTCTTCTCCCCAGAATCCCCCCGGGGAAGGCTCTTGGGCCTGGACACATCCTGATGGAGAAAAGACTTCCCAAGGGGCTTCTCCACCTGCTTAGACTTCCTTCACTGCCCTGCCCCACTCACCCACCCAGCTAGCACTGCTCTGCTAGCTGCTCTGAGAAAAACAAAAAGACCATGGCCCAGTCCTTCTTAGAAGCTTGCCATCTCTCCAAGGTACATGTGCTCAGGAAATATTGAACATGTGCAAAGAACTGATGCTTTTTTTACTGTGGTACTCGAGAAGACTCTTGAGAGTTCCTTGGAGAGCAAGGAGATCAAATGAGTCAATCCTGAAGGAAATCAAGCCTGAATACTCAATGGAAGGACTAATGCTGAAGCTGAAGCTCCAATACTTTGGCCACCTGATGAGAAGAGCGAACTCATTGGAAAAAACACTGATGCTGGGAAATATTGAAGGCAAAAGGAGAAGGGGATGACAGAGGATGAGATGGTTGGATGGCATTACCGACTCAATGGACATGGGTTTGAGCAAACTGCAGGAGATAGTAGAAGACAGGGAAGCCTGCCCTGCTGCAGTCCATGGGGTTGCAAAGAGACATGACTGAGTGACTGAACAACAGCAGCAAATCATGAAACAAACAAGGAAGAAAAGTGTGTGCTTTGGGAACAATGCCAATCAAGGAGTTCCAAGCACGGGTGGGACTTGAACTGATGGGGAGAATGGCTGAATGCTATGGTAGGAGGAAAAGGGAGGTGGTACAGGCCAGGCAGAAAGAGAGGACACGGGACCTGCAGGGACCAGGATCCTTGGTGGGTTCAGGTCAGCGCCTGTAGGGTGAGTGCTCGTCCAAATGCCTGAAAATCTGTGTGGGGTTGGGGGTGGATATATTAAAGATCACAAAATGTTATTGGAAGGAGATGCATTCAGATCAGATCTGGCACAGTGTACAGCCACTGTTTCTCTAACATTTATGGACATCTGCCCATCCCCAGGAATGATGACTTAGCGGGTATCAGGCCCAGATACCTGCCTATGGAAGCACCCCGGCTGATTCTGCTACAGGTGGTCTGTGGAACAATCTTTGAAATACAGCACTGTCCCTGTTTTTCAACAGGGATACAGATACAACCCAGTATTTCCCTGACAGTGCTGGCTGGGTGGGTGAGTGGAGCAGGGCAGTGAAGGAAGTCTAAGCAGGTGGAGAAGCCTCACCTGGGAAGTCCTTTCTCCATCAGGATGTGTCCAGGCCCGAGAGCCTTCCCTGGGTGGATGCTAGGGAGAAGACAGTCCAGGAAAAAGGAAGGAAACAGGTTGATGCTGAGAAAAGGCATTTTTGGAAAGCAAAATAAAAGCTTGACCCACTTTCACATTTTTTTTAAATCCAAAATACTGGCATTCAGTGAGTATTAGAGACATAATATGTCCACTGGTGACCATAAGATAAACTGAGATCTCCAAGCAGCATGCTTAAGGAACAAAGGCAGTCCCAGTTCTGACTTGTGCAAGTGGCCTATTCTGACCTGTGCAAGTTCTGACCTGTCCAGTTGCTTGGGGCCATCCAGAGGAACTTTGTCATCTTTAGAGGAGGACAAGAGCCCGAGGCAGCAACTTAAGAGACTCTTTCAAACACAGACTTCTATTTAGAAAGTTTTGGTTAAGGTTTCCTGTGTGATGTGAGTCAACTGTCTCGTCCACCTTCCCATCTGTGTTACGGGCCAGAGTGCTGGGTGGTTTTTGTGATGGGGCATGTGGTGAAGCCCTGAGTCTGGCCCCAGGCGGGCGTGGGAGTTGGAGGACGCGCAGTCTGGCAGAGGGGATCTGGCCCATTCAGGCCACACTGTGTACCAGTTAGAGAGCACAGGTCTGCATTTCCGAGTGTCGTCTCCAGTTGAGCAGTTATAAATGCCTGCCACGAGAAAAGGACAGGGTGGGCATTCAAAGGAAGAGATGACACACAGTGCAGAAAAAATCAGGAAAGCCCTGTCTTCTCTGGATCCTTCAACTCTCAGCCGACAAAACATGTTCAAGTTACCCTAAAAAAAAGATGAATTAAAAAAAAAAGGCTTTCCTTCAGTCCTGCATAGAGTTCAGCTCCTGCTTCATCCTTTTCTTTCTCCACAGAGTCAAGTTCCCCAGAATTATCTCCTCACACTCTTTGCACTCCTGCCTCTCATTTACTGCTTGACCCTCTGCTGTCTCACCTGGCCTGTGGCCACCTCTTCTGAGGCATCAGAGAACTCCACTGAGCCCCTGCCCCCGTCAAGCCCTTCTTGCTTTTTACCTGCTGGGGTCCTGGGAGCCCCTTTCCTGAGTGTTTGCTCCTTGTTACTTTGCAGGCTCTTCATTTTCTTCCAGCTGCCCTGTCCCTAAAATGTTGGTAAATTTGGGATTTTTTTGTTGTTGTTGTTAGTTAGTATATATTGAAAACATGTCAAATTCTTTAAGCATTATACATTCACTCCACACATACTTATTGAGCACTTTTTATGTGCCAGACACTGTTTTAAGTGATGGAGACACTTGCTGGACAAGATGAGCAAAGTCCCTACCATGAAAGCCTAATGAGAAGAGACAGAAAGCAGATAATTTCAAATGGTAATCAATTTGCTCTGAAGAAAACAGAGCAGTGCAGTGGCAGCATGTCTGAAATGAGGAGGTGAAAAAAACGGAAAGAAGTCAGCATTCAGCCCTTGACCCCGAAACAAGGATTGACAAGCTCCCGCAGTAAGCCAGCAGTCTGGAAAGCCAGGTTTGACTCAAACAGAAAGATTTTTTACACTCTTTTAACCTGTCATCAACAAAGTAAGAACCAGATGTGCCAAGCTTGATACTACAAAGACCTCCGGGTGTGATGGGGAAAGCACTGCCCTGTGGGAGGAGTGACCGCCTGCCCCTTCCACCTGGTGAAGGATGGAGAGGAGGGTGAGGAGAAAGCAGGGCACAGACTCCCACGCTGACATCCTTGCTCTCCACCCCTCAGGCCTGGAGGGGATGGCTGTATAGAAACATCTGCCTGGGACTTTCCTGGTGGCTCAGCCGTTGAATCTGCCTGCCAATGCAACTCCTGCAGGTTTGACCCCTGATCTGGGAAGATCCCACACGCCACAGAGTAACTAAGCCTGTGCACCACAGCTACCAAGTCTGTGCTCCTGAGCCCGAGTGCTGCAACTAGAAGCCGGCGAGCTCAAGAGAGGCCATGCTCGGCAACAAGAGGAGTCACTGCAGTGAGAAGCCCACGCACACCGCAACTAGAGAGGAGCCCCGGCTCGCGGAGACTCGAGAAACACCCGCACAGCAACAAAAGACCCAGCACAGCCAAATAAATAATTTTTTTTTTTTTTAATCTGCCCAGGTGTGGGGGATGATAGGGCCTTCTGGAAGTCAGTAGGGAGGGTGGGCTGCCCGCCATCCAGTAGACGGGAGCCTGTTGACTCAGCTTCCATAAGCATCTCCCCCATCGTGTCCTCCATCTCCACCACCCCTGCTAAAGTTCCTATAACCATCTGGGGCCTGTCCAGCCAGCGGCATGCCTGCCCCCAACCCCCATTTATCCTTCACACCACAACCAGAGAGCGCCCCAGGGCGCGCATATGCTCACCAATCCCTGTGTACTGGCGAGTTTATTTTTAGAATTTCTGGCTAGTGACCTGGCACTCGTTTTAGCGCCTTCCATAAACGCACCGTTAAAATGGCCCTCAAAGTGAAAACATAAAGCCGCTTAGCAGCTCCTTCAGGTGCTTTTATTTGGTATGAAACTGAGCAGCTTTGACTATGGCTTTGAAGAACCTGAGAAATGCAATGCAGTGGAGTGAGAAGCAGAAATATAGTAAATATCAGGTTGGCCAAAAAGTCTGTTTGGGCTTTTCCATGGCAGCATACCAAAAACCCAAACGAACTTTCTGGCCAACCCAATACATTTGTTTCCCAATCTGTACACTGAGGCACCCCAGGGCACTACAGTGAGTCCACAGGAGTGGCACAGGATCTTTTAGTTTTTAAAAGCAATGTAATGGTCCAGGACATCTGTTACACACTGCTGAAAATCATTGTGAAAAGGAAATGAGGGGTGTGGTCCAATCTAACTCCAGGTTGAAAAAGCTGTGCCGGGTGCCACAGGCACACACACTCCATTCGTAAGTCCTTGTGATTATAAATGAAATAAAAATATTTTTGCTCTCTATTTATGTGGCTTTTCTTTTTCCAAAATAATATGGCTAGTAAGCAGGACATTATAATACTGAATAAGTTGTTTGGACCTAACTACTTAATAAAGAGAATTGTTATTTGTTTCAGTCTAGTTGCACTGTGAAAAACATTTCTGAGACACAAAGATTTCTGTGAACAGAGAGCATTTGCAGCTCTCTGATAAAACCTTTAGTTTAAAATTATGTCTTTCAGAGGATTGGAAACATACTTAAACACACAAATATCACCATCACTGGCAGCAGTACCAACAAATGGGTATTGAGCACCCAGCTCCGAGCTCTGAAACAGCTGCGTGTTTCCATGCAATGCTTTTAAAGTCTTGCAGTTATTTGGAGGAAATGTATTCAAAGTTAAAAAAATAGCATTTACTCAATTTTTTTAGAATGATTTCTTAGGTGACTTGATTTATGCAAATCAACCCCCAACAGCTCTTCTCAATTATAAGGGAATAAGGAAAATTATTGTCACCTTGAATGTTTCAGGTATATTATAATTATTGCTTTTGTGTTGGGATAAAATGTGTATTCTGAGCTATCAATATGCCATCTGCGTGGTACACAGGACACCCCTGTATAATCAAGGTGTACGTGATTGGTCTACCTGTTTAGAGAAAAAGAATTTCATTCCACTGCTTTGTGCTATTATTACAGACGTTGATCATGGTCATTTCTTTTCTTTCCTGGTACATTTTCAGTCATACATATTGGTTACTGGGGACCACAACCCTTGGCTACAACTGGAATCCACCTCATCTCTTCCAGCAGACTGTCTACGAAGTGTTACTCTCTTTTAATTGACTTATATTCAGCAACCATCTATAATGTATTTGGTAGAATTAGGCTAAGGTTTTTCTTGGAGGGTTTGTGCATGCGTGCATGCATGCTCAGTCCCTCAGTCACGTCAGACTCTTGGCAACCCTTTGGACTGTAGACCACTAGGCTCCTCTGTCCATGGAACTTTCCAGGCAAAAATACTGGACTGGGTTGCCACTTCCTACTCCAGGGGATCTTCCTGACCAAGGTATCAAACGTGCATCTCTTGTGTCTCCTGCAATGGCAGGCCAATTCTTTACCACTGCACCACCTGGGAAGCTCTTGGAGGGTTCACATTTACTTAAAAGTAGATGTTTCGTGATACTGAAATGGTTTTATGACCAATAGTGATCCTCAGTGTTTCCAGGCTCTCAAATAGTATCATTATGACCCAGAATTCTGGTAGCTCCATTGTGGATTTGGTGATGTTCTGGAGGACACACAATTATTTGCAGAGGAAAATCTTGCCTCTGCTCACAAACACCTCCTTGACCTACCTGGAAGGCCAGTAGCCACTGGGAGTACCCATCTGAAAAATGTCATTGCATAACAAGAGACTACCATTTAAAAGTCAAGTCTGTTATTTTGGCAGGACTCCCACCCTCTCCCCAAGCAGAACAGGAAAATAATAGAAAGCCCACCCACCTAATAATGGGACCCCTTAAGTGCCAAGGTCAGTAAAATGTTTTTTCTTTAAAATGGATTCAGGGACCTCCCTGGTGGTCCAGTGGTTAAGACTGCACTTCCAATGCAAGGGGCACAGGTTTGATCCCTAGTTGAGGAACTAAGATCCCACATGCCAAAAATGAATAAATAAAATAAATATAAATTTTAAAATGGGTCAGACCACACTGGTCTCCAAGGAAAGGAAGGAGCTTCTCCTGGGGAGAGACACTCACTAGTAGGTTGATGAGTAGAGCAGCTCACCAGGGACAATGTTGACGAAGGGTAGAAGCCACTGTCACTCCCCCCTGGGACAAGGAACACCCTCCCTCCCCCCCACTCCCACCATTCTTCAGCCTCTTTGAGGATGGGTGACTGCCCAGCAGGCCAAGCCCCGGGCTCCAGTAGAAACCACGAGAGTCAGATCTGGGACATTGTGGGGAGACTGGCGAGAAGGATGAGAGGGGGTAGAGATTTTTCTAGGATGCAGAATGGCATTGCAGGTGAATTTCTATCACAAAAAAAGTATGTACCTATTTTGTGAATCTTGATATTTTGGGTCAAATGCTTTCTAGAGCATTTCTAGAAGGGTCTGTACCAGTTCCCCTTTTGTTATCCCCCTAATCTACTGATAGGTCACCTCCCAGGCTGTGTTAACAAGGGCCACTGTTGTGGGCACAGGGCCCCAGGCCACCTGTGGAACCAGTTCCCAAGGGAATCCTTTCCCATCATCTGCTTAGTTCAGCAAATATTCCCTGAGCCCTAGAGATGGTCCTTGTGCAAGAGCAGCTTTTTCAGGACATGAATGTCCTTCAACATGTTAATAGACTTACTATGAAAAAAATACAGGTCAGATAAACTTGGGAAGAGCTGCATGTTAAACCTTATTTCTGGAGACTCCTTGGTAATAAGACCCCATGAGTTCTGTGGAAAGAAGACACTTGGACACTGGTTAGCCTAGCAGTTCTGCACACAGGGGATCTCACCTCTCAGGCCCAACTTGAAGCAGAGAGACAGTTGGGAGGCACCAGGAGGCATAAAGACAGAGAGTCTCACCTTTCACCTCTGGCCTTCAAAAGCAATCAAGTTAGTTCAGTGAGACTTAGACTGTGAGGCACAGGTGGGAATGCTGGAAGTTCAGTGAGTTGCTGGGAAATCAGAGAACCAGAGAGTCCTGGGACTAGAGATGAGGGAAAGGGGGTCTCCAGGCGGGTGATACATGAGGGGCAGCTCAGATGACCCGGGCCCTCTCTCCCCAGTGCCCACCCCCAGTTGAGAATGAATCCAGCAGTATTCTGCCATCCTGCTGAGAGCTAGGCCATGAGCATCACAGCCTCTTCTGAGGCTGATTCACCTCCCTCTGTTCCCTCTCAACCTGGAAACCTCACCAGAGAAGCAATCCCCCACACCTCCATGCTCCTCCTCCTTCAGGCTGTCTTTGTTCATGGAAGCCTGGTTGGCCTTGGAGACCAGAGCCTGGAGCCCTGTATTCACCTGTTGACTGGTATGACTCAGACCACAGAAAACCCAACGTGAACCAGCCTAAGCTAGGAAGAAATTTACTGACATGTATAATTAACAAGTCAAAAGATTGTTCTAGCTTCAGGCATGGCTAGACTCGGGCTCGAGCAATGTCATCAGAAAACTCAGGGTTCCTCTGCCTTTTGGCTCAACTCTGCTGCTATCCATGTGGGCTGCAGCCTCAGCTTCTTACTCAGCTGCCCAAGTTCAATGCCCAAGGCTCAGAATCAAATTTGTTCTCTTCCCAGCAACTCAGGCAAAAATCTCAGGTCTCACTCTGATTGGATCAACTTGAGCCAATCTGTTTAGCCAGAGGGGGCTTCCAGGCACTGATTGACCAGAACCAAACCACATCCTTCCTGTGAGGCTTGATTAAGATTGGGAGAGGGGAAATTATCCAGGAGGCAGACTGGACAGTTTCAGGAGATTATTGCCAAGAGAACAGTAAAGATTGCTGGTCGCAAAAACAACAGATGTCCCCAGTACCTTCTGGAATCCTCACTAGCATCTGCTTCCTTCAAGGGATTTGCTTGCTGCCAAGAGCCTCACAGCTGGGCCCCAGCATGGGTGCATGTGAAATGAGCTTGTCTCAAATGACCACCTGGCACTTCATGTTGCTATGGGCAGCAGCCTTGATGGAAAGCTCCCGAGGGCACATACACCCTTCTAACTGGGTTCTTGGCTCTGCCCAGAACTTCGTGGAATCCCACAACAGTCACTGGCTGCGAGGCCATCTCCATAAATAATGCACATATCATTCACCCAGTATATAAGGTCAATGTTCCAGGCGGTTTTAGAATGTTTTACCTCTATTTCCTTGTTTGAGCCTTCATCAGCTCTCTGAGCTCAGACCAAACCCTGTGGGCATAGACTGAGGTCTCCATAGGCTGAGTATAGCTCCTTGCCTACAAAGTGTTGAAGTTGGGAGGGACAAGCAGCCACACAGCAGAACTGGACCAACTCAAGTAAAGCTGTTACTGGGGTTTTCATCCTCACAAAACAACTTCCACTAGGAGAGACCAGAGTAGCCAGGGACCTGAGGCAAGCAGGGCTGGCCTGCATCCAAGACACGGGAGGCCACAGGGGAGACTGGGCATCAGGGTCCTGGAAGGACTGGGACCTGGGAGGCCTTTGGGCCCTTGGGCCAGCAACGGAGCTGTGGAGAGGTGACCCCAGATCCTGGACCTTGGGCCTGGGGCAGCCTGGAAGGGAGGCAGAGTTCCAGGGAGTACAGCTGGGAACTCCCGCCCCCCACCCCCAAATCCAATCAGTTGAGGCCCTAGAGCCTCATCAGAGCAGCAGCCACTGTGTGGAGTCCTACAATAGGGCCCAGAGATGGCCAAAAGCTGTGCCTGCCCTAGGAGGACGCTCTGTACACCATGCATTTCAACAGAACTAAACAAGAGAGAGGGCTTCCCTGGTATTCAGCCGGTAAATAATCTGCCTGCAGTGCAGGAGACCCTGGGTTCGATTCCTGGGTCGGGAAGATTCCCTGGAGAAGGGAAGGGCAATGGACAGAGGAGCCTTGGTGGGCTACAGTTTACAGGGTCGCAAAGAGTCAGATATGACTGAGCGACTAACACTTTAAAACAAGAGGGAGTTTGAAACGAGAGGGTCCAGAATCCAGGGGACTCCCATGACTCCAGAGGAGCCAACCCTGGCCTCAGCTCTGGCTCTGGGAGGCCTGCGGTCTCCACTCCAGGAAAACAAGGATCAGAACCCTGAGATGGACCAGAGGGAAGGCTTGGGAAATGACCACCGACTTTCATGTCTGACTGGAGTTACAGCAACAGAGAGGGAGGAAGATCTTGTTTTTGGCCAAGCCTGCGTTTGCTAGGGGCCAGGGCCCAGAATGGCTCTTTCCTGGAAGGTGCTGAACGCAGGAGAGCCACATGCAGTTTCTCTATGTCCACCAGGGGGCGCCCATTCCCCACAAATCTTCCAAATTGGGGTTCCTGAGAATCCTGTCCTTCCCCTTGGAGAGAACTTGAATAGGATCCAGGTGACCCTGTATCCCGAGGACACGTCGCAGGCACTGATAAATTGTGTACTAAACTCAGGACTACAGAGAAGTGGGTTCTGCCAAAGGTAGCAGGGTCTGTTCCAGACCAAACCTTTGGAGGGGTGAGCAGTACGGATGGGAAAATGAGTGTGGAGAGCTCACAGTGCAGACTTAAGACCCTAGGAAAGGCAGCTCTGGGCCATGGCACACGCCTCTTGCTAGTGTTGCCTTCAGGCAGAGTAGGAGATGGAGGCCCAGCTGGGCTCAGTTATTTGCCCCACATTAACCACCCTTATAGCAGAAAGTGAAGAAGAACTAAAGGCCCTCTTGATGAAAGTGAAAAAGGAGAGTGAAAAAGTTGGCTTAAAGCTCAATATTCAGAAAACTAATATCATGGCATCTGGTCCCATCACTTCATGGTAAATAGATGGGGAAACAGTGGAAACAGTGGCAGACTTAATTTTGGGGGGCTCCAAAATCACTGCAGATGGTGATTGCAGCCACGAAATTAAAAGACGCTTACTCCTTGGAAGGAAAGTTATGGCCAACCTAGATACTGTATTCAAAAGCAGAGACATTACTTTGCCAACAAAGGTCCGTCTAGTCAAGGCTATGGTTTTTCCTGTGGTCATGCATGGATGTGAGAGTTGGACTGTGAAGAAAGCTAAGCGCCGAAGAATAGATGCTTTTGAATTGTGATGTTGGAGAAGACTCTTGAGAGTCCTCACACCAAACACGAGGCTCCGCTGTGGACCCCTCACACCCCACACACGACGCTCTGCTGTGGACTCCCCCAAACCACACACGAGGCTCCGCTGTGGACCTCTCACACCACACACGAGGCTCCTCTGTGGACCGCTCACACCAAAGAAGAGGCTCCTCTGTGGACCCCTCACACCACACACACAAGGCTCCGCTGTGGACCCCTCACACCACAACACACACGAGGCTCCGCTGTGGACCCCTCACACCACACACGAGGCTCCGCTGTGGACCCCCCACACCACACACACACACGAGGCTCCGCTGTGGACCCCTCACACCACACACAAGGCTCCGCTGTGGACCCCTCACACCACACACGAGGCTCCGCTGTGGACCCCTCACACCACACACACGAGGCTCCCCTCTGGACCCCTCACACCACACACGAGGCTCCCCTCTGGACCCCTCACACCACACACACGAGGCTACGCTGTGGACCCCTCACACCACACGCGAGGCTTCTCTGTGGACCCGCCACACCACACACACACACGAGGCTCCGCTGTGGACCCCTCACACCACACACGAGGCTCCTCTGTGGACCGCTCACACCAAACAAGAGGCTCCGCTGTGGACCCCTCACACCACACACACAAGGCTCCGCTGTGGACCCCTCACACCACATACACACACGAGGCTCCGCTGTGGACCTCTCACACCACACACGAGGCTCCGCTGTGGACCCCCCACACCACACACACACACGAGGCTCCACTGTGGACCCCTCACACCACACACGAACTCTCCTCTGGACCCCTCACACCACACACACGAGGCTCCACTGTGCACCCCTCACTCCACACACGAGGCTCCTCTGTGGACCCCCCACACCACACACACACACGAGGCTCCGCTGTGGACCCCTCACAACACACACGAGGCTCCGCTGGGGACCCCTAATCCACACACGCGGCTCCGCGGGGGACCCCTCACATCACACACGAGGCTCCGCTGTGGACCCCTCACACCACACACACGAGGCTCCCCTCTGGACCCCTCACAGCCCACACATGAGGCTCCACTGTGGACCCCTCACACCACACACGAGGCTCTCTCTGGACCCCTCACACCACACACGAGGCTCCGCTGTGGACCCCTCACACCACACACACGAGGCTCCCCTCTGGACCCCTCACACCACACACACGAGGCTCCACTGTGCACCCCTCACACCACACACACAAGGCTCCTCAGTGGACCCCTCACACCACACACGAGGCTTCTCTGTGGACCCGCCACACCACACACACACACGAGGCTCCGCTGTGGACCTCTCACACCACACACGAGGCTCCTCTGTGGACCGCTCACACCAAAGAAGAGGCTCCTCTGTGGACCCCTCACACCACACACACAAGGCTCCGCTGTGGACCCCTCACACCACACACGAGGCTCCGCTGTTGACACCCCACACCACACAGACGAGTCTCCTCTGTGGACCCCTCACACCACACACAAGGCTCCGCTGTGGACCCCTCACACCACACACGAGGCTCCTCTGTGGACCCCTCACACCACACACGAGGCTCCTCTGTGGACCCCCCACACCACACACACACATGAGGCTCCGCTGTGGACCCCTCACACCACACACGAGGCTCCACTGTGGACCCCTCACACCACACACGAGGCTCTCCTCTGGACCCCTCACACCACACACACGAGGCTCCACTGTGCACCCCTCACACCACACACGAGGCTCCTCTGTGGACCCCCCACACCACACACACACACGAGGCTCCGCTGTGGACCCCTCACACCACACACACGCGGCTCCGCTGTGGACCTCTCACACCACACACGAGGCTCCTCTGTGGACCCCCCACACCACACACACAAGGCCTCTCAGTGGACCCCTCACACCACACACACAAGGCTCCTCAGTGGACCCCTCACACCACACACGAGGCTACGCTGTGGACCCCCCACACCACACACACACACGAGGCTCCGCTGTGGACCCCTCACACCACACACACGAGGCTCCGCTGTGGACCTCTCACACCACACACGAGGCTCCTCTGTGGACCCCCCACACCACACACACAAGGCCTCTCAGTGGACCCCTCACACCACACACACAAGGCTCCTCAGTGGACCCCTCACACCACACACGAGGCTACGCTGTGGACCCCCCACACCACACACACACACGAGGCTCCGCTGTGGACCCCTCACACCACACACACGCGGCTCCGCTGTGGACCTCTCACACCACACACGAGGCTCCTCTGTGGACCCCCCACACCACACACACAAGGCCTCTCAGTGGACCCCTCACACCACACACACAAGGCTCCTCAGTGGACCCCTCACACCACACACGAGGCTACGCTGTGGACCCCCCACACCACACACACACACGAGGCTCCGCTGTGGACCCCTCACACCACACACACGAGGCTCTGCTGTGGACCCTCACACCACACACGAGGCTCCCCTCTGGACCCCTCACACCACACACACTAGGCTCTGCTGTGGACACCTCACACCCACACATGAGGCTCAGCTGTGGACCCCTCACACCACACACGAGGCTCAGCTGTTGACACCCCACACCACACACACGAGTCTCCTCTGTGGACCCCTCACACCACACACAAGGCTCCTCTCTGGACCCCTCACACCACACACGAGGCTCCGCTGTGGACCCCTCACACCACACACACGAGGCTCCTCTGTGGACCCCTCACACCACACACGAGGCTCCGCTGTGGACCCCTCACACACACACACGAGGCTCCGCTGTGGACCCCTCACACCACACACCAGGCTCCCCTGGGGACCCCTCACACCACACACGAGGCTCCCCTCTGGACCCCCCTCACACCACACACACGAGGCTCCACTGTGGACCCCTCACACCACACATGAAGCTCCGCTGTGGACCCCTCACACCACACACACGAGGCTCCCCTCTGCACCCCTCACACCACACACACGAGGCTCCACTGTGGACCCCTCACACCACACACAAGGCTCCCCTCTGGACCCCTCACACCACACACACGAGGCTCCGCTGTGGACCCCTCACACCACACACACGAGGCTCAGCTGTGGACCCTCACACCACACACGAGGCTCAGCTGTTGACACCCCACACCACACACACGAGTCTCCTCTGTGGACCCCTCACACCACACACGAGGCTCCGCTGTGGACCCCTCACACCACACACGAGGCTCTGCTGTGGACCCCTCACACCACACACGAGGCTCAGCTGTTGACACCCCACACCACACACATGAGTCTCCTCTGTGGACCCCTCACACCACACACGAGGCTCCGCTGTGGACCCCTCACACCACACACGAGGCTCCGCTGTGGACCCCTCACACCACACACACGAGGCTCCGCTGTGGACCCCTCACACCACACACACGAGGCTCTGCTGTGGACCCCTCACACCACACACGAGGCTCCCCTCTGGACCCCTCACACCACACACACGAGGCTCCGCTGTGGACCCCTCACACCACACACACGAGGCTCCGCTGTGGACCCCTCACAACACACACACAAGGCTCTGCTGTGGACCCCTCACACCACACACGAGGCTCCGCTGTGGACCCCTCACACCACACACGAGGCTCCGCTGTGGACCCCTCACACCACACACGAGGCTCCTCTGTGGACCCTCACACCACACACGAGGCTCCCCTCTGGACCCCTCACACCACACACACGAGGCTCCGCTGTGGACACCTCACACCACACACGAGGCTCCCCTCTGGACCCCTCACACCACACACACTAGGCTCCGCTGTGGACCCCACACACCACACACACGAGACTCTGCTGTGGACCCTCACACCACACACGAGGCTCCCCTCTGGACCCCTCACACCACACACGAGGCTCCGCTGTGGACCCCTCACACCACACACACAAGGCTCCCCTCTGCACCCCTCACACCACACACACGAGGCTCCGCTGTGGACCCCACACACCACACACACGAGACTCTGCTGTGGACCCCTCACACCACACACACGAGGCTCCACTGTGGACCCCTCACACCACACATGAAGCTCCGCTGTGGACCCCTCACACCACACACACGAGGCTCCGCTGTGGACCCCTC
>NW_011494640.1:4109398-4111671 GCF_000754665.1 Bison bison bison
CACGAGGCTCCCCTCTGCACCCCTCACACCACACACACGAGGCTCTGCTGTGGATCCTCACACCACACACGAGGCTCCCCTCTGGACCCCTCACACCACACACACGAGGCTCCGCTGTGGACCCCTCACACCACACATGAAGCTCCGCTGTGGACCCCTCACACCAAACACACGAGGCTCCCCTCTGCACCCCTCACACCACACACACGAGGCTCCCCTCTGGACCCCTTACACCACACACGAGGCTCCCCTCTGGACCCCTCACACCACACACGAGGCTCTGCTGTGGACACCTCACACCACACACACGAGGCTCCTCTGTGGACCATCACACCACACCCGAGGCTCCCCTCTGGACCCCTCACACCACACACACTAGGCTCTGCTGTGGACACCTCACACCACACACACGAGGCTCCTCTGTGGACCATCACACCACACCCGAGGCTCCCCTCTGGACCCCTCACACCACACACACTAGGCTCTGCTGTGGACACCTCACACCACACACACGAGGCTCCTCTGTGGACCATCACACCACACCCGAGGCTCCCCTCTGGACCCCTCACACCACACACACTAGGCTCTGCTGTGGACACCTCACACCACACACACGAGGCTCAGCTGTGGACCCTCACACCACACACGAGGCTCAGCTGTTGACACCCCACGCCACACACACACACGGGGCTCAACTGTGGTCCCCTCACACCACACACACAGGTCTCCTCTGTGGACCCCTCACACCACACACGAGGCTCTGCCTTGGAGTCGTCACACCACACAGGAGGCTCTGCTGTGGACCCCTCACACCACACACACACGGCTCCTGTGTGGACCCCCACAAAGACACACATGAATTGCCTCTGGACCCCCCCCACTACCACACACAAGGCTCCTCTGTAGACCCCTCCCACCACACATATGAGGCTCATCTGTAGACCTTGGGTTCTTAAGAGGGCTCCTCACCTGTCTGAAAATTCCGAGCTCACCTATCACCCCTTACTGTGCTGAAGGGGCAGGGTGTCTCTCCCCCAACCAAGGTATTTATTTTGGAGATCAGAATTTTGAGTTAAGTGCAAGTTTGGTAAGGAATCTGCCTGCAATGCAGGAGACCCAGGTTCAATCCCTGGTCCAGAAGGTCCCCTAGACAAGAAAATGGCAATCTACTCCAGTATTCTTACCTGGGAAATCCCATGGACAGAGGAGCCTGGCAGGCTACAATCTACAGGGTCCCAATGGTCAGACATGACTTAGCTGTTAGTGACTGAACCTAGGCTGCATTAGTATCCTGGAGTGTATGTCCTAAGGGACCAGAAGGTGCCACATGCCACCACCAGGGGGAGCCATTCAGTGGCCAGGATAATCTAGTGAGGCCTTTGAGGTGAAGGGCACAGCTAGCAGCTGTCCCATAGGGAGGTAGCATCTCTGGGATCTTTGGCCCTGAGTGCATACTTGGGCCTGGACCGCCCCCTACCCCACCTCCTGGATCCAGAGGGCAGCCCTGCATGTAGCCTGTTTCCCCAGCGTATAGAGGTGTCAGCACCTTTCCAATGAAACTAGGTTAAACAACTTCAGTGAAGATGCTCTCACTACAATCCTAGGAAGGGATGAAGCTGGTAAGTGGCTCCCCCTTCAGCCCATAGCTCTATAGTGCTCCCATCACATCCCCATTAGCCAGTTGCAGCTCAGTCCTTGACTACAGGATGGCCACCCACCAGACCCTGGTGCCAAGGGGCACACCCCCCCAACTGAGGTCTCCAACCCACTGTCCCCAGGAAGGACAGCAGGGTCAGAGTTCAAGATCCTCCCCTCTTCTTGCCCCTGCACCTCTGGAGAAAGCCTAAAGAAACCAAAACAGAAAAACCAGGCCTGAGACAGCTTTGTTAGAACAACTCAGCAAAATAAAATTCCGGTTTATTGTTGGACAACATTGTTTCACACATACATCAAACAGGCCAAAAAAATAAACAGCAACTTCATAGACAAAAAAAGGAAAAAAAAGAAACCTTTTATCTTTGGCCTTTTTAACCATCTCATACAAACCAACTACTTATAGTACAGCTAAGTACATACACAAAAAAAGTTACTGGAATGCTCGGAATAAGATTGTTTTTTTTTGTTGTTGTTTTTGCTTTTTTTACAAGGTTTTTTTTCTCCTTTGAGATTATAATGAACATGGTCACACCACAAGTAAAGTCAGAATAGGACAGAGAACGCTCCGAAGGCTGGTTTGGTCATCCGAGATCATTAAAAATGGCTGACCCCTAACA
>NW_011494640.1:4111771-4115205 GCF_000754665.1 Bison bison bison
ACTTTTCCTTTTTTGCTGTCTAGTCATCTTCATCAGTCTTCTGCTTCTTGGTATCCACATCGTCATCCTGGGAAGGGAAGGATTGTCAAGGCCTCTTCCAATCCCCTGGGCCCGCCCACCCACTGGCTGAACTCCCGCTGGCAGAACTAAAACCAGGCATGCACTGTTCCAGAGGGCCCCTGTTCCCACTCCAGCTCAAGAGAAGGACCATACACTGCATCTTATAACCACTTAAGTTCCATCAGCCTCTCCAGTGTTAGTGTCTCAGATCCTAGCCCTCTCGCCCAACTCAAGCCAGACCAGACCCACCTCGTCATCTTCAGCTGCCCGTTTGCCCGTAGCTGCCTCGGCCTCCTCATCTTCATCTCCGTCCTCTTCCTCACCTGGTGAGAGCAAAGCCCAAGTAAACCGCTCTGCCTTCCTCAACTAACCAGGCACAGTGGGTCCTGGGACTCTCCCACTCAGTGGTAGCCAACAACGGGGTGGTGGTGGGGGGGGTGGACACAATGACAGGAAAACTGCAGCTCCTTGGGCAATCTCCAGTAACAGAGTAACCAGGGTTGAGTGCCGCTGAGCCATCTCTGCTGCCTGACAAACTGGGCAGTCGCTGCACCCACACTGCCCATCACGGGCAGCTTGTCGTCAGAGGTAAGAAGACCCAAGTGAAACCAGAGAAGCCCCACCAACCAACTGATCGGGGCATGGAGGGCACTCTCCAGTGGGCGTTGAGCATGGTGCTGGGGGCACAGCCCCACAGTCACTGGCCTAAAGTGAGAAAGATGCCGGCTCTGCGGCTTCAAGCCCAGTTGGAAGTGGTCCCTTGGACCCACCCCCCGCCCCAGGAAGACCCCAGTCCCTCCCCATCTGCTAGGAAAGACCAGAAGGTACTAGAGGAACAAAGCTACTCACCGTCACCTTCCTCCTCCTCTTCCTCTTCCTCCCCACCTTCCTCCTCTTCTTCGTCTACCTCATTGTCTGCCTCCTGCTCCCCGTTTTCCTCATTCTCCTCGACAGAAAGCAGAACAGCTTGTTGATGAGGACAGAACATCACTCTGCCCCCAACGTCCCTTCTTCCAGACCCTGCCCTGGGCTTCTACAGACCAGACCCCCGGAGAGATGCCCCCTGAAGTTCTAGCCAGAGATCCCAGTATAGAACTGGCCAAGGCCTTGGCCCCCCCGCCCCACCCTTGATTAAGCCCAAAGTCTTAAGTAAGAAGTCCAGGCCAGGAGCTTCTGGGGGTCATGACCACAGCAGACACTCACAGCATTCCCATTTGCAGGTGCCTCTCTCCCATTCTCCGCCTCCTCCACAACTTCCTTCTTCTCCTTTAAGTCCTTCAAAAAGGAAAAGGGAACCAGTAAGTCTTCTGAGTAGCCTAGGGCTGGCAAAGGGGCCCAGACCTACAGGTAGGAGGGATTCAGTGCCAATCCTGATGTCCCAAATTACAAGCTCAAAGTTACAGGTGGGAGAGAGCAAAGAATACTGAGTGTCTGTGGCCGGGATCTCATCCTACTTCTCTACCCTTAAAAACACACACATTTTAAAAAATGGATCCAGAACAGCGGTTCCCACCGCACCTTTACTCATGCTTCTTAGGAAAGAAGCCATGTAGCAACCACAGACCGAAACCTGTCTGGCCGGGCAGACGAGCCCGGGAACACTTCACTCACACTCTCTCATCACAGACTTGTTTCCAACCAGAGAGCTCCGCCTCTCACAAATCCTTCTTGGAAGACAGCAGGTATGTGCCATAAATAAATAAGGCAATGGGGGAGGGCCCTGACACTGCGGGAGGATTCCCGTGGGTGGACTAGCCTGGGAAGGGAATGGGAGGGAACTAACTGGCAAAACTGGGGAAGCCGCTTCTCCAGCCAGAGGCCCCGCAGCCGAGCTCGAGCTCGGAGCCCACGATCTGGCAAGCGCAGGGCTTTCTTTGAAGGTACCAGAATCCCACCGATCCCTCCGTAAGCCACAGCCATCCCAGAAGGAGGCAGACCACAGCCCTGGACATGGGCGCCAGCTCAGGGGACAACACTCCTGGGCCCGAGTGAGGCCTTGCTGCACTCAGGCGCGCAGTCCCTGAAATGTGGCAGTTGGGAGCACCAAAATGTCCCTCCGTGGCTCTCTCGCCCGTCCGAGGGCCAGCTCGGTGTCCGTCAGGCCGCGCCTCGCCCGAGCCCCAAGGGGCAGCGCCGCCGCGGGTACCCCGCAGCCCCGTAATTATTTCCACCCAGTGCGGCACACTCTGCCGCCAACACAAACAGGCTTCGAGCAGCCAGGGAACCGGAGGCTGCTCGGGCGCCTTCCGGTGAAGGGCGCCGGGGCACCTGCCGGCCCCATCCTCCTGGTGCTGCTCCCTGTCCGACACAGCGCGGACCCCGGCACCGCCCGCTCCCGCCCCCTGGCGGCCGGAGCCCCGGGGAGTTGTGGGGGCGGGGAGGTCGTGGCGCGCAGGCGCGCACCCCGCCCGGCGGGCTTTGCGCGCGGGCCTCTGCACGCACCGCGCGCGCGGAGCACGTGGCCCCGGGGCCTCCGAGTGCGCCCCTGACCCTGGAGACCTGGCGCTCGCTGGCTGCACCGGCACCGCCGGGCGCGCGCCAGTTGGTCTCCAGTCTTTCCGGGCCTCTGGGCGCCCCCGCCGCCTCCCCTCGCAGGCCTAGATGCGCGCGCCTACGTCTCTGTATTTGGCGGGCAAAGTCCCGCGGGAGGCCGCCCCTAAGTCCGCGGGGCTTTAGCAGTCCCGCAGCCGGAGGCCGTCGGAAACGCATTCAACAGGGGCACTTAGGGCTCCTAACGGGAAATCACCTTGGGGGAAAAGCGAACGCCCGCGCTGGGAAGGGCTGACCCTCTCCTTCAAACTAGTTCCCTAGCTGGGCCCAGAGAGAACCGGAGGGAGCCCCGGCGGAGATCCGTGTCCCAAGCCCTGCTCCTCTCGTGGAGTCGCCCCTGGGAAAGAACCAGGGGTGACGGCAGGGGCACAGGAGTTAAGGAGACGCCAAGGTGACTCGCGCCTGTCTCCGCAGGGGCACGAATAAGGACCAAAGGATTAAAAAAAAGCGGTTCCTCCTCAAAGTGCCGTGCTCCCGCCGAGGGCGGAGACACTCCCCAGGGCAGGGAGCGGGACCGACGCGGCGCGCAGGAGCGGAGCTGCGCCAAACGCGCAGGATCTCAAAACCGAGGGCAGTGAAGCCGCATCACCGGGCCTCAACAGCCCCTGGCGCGCGGCTCGGTCCAGAAGAAGGTAGTCGTGGCCGCAGCTTTTGTTCGCCCGCGCAGTGCCCGAAGCAGCCGCACACTTGGTGCCCCCGGGCAGCCGCGGGGGGCGCCCATCGTCGCCCCGGCGCGCCGATCCTTCACTTTTCGTTTCCTCCCCTCCAGCGCGTGGGCTCGCCTCCTCCTCAGCGATGCCTGGTACCGCTGGTGAATTACTGAG
>NW_011494640.1:4115305-4118137 GCF_000754665.1 Bison bison bison
CCTTCCCTCCCCGAGGGCAGCCAGGGCGGAGGAGACCTTCACACCTCCGCGGGAAGACAACCGACACCGCGGCCCCGCCGCCCCGCTCCGCCTTATCGGAGCCTAGTCCAGATAAACCTCTTCGGGTCCACTATAAGGCGCGAAAAGTCGGCCGCCCGGCGCCTAACAAAGAGCAGCGCCGCGGATGGGCGCTCGCCACGGAGCCGCCACTTCCCGCAGCCGGCCCGCGCCCGCACACGCTGGCCCCCCCAACCCCGGCACTTCCGATTCCAAAAGCGCTCCAGTTTCAAAGTTACCTCAGCGCGCCCCGTGGGCCGACGACCCCCCAGCCAGGTCCCTATCCTCCGGCCGCGACTCCGAAGAGTCACAAACAAGTTTCGGGAGCCCGTGCGGCAGCCTCCCCTCGAGCCTGTCGGCCTCCGCACTCGCATCTCCGGGTCCCTGAGGGCCCTCAGGTCACTCCCGGATGGGCATCACGTTTGCCCACGGCGCTTCCCGCCCCCTCCCCCGCACGCGCACAAAGAGTGGGCTACCTAGTACCCTAGGCCGGGAGCGGGCGGGCTCCGCAGCGAATGGGAGTAACAGCGGGCTCGGGGCAGAGCCGGGTGCGGCGCGCCAAACACCGCTCCGGCAGTGGCGGCGCGCGGACCCCAAAAGGGCGGGCGGGCGGCGTCTAACCTCACCTTGGTGGTGATCTCGGAGCTGGTGTCCACGGCCGCGTCTGACATGATGGGGCACTCCGGTGATCCGATGCAACGGACTGAGAAGAAAAGCGGGAGTTCGAGGACTCTGGCGGTAAAGCTGCCAGAGCCCGCGGCGGCGGAGATGGCGCGCGGCGGAGGTGGCTGCGGCGATCAGGGAAGCCGGAGACGGGAACAATGCAAAGATGGCTTTTCAGAGCAGCCAGTGGGGAACTCACGCGGCGCCAGAACCTTTAATATAGATTAGTGGGCGGCGCTCGGCCTCCTTTGCCCGAACGCCATTGGCTGCGGGCAGGGAGCGGGCGCTCGCTCATTGGCTCGATTCCGAACAATGGGCAAGCATGCTTAAAGCGGCAGTGCCTTGGTGCGTCCGTGCTGCGCAGTCGCCGGCAGCCCTGTCATTCGGGGTCTGAGTTTGCCGGGTCTCGGCGGCACCGACGCCGCTGGGGGAGGGGCGCGCGCTCGCATTCAGGGCGCGCGCTCCCGCCGCTGTTTTGCTCGGTGCTGCTGACGCAGAAAGCCAAAGCGCGGCAAAGCTGCCCGCCCAGCCCCCACCTTCCCCCAACTCCGTCCTCACCCCTCCCCGCGCTTGCTCGGAAGGACGGGGGAAGGGAACAGAAGGAGGTGGCTGGCCCACACGACGGCTGCCAGCGAGGGGGAGGGGCAGGCCGGGTGCTGGGCTGTGCTCGCCCCGGGCGGTACCCTGCGTAGTGCCCGGGGATGCTCACTCCTCCACCCCCGCGCCTTGGCACATTCCACCACGAATTTTCCCAGCGCAAGTCGGTGGAAAGCCCCACGACGAGCGATGAGGGCGTGAGGCCGAGGCCCGCGTACCTGGGCCACCCCCTACGTCCTCTATCCGCGTCCAGTTCTGGGTGCCCCGAGTCTTTGGGGAGGTGACCCCTTCGCCCCCTACCCAGCCTAGGCGCCCGCCGCCAAAGCCAGCCGACGAGTGGGCTTCGTGCCAAGCATTCACATTGGGGGTATTCGTGCATCGAGGGGACTCGAGGGCCGGCATGGGTTCCGTCGTCGAGCTGAACAGCCCACGGGCGTCGCAACACACAGCGGGTGCCCGCACTTCGGGGTTCTGGTTTGCGCCTGCCCCGAGCGGTCACTGCCGTCGCGACAGCTACTGAGATGCTTCCAGGACCCGACCTTCGAGTCTGTCGCTCTCCCGCCCCACTTAAAGCTCTGTGAAGGGCACTTGAACATTTTCTTGCTAGGTTATTCGAGGGGAAGTAATGGTCCCTCAGATCGGGTGGGCTAGTCCTTGGGGGCTCCTTGAAGTTTTGGGCGCCATTTAGGGAACACGCGGAGTCCGAAAAGGGGAACCATCCGGCCGCCACACTCAAGATGGCGCTGGGCTCGGCAAGCGTGGCGTGACGTGGCGACCCAACCCACTCGGACGATCCAAAAACCGTAGGCCACCCTCTTCTTATCGCCGTTGCACTTGGCTGTCGAACTGAGACACCGGCTTTGTGGCAGGAAAGATCGAATTGAGTGCAAAGACGTTCGAGAGAAAAAATACCTGTGCCACACACAAGATGGCGACAGATAGTGTTCATCCTCGTGTTGCCAGAAGGGGGCGCCCGACACGGAAGGCGGGACTCGGGAGAAACGAGCGCACACTGGCTGAGAGTGGCGGGCGAACACAAAGTTGACGCTTTGCGTCCTGCCATTGGCAGGTTCCTCTGTCTGTCTCTTGGGGGCCGCCGATTTGGGAATGGAGAAAACCCGGAGTCTGGGATCGGGGAGGAGGGACGATTGCCAAGTCCAGTAGGGCTTGAAGTCGGGGGGCGAGAAGAGAGACTGAGTGGGTCGCCCTTCTCTTTTATTTAAATCAAGGACCCGTGGTCCTGTTTCCACCGCGAGACCCCCGTTAACTAAGCTCAGCGCGCACTCGCATGGCTGCCCCCACCTCGGGCCACAGACTCCGCTGCCCAGCCGGGAGCAGGCGCGGAGTGCCGGGGCGCCACTCGGGTCGGGGTCCCCTCCCATTGCCCCTGTCGCTCGCTTGTCAGGCTCGCATCCCCGTTTACATCTGACTTTCTGGCCGCTGGCCTGTGGGGGCTTTCCCGAGCGAGTTTGTCCTTTGGGGAAAAGAGAAGCCCGGACTCCCTGTCTTCTGGCA
>NW_011494640.1:4118237-4127380 GCF_000754665.1 Bison bison bison
GGTGCTGGACAGGACAGGGCACCGCGCCACCTCCCGCTGCCTGGCGGTCGCCATCCTGTCCTGGGTACGCAACCGCGGAGGTGGGGCGCCCGCCGGGTCCCCGCCCTGCCCCAGGGCGCCCCGATGGCTGGAGGTGCGATTCTCCCCCAGGGCGGGCGCCTGCCAAACCAAAGGACTGGCAAGTGGTGTCCCCCGGGGCCACGCGTCCCAACCTTTTTGTTCACTCCGCTCCCGCCAGCCGTCAGTTGCCTTTGCTGAGACGGAGACCGGGGCCGCCCTTCGCCCCAGAGTAGGAAGGGTCTCCTTGGCAGCTGCGGCGGCGACCCTTCCTTTGTATCACGTTATCCCGAGAGGTGGAGGGATTGTGCGGCTCCTACCTGGGGTACAAGAGAGCCTCCTGCGGCGCGACCCTTAAACTCTCGTTACCCTGGAAGGGATTGTTTTGTCCACGAAACGCGGATGCATTGAGAGTTTGCTCTGTGCCGCATTTGAGCGACTGAGTCTTCTTCCCTATCTGGATAGTGGCCTTGGGTAGTCGTCTCTTGTGTCCACGGCTGAAAACTGGTCACGATTGTTCTGGATTCTGACCTTAGTGAACGGGGGAGGGGAGTCGAGGGGAGGGGGCAGATCCTGGGAGGAACTGGGTGAATGTGAATTTCCCTCGAAGAACTGCTTTGCCTGACGCTGTCCCTGTGCAGCTGGCTTGGCTAGGTGGGTAAGTAAGGCTCATGCCCACCTGGTTCTGGAACCAGCGTTCCCTTCACTGAGCACACACTGGGTGCCTGCTGTGTAGGTGGCAGTTAGCCTCTGGCTCATGCTTCAAGCATTTTTAGGTATTCTCCGCACTTTCCAAAGTAGGTAGGACAATTATAGGGTTGGATTTTATGAAACTGATGTTTTTTTGAATGTCAAAACCAACTGAAAATCGGCAGATTTATAGGTTCAATCTCTAATATGCTATCACTCTCCTTTTTAACAGGTCAGGAAAGCGGACCAAGGGATTATAGCAAGGAACTTGGGATAACCAAGTGAATCAGTGACCAAGTTGAGGCTAAAACCTTAGAGTGGAGGAATCTTTGTTGTTAAATGAGCCCTGAATCAGCTATGGCCTTGAACCTCCTTCCTGCCGTAGGCATGTGGTATTTGAAGGCATGTGGTATTTGACACCTCGTAAGTGAAGGCGTTATTTAGGCTAATGGAGAGCCTCATTCCAGGACTTCCCTGATGGTCCAGTGATTAGGAATCCTCCTGCCATGGGTTCAATCCCTGGTCTGGGAAGCTCTCATGTGCAGAAACTAAGCCCAGGTGCCACAACTACTGAGCCAGTGCTCTGGAGCCCACCAGCCGCAACAGCTGAAGCGCATGTGCCTAGCACCCATGCTGTGGAGCCCCCACTTGCTGCCGCCATAGAAAGCCTGAGTGCAGCAGTGAGGACTCAGCACAGCCAAAAAGAGAAAAAGCCCCGTATCTCCAGTGACAGGCAACCCCTCACCTCCTTTGCTCTTTCTGAACAGGTTGTTATCCCCTTCCCCTGTCACTTTGACTCACTGGTGCCTCTCTGCCCTTTGCTGCTTCTGTGACCTTTCAACACCCCACCCCCACCCCCAGGACAAACTGGTAATGCCTTGGGAGCCCACATGTCCTGTCCCTGGTCGTTTACAGCCTGAGGCGCACTGGCTTAGGTTAGAGCTACTTTAAGCCAGGGGACCCAATTGGCCTCCAGGCTAGTTTTGGTTTTAGGGAATTTGCACGAGGGACACCTCTGTATGGCCTGCACACTCTCAGCTGGACGACAGGCCTTTCTCTGCTGGCCTGGGGCACAAATTTTTTTCAGTTGCCTCACCCTGTAGGCACTTAAGTTTGCAATTCTTGCTCCAAAGCCATTTCCAACATATTCCTAATTGGTCATCTCACAATTTTGATACCCAACAGACCAGAAAGAATATAAATGCTAGTAAAGCTGCCTAGGTTCAAATCCCAGCTCTGCCATATGCTCTCCGTGTGAATTTGGGAGAGTTATCTTCCCACCTTTGAAAAATGGAGATGACAAGAATAGTATCTACCTTCCACGGGTTCTGGTGGGAACTGAACGAGTTCATATGCAGAAAGTGCTTAAAAATAGGGTCTGGCACAACCAGGAAAGCTGTCAGTGTTCTCAGGATTCCACTTTCCAGCTGCCATCTGTACCTAAGTGGGTTGGCTTCACAGTTTTCGCAGGACTCTGGACAAAGGAACAATGTCTTCAGCAAATTCTTCCTATACTTGGTGGGAAGGGAGGGCACCAGCCGAGTTGAGTTTCTGGAAGCCTGTGACTCGGTGCCTGACATCCTCAGCAGCCCCTCTGGCCTCAGAGGAAGGACAGAGTCTGAGAGGAACAAGCCTCCAAAAGAACCGCCTTTAGAAACCCAGGAGTTTAAGGCTGTGGTTTCCTTGCCCAGGCATCAGGGCCTGGGGAGCTGCCAGGGCCCTTTCAACTCTCCCGCCCTGCCGAGCCCGGATGGGATTGTGTAAGAGCCGCCCTCCACACGCCTGCTCTCTCGTGCAGCACGCCTGGGCCTGCCCGTCCTCCCAGGGAGCCGGGCCAGAAGGCCCTGGTACCCACACAGGTCTGGCCACCCAAAGGCTCCTGCTTGGTTGGGAGAGGTAGGGGGATATCTCTTGAAGTTCAAGGCCTAATCCCAAACTGATGCCAGACTGGAGTTCTGGGGAGGCTTGGGGCGAGGGGTGTGTGCTGTGTACACGACCCTGGCCACCCCCTGAGCACACATGCCCTGGTGTCTCCAGGGATCTTCTGCCAGCCTGTACCATTTCCCAGGCCTTCTTCCCTGTATCCTTGTGTCTGTGTGTGTGTCTGTGTGAGCGTGCCTCCCTGCATAGCCCAAGCAGGTGTTTTGCTTAAGCTCTGGGTACCGTTTGTGAGTGCATGGGCCTAGCATCCCAGTGGCAGGTGAAGGTGCTGGCTAGGGGAGAACATGTGTGGGCGCACAGCCTGTTGCCCTGGCTGCAAAAGCAGGGCATCTGGAGAAAGGTTAATCAGGTATGTGACCGGGAGAAGGCATTTAAGGGGGCATCTCCGCACCTGGCCCCACTTGGAAACCCAGCAAGACAGGAACCAAAAGCGGGCCCCAGCTGAGGACCTCGGTGGTCTGGGCCAGGCCAGAAATCCCAACCTGGTTAAACTTGAAGCTAGGAGAGGCCGGCTTTTTGACATCTTGAAGGTTCCTCTTCCCTCTTTCTGTTAAACTCAAATGGGTCTTTTCTACCTTTCCGTCACCCCTGGCAGAGGAGCCACCCTCAGTCTCGATTAGAGGGGAGAAGATATGAGGGATGGAGGACACACCACCAGCTCCCCTTCTCACAGCCAAGGGGAGTGCAGGCAAGGTGATTGATTGGATGGTTCCGGGGCTCAGAACACTCAGTGGTGCAACCAGGAAACGCCTGGACACGCTGGATGGCTGGTTACCCTGGTCTGGTCCTTACTCGTGTGCTGGTAACTATGGCATTCCTGCAGAAATCTGAGACACTGTCAGGAAGAAGGGACCTGCAGCGCTCAGTCCAAGAACAGCTTCCAGCTCTGATGCTGCCTCTCTGCGATGGAGAAGCCAGGGTGGCTCCGGGAGCATTTGGTTTGCAGTGACAGAGCAGAAGAATGAAGAAGCTTAGCAGAGATCACAGAGCCAGTGGGTGACACCGGGATCGGGCCTCCCGCACCCTCCTGGGAGGGCTCGCAGCTGTGCCGTGCAGCGCATAGGAATCCGTTGGTTTCCAGATCCAGGTGGGAACGAGGGGAGGAGATTTCAGCCTCCTTTAAAGCAATGTTCTCTCCTCCAAGAGGTTTTCTGAGGATTTCACAGGGGAAAAAAAGTGAGGCTCGGACAATTCTACAGGAAGTCTCAAAACAGGATGAAAGGTTACTCCAGAGAGCAAACCTCCCCAGGGAAGGGAAAGAGGAGCACCCTTTCTAAGGAAGTGCAAGCTCCCTGGGCATTTAGAGCCTGAAAGGAAAGTCACAGCTCACCCACCTGAACCAAGAGCCCTAGGCCTCCTCAGCTGCAGTGCGTTCTTAACTTACAGTGTTGTGGCCAAGCCTAGAATTGTGACTGTGTACTGGCTCTTGGCAGCTTTCTCCAGGACAGGCCAGTCTCTCTTGCCACTTAGGTGCTTCAAGAGTGTTACTTTGAAAGTGTGGGCTAGACACCTCCCCATCCACCTGGCTGCTGGCAAGGCCTCGGTTTTCCCAATCGCTAAGTGGAGGGAAGAACATAGCCCAGGTTCCAGGGAGGGAACAGCACGGCTGTCAGTAGCCCTCCATCCTGAGTCGTTCACGGGGCCACATCAAAGTCCTTGGCCAAGACAGTGTTGAGACCCACCCCCCACCTCCGCCCCCTGCAAAGTACCTATCACTGAGGGAGTAACCAGTCTCCTCTCGGGCCATATGTGATAGGTTGGAGGTTTCCTCAATGAAGACTTTTAGGACGATAAAATGTATTCCAGAATGTTCTTCAAAGTCACCACTATAATTAAACAAGGGGCAGCCATGATGGAAGTAAAATGTGTTCTGAATACCTGTAGAAAAGATAAAAGGGAAATCAGAAATTAATGATTAATGTTAATAAGTGAGCCTGCATGAAATGAGTGTCGAGCGTTAGTCGCTCAGTCGTGTCTGACTCTTTGCGACCCTATGAACTGTAGCCTGCCAGGCTCCTCTGTCCATGGGATTCTCCAGGCGAGAACACTGGAGTGGGTTGCCATGCCCGCCTCAGGGGATCTTCCTGAGCCAGGGGTTGAACCCATGTCTCTTGCGTTGGCAGGTAGGTTCTTTACCACTAGTGCCACCTGGGAAGCCCCACTTGAATTGAAATGGCTCTCAAAGCAGGCAAGGACCAGCGTTAAGAAACATCCATAGCTGAGAACCCCAGCTCCTGGTTACTGGAAGCTTTCAGCTTCATGCAAGCCTGGCACCTGGCAGTGGTTGGGGTCCTCCATGATTCCTCGCTTCAGTCCTACCTCTCTTCCTCATGGAGCCACTGGTAGGAGTTGGGGCATGCCAGGGACTGGAGGATGCCTAGGACGAGGAGTGCCTAGGCTTGAGTGACGCTGGTTCTAAGCAAATTTCTTTATCCTCCCCACCTGGTTCCCATCATCTGGGCTGAAATGAGAGGGGATCTCTGGGCATACGTGCAGGCTGGGGCTGGCAGGGGCAGGTCTGGTTGTATCCCCCCATTCGGCGTGGCCCTGTGTTCTGCACATCTGGCTATACTTTATCAAGAAGTGACCATTCTATTTCTCTGAATCAATTGCCATTGGGCCTGACGTCCCACTGAGCCAGCCCTGACCCCAGGTGTGAACACCAGCTCCGTGCCAGAGAAGAGAAACCCTGAACGTGCTTCCGGCAGTACGGCAGCACCTCTGCAGATGGAGAGGATGGGAAAGAGCCTCTTTTTACAGGTGGGGTTGCCGGGATCCAGAGCAGGAAACTGATTTGCCAGCAGAGTAGCCCCTAGCCAGGAAGAGAACCCCTTGGCCCCAGCTGCCAGGGCTCCATGCCACCCACCCTCCCTCTCAATGAGCAGTGGGGGCCCTGGCAGAGGCTGGCTCTGACAACTCAAAGGCCCAGGGCAGAGGTGCTTCCTGGAGCAAATCAGGCTTGGCAAGAGGCTAAGGTCAGGGAAAGAAGTAAGGGAGAGAGCAAAGGCGAGGGAGCCTGGGCAGCTCCACCAGGGAAACCAGCCAGGTAGGCACATGAACACGAGGGTGAGGCAGGAGGGTCAGAGGGGAGAGGGTGCCTCTGAAAGCCGCCTTGCCCCAAACAAGCAGAGACGTTCCAAACGTGCCCTTCCACAAGTGGGGCCTGGCTACCGGGCTAGAACCCTGAACACTCGCCCCAGCAGGGGCACAGCAAGGGACAGAGCTACACGGTGTAAGCAGTAGAGTGGGCGGTGAGACAGGCAGCTCCTGTTTACTGAACAAAGTCTGGGTCAGTCATGACTCTGGACTCCAGACCCACGTTAACCCATTCAGTGCTAGGTGGTGAGCTACCCACACTCATGGGAGTCAACCCTGTGCCATTCACTGGAAGGACTGATGCTGAAGCCGAAGCCTGATACTTTGGCCACCTGATGCAAAGAGCTGACTCACTGGAAAAGACCCTGATGCTGGGAAAGACTGAAGGCTGGAGGAAAAGGGGACAACAGAGGACGAGATGGATGGTATCACCGACTCAATGGACATGAGTTTGAGCAAACTCTGGGAGATCGTGATGGACAGGGAAGCCTGGCATGCTGCAGTCTGTGGGGCTACAAAGAGTCAGACACAACTGAGCAACTGAACAACAATACGAGAGAGGAAACAGAGGCACAGAGTGGGTGGATGTTGCCCAGGGTACCTGGCAGAGCTGGGTTTTAAACCAGGTGTAGCTCCTGCTTTCAAAGGGAAAAGCTGCTGGTCACAAGCAATCCTGCCCCCACCAGCCTGTGCCCACCCCTACCCCCTCCAAAGGCACAGACAGGGTCTTGGACTTTCCTCTGTCGATTGGTAAGGAGTTTATTTTCACCAGCTGAGGGGCTCGTCCTCCAGTAGATAGATGCCTTTCAGGTTGCAGAAGGAGCAGAGAATTCTCCCCAGATGGGTGATTTCTGGTTGCGAGGCAGGATTCCTTCTGGCAGGATATTATGACCCGGAAGAACAGCATTTTGCAACTGTTTGTGGCCAAGGACTCACCTAAGTTAGCCTACTGAAAACTAAATACTCCCGGGCTGTTGCATTGAGCTTTTTCGTGACATCAGTAGACAGTTGGCAACAACACCTTGAACATTTCTCCAGGCTACCATTGACTGTGGCCTTGCTCCGGGCTGTGGAAGCCCAACGTTGCCCAATGTTCCTTTATAGTGACCCACAGGACAAATTCCTTTCAGGTCCCCACACCAGCAGGGCAGTGTAGCCTGGTGATTAGAAGCACAAACTCCAGGTCCCCCTGCTGTCCTCCTGTTGAGGGTGAGTGGGGGCAGGAGCCCATCAGAGCAGGGTTCTTTGCCTGCCTCTGTGGCTTAGCATGTGAATCCTTGGGCAAGGTGAAACCTCCATAAGTTTCAGTTTTCTCACCTGTAAAATGGGAATAAATAACACCCTCCTGAGACATCTCCTGGGGAATTCCCTGGTAGTCCGGTAGTTAGGACTCCGCGCTTTCACTGCCCAGGTTCGATCCCTGGTCAGGGAACTGAGGTTCTGCCTACCACATGGGGCGGTCAAAAAAAAAAGACTTCTTCCAAATAACTTGCTTTAGTTTTTCTTTATAGACCCTCTGTGTCTTGTAACTAAGCACATTTCCCTCCCTGTCTGAGCTGCCAGAGGCCCAGCACCCACCTTGAGGGCACTCTCCAGTTCCAGATCACGCTGAGGTGGATGGGATCAACCCTATCCTCTCTTACTTCCTACCTTGTTTTCCCTTAACCCAGCCTCTTCAGTCATTTTTTTTTTACTGTTGGCCTTTTGGTATTTCTATGAACTTCAGGACACGGGTCCCTGACCTCCGGGCCTTGTACCGGTTTACTTCCTGTCAGACCAGCAGCGGCATTAGATTGGAAATAAAAGTGCCCAATAAATGTAATGCACCGGAATCATCTCGAAACCATCCCGGTCCATAGAAGAATTGTCTTCCACGAAATCGGTTGTTGTTCAGTCGCTCTTTTGCAACTCCATGGACTGTATCCCGCCAGGCTCCTCTGTCCATGGGATTTCCCAGGCAAGAATACTGGATCGGGTTGCCATTTCCTTCTCCAGAGGATCTTCCCAGACCAGGGATCGAACCGGTAGTCTCCTGCATTGGCAGGCAGATTCTTTACCGCTGAGCCAGCAGGGAAGGCCCACAAAATTGGTCCCTGGTGCTAAAAAGATTGGGGACCACTGCTTTAGAACTAAGGCCTAAATTAATTATCGTGGTAAAAAGACTGCAGCCCTTTATACCAAAGCACTTCCTCGCAGGTTATATGCTGTTTAAGCCTCAGGCCAATCCAGGTAGGTGCCCCATTTTACAGGAGAGGAAATGGAGGCCCCCGGAGGGAACTGGCAGGGTGGACACCGGTCATTCCACGCCACCTGAGCCATCCACCACCAGTCTCCCCGGACTCCTGCCCTGGCTCCGTAAGTGGCCACCCCCTACCTACTTTCCCAGCCCTTTCCAGAATCCCTCACCTGCCCCCAAGCAGCTGAGTGATTCTGCCCCTCCCTCACATTTCCCTCCCATCCCACTCCATTTCCCTGTTATCATTCTCTTGACTTTGTGGGGACTTTCCAAGAAATGGTAAAATCCACTGCATTAAGGATGATTGAAAAATCTGCCTCTGCTCTCTATGGCCCCCTCTATGGTGCTTCCACCAGATAGTTCAGCTTTGGCTCTGTCCTCAACAGGGAACGGATGGCCTGAGTGCTGGCACACTGCTCAGGACAAGAAGGTGTGGTCCAACCCTCCCAGGAACAAGCCCCAGGAGGGCAGAACACGGGGGCCACCGACTGCCTCTCCACCTCTTTCTTGGGACTTGTCAACCTGGGTGTCTCCCCGGCTGAACCCCAGCTGGTCCCTCAGGGGACCCCGCAGCGCGTTGGAAAGAGCCACTACCCAGCCTAGCGCCCCTTCATTCCCTGAACTGGCTTCCTGGGGAAGGCCACAGGCTCCCAAGGGGCTCACAAGTTTCCAGTGCAATGGGGACCCTCTTCAAATTCCAAGCTGCCGTCTGAGGCTCAGAGCCTTTGAGTCCAGCTGAGTTTTGAAGCCCCAGATGTGCCCGTGCAGGCCTAGAGCTGAGCTAGGGTCAGATGGAGAGAACTGAAGTGATTGTGGAATACGGGGAGGGAGACTGGAGCTCTTGCAGGACACTGGGCAGCAGTCATTTTGTTCACATCTGAATAGGAAAGCAGCCTACAACTTAGAGCTTGTTGTGTGTGTGCTCAGTCATGTCCAACACTTTGTGACCCTGTGGACTGTAGCCCGCCAGGCTCCTCTCCTCAAAATTCCTTGCCAGGAATTTTCCAGGCAAGAATCCTGGACAGGATTGCCATTTTCTTCTCCAGGGGATCTTCCTGACCCAGGGATGAAACTCGAATCTCTGGAGTCTCTTGCATTGGCAGGCGCATTCTTTCCCAGCCAA
>NW_011494640.1:4127526-4134046 GCF_000754665.1 Bison bison bison
CAGCTCCACCCTGAAGGCTCTGATCCCTGCCCACGGATCCACCTCCCAGGGGACCTCAGTCCTCATCTGTCCACAGTGGCTGTGCCCGTGTGTACGTCATCCAGGAGCCACAGGGGCCAGCAGGAAAGGCCAGGAAGTGTCGCAGCCTGAAACCCCAGAAATAGGGTCAGGGAACCCCAACCCTGGTGGCTTCCTTGTGGGCTCTCCATTGATGGGGCGGCCTTGCCAATCAGGACAGAAGCACACAGTGAAAGTGACAGCTGGGGGCAGGCCTGGTGCTGGCCTGGACACCCTTGGCGGACAGGCACACGGCCGGCGCGCGGCAGCCACACCCCTGGCCTTGGCCCAGCTTCCTTCTCTGGACCAGGCCCCATTCCAGTCCTCCCACCTCCTGATTATGGGTGTGCACATGCCTTGGAAGTGCAACTGTGAACATATAGCCATGTCTGGCAACAGGTTTCGTTACTGTGAGCCAGACATGTGTGTTCACGCATGCGCGAATATGAGCGCGTGCTTGCCATGTTTGCAGTCATGTTGGCGCCCCTCCCATCTAGGGGTTGGCGCACAGAGCCGCTCTCTGCAGGTACACAGGTGTTTGCTTTAGTTTCCTTTGTATTTCTCTGTATTTTCGAGCATTCCCAAGTGTTAGCATCCACACACAGGCTCCCTCCCTGGTCACCGCCCACTGAGGGAGGCAGGCACAGTCTGGAAAGTATACAATGAGTGTAACAAGGGCCACAACAGGGAGAACCCGGGGAGAGAGCAGACAAGTTCTGCTGAGCAGTCAGGGAGGGCTTCCCAGAGGAGGCATCTTCCGAACTGGACTCAAAGATGAGGAGGCTGCTCTGGGTGGATTGGGGGCCTCCCCTGCTGATCGCTCCTCCCTGCCGCATCCCCTTCACACGGGCTCCGCTTTGCTGTCGCCACCTTCCATTCTCACCTCTCTTTGCTCATGGGCACAGTCCATGTACCTCCCTCGGGCCTGTTTTCTGACCAAAACAACAGCACACAAGCAAATCAAACAAACAGCTAATAAAACAGTCTATCTGGGTGAGACTGGAAGCAATGGAAGCATTTCATTTGGCTCAGTCTTTTTCTAGAAGTTTCTGAGTCACCTAAACCTAAGAACAGAAAGGGTTTGTGACACTAAGTTGGTTCCACATCTCACTCTGGGAGGTATGACCCCTAAATAAGCCCCCTTTGGGGGTCACCTGGTCTTAGCCTAAACGCCTACCTGCACCCACAGGTGAGCATACAATCCTGCCTGGACACCCTCACACCTGGTGAAATGCCCCCTCCCCACCAGCGGTCAGATCTCAGACAGCCTCCATGTCTTCTGCCAGGCTCCCTGTGCCTCCCGCCCCTGCCCAGAACTAGGGATACAGTGACCTGAGGACACAGTGGCCTGGGGACTGCCAGCGCCACAGCCTGGGGAGGAGTGAGCTCTGCCTTCTTGCTCACTGTGAGGTCTTAGAGAAGTTCATTAACTTCTCTGAGCCTGTTTCTTTTTGTAAAGGTGGGAGGGGGGGTGCAGGAAGAGTTAGAGTTTGTAAACTGCTCTGCAGATGCTATTTATTATGATTAAACCATTTGAGAGCAATTATAGAGCAACCATCAAGGATTATAGAACAATACAGGGGAAATTGCCCACATATGTGCTAGGGAGCCCCCCAGGAAGAACACTTGGAGTGAGTCCGCGGTGGCTGTCTTTGGGTGGTATCTCGATGCCCTGTGTTCCCTGCACAAGATAAAATGCGTCTAATCCTCAGAGCCAGCCTGGGGGACGGCAAGCCCCGCATGACCACGGGGAATGGCTGGCTCAAAGGAGTGATCATCCAGCTCCTGGACAACCGGCTGGCCCCGGAATTCAGGTCTCTGGCCATGAAATGTGGACGCTCTCCAATCGGCAGCTGCAGGAAGAAGGTTTTCAAGCTGGAGAGATTTGACAAGATGTGAGTCACAAGTGTTGATGAAGAGAAGTTGCTTCTGTGTGGGGAGGGCATCCACTCATTCATTCAGCAGCACCGGCCTCTTAACACCTGGCTCCTGCTGAGTAAATGAAAGTGGGGAGGGTGGTCATCAAGAGGACGCGTGTGGGCTCCTGAGGGCTTCTATGGCAGAGACCAAGGTTGTGTCTTCCCCACCCACCTTAGTTCTAAGAAGGGCAGGGAGGGGCCTGGCCTGAGGGCCCCTGGCAGGAACTGGTCCCAGGCAGCTAGCTACCAGGAACCTCCTATGCATAGACTGAGCTTCTGTTTTTCATCAAGACCAGTTAAGTGGATCCCAGGGCTTCGGTTGAAGGGGGTCAGGAAGGCACAGAGGGAGGAGGGAAAAGGATGAGGGGGCCTCCCTCCGGTCACTCAAGGTACCCAGGGGACAAAGGGAGCAGGAGACAGAGCCTGGTGGGGCAGGCCAGGTTGGCGGAAGCTGGGCGCAGGTCCAAGGCCACCAGGCCTGTGTGTGGGAGGGGCTGGTGGATGGAGGCAAGCGCCACAGAGCCAGCGGGGAGCAGCCCAATGAACAGGATGACAGGGGCAGATGGACAGGCAGCCTTGGCTGCTCTGGGTACCAGCCCTGTGCTCCGGCCCCCAGTCAGGCCGCTGGGCTGGGGGCAGGGATGCTGCTGGCCTCTATGTTGAATGAATCACTGGCCGGTGCCAGGAGCCTGCAGGCCTCAGCGCTCACTCCCTGAGGACCAGCTAATTCACTTGGAGTGAGGCCGGCCGTTAATGACCAGAGTAGCCTCCTGGGCCCTGCCGAGCCCCACGCACGGCTGACCACTGAGCAAGGGGCCAGGCTGAGGGCGAGGGCAGGCATGCCCACCTCTGCCATAGGCTTGGCCAGGGCTCCCCATCTGCCTGCATGAGGGCAGCAATGCCCCTGAGGGCGGGTGGACCCTCTCCCTGGGCGAGCCTGAGTCTGGGGGTGGAGAGGAGGTGCAGATACCCACTCCCGAGCCACAGAGAGACTAATTATGGTGGACAACTGGGAAGGGGGTGGGGAGGAGTAGAAGGCGGGAGCCAGCCGAGCCCTCCCTCCTGAACAAGGAGGAAAAACCCGGGTTGAGAGCCCAGCCCTGCATCCCGGAGAAACCAACCACTTGAAAAACATGGCCTGGTGTCTTGCCAGGCTCTCCCTGACACACGCAGTTTGCTGATGGCACAGGTGCAGTGTCCCCAGGCTGCCCCATCCTGGGCAGGTCCCAGGGTTTAGTGAGCACGTACTGAGGGGTTCTCTGCTGGGGTCCAAACCTTGTCCAGGGGCTCAGTCAGGAAAGGGGTCAGCACCCAGGAATCACCACAGGGTCAGGAGCCAGCTTCCACTCACTGTGCGCCAGGCCCCACACCAGGTCTCCACCGAGTTGTGTATCCTCACATCCACCTGCAAGGTAGAGAATGTCATTTTTTACAATGACATTTTACAGATGTCATTGTAAAAAATGGAAGCCCATTTTACAGATGGGAAAACTGAGGCTCAGAAGGGTCACGCACTCACCCAAGGCCCAGAACTTAGCAGCAGAGGCAGGTCTTAAATGACTCCGTTGTATATAATCTCTGCCTAGCACAGCTCCAGGATTCCAGGTTTCAGGGTGAGAGGAGAGGGAGGCCCCCAGGCTTCTGTTCTTTAGGAATCAAAGTCCTCACTGGAGGCTCCTTGGGGCCAGAAGAGCTGGACACTGGCAGAAGGGAAGGATGGAAGGCTTGCCTCTGGGATTCTTGCTCTTGTTTCAATGTTCCTGGGTGGCCCTCTCCCAGGGGAGAACACTTAACAAACTTTCAGGGAGACAAGGGGGTAGGGGGCAGGGCTGCAGGCCTGTGAGGCAGTGGGCTTGCGGGGGCCCTGGGGGCCGCATGGTTCTGCCTGACCGGCAGTGGGCGATGATGAGCTGGCTCTCCCTCCCTGTGGTCGTGGCGGTCCGTGTGCTGGACTCGGTCATCTCCGGGACCAAGACGAAAGCGCAGGATCGGCACCTGGAGGACTCTGTGGCTGGGTGCTTCCCCGGCGCGACGGCCTCTTTCCGGGTGGGGGAACAAAGGGGACCTAGCTTGGGAGGGCGGAGGGTGGGTGGCACCCGCGAGCGCTCCCTCCCGCCAGGGCTGGGCCCGGACGGAAGGGGCCTCGGGCGCCCCCTGCCGGCCTGGGGGCTCCGGGAGGAAGGCAGGGGCAGCTGGGGAGCCTAGATTAGCAGTCCCTCCTCCCCGCGCTGAGGCCTGGCAGGGTTGGGCACTGGTGGGTCCTTGTGTGTGCAAGTATGTTGTGTGTGTGCAAGTGTACCTATGTGTCTGTGAGGGTATGCGTTATGTGAGTGGGTCTTGGGTGCACGTGTCCGCAGATGTGTCTATGGGTGCATTTGTGTCTGTATGTGTGCATGCATATGTAGGTGTATGCATATCTGGCTGCGTAGGAATGTGTCAGTGTGTGTGCACACGTGTGTTTGTACTCGTTTGTGTGTGCAGGTGTGTTTGAGTGCCTGTGTCTGTGTGGGTGCCTCTTGGCACACATCTGTCTCCCCGGGCTCAGGGACAGGTGAATGGGGTCTGGCTTGCTCTGAAGCAGTTGCCTGTTCTGAAAGCACCCTGGCTAGGTGGTCCCTGGAGTGGGCAGCTCACGTGGCCATCAGCAAAAGGCTTCCGGGGGGGCAGAGTTGGCCACTGGCCACTCTAATGTTTATTTGCTGCCTATGAGGGGAAAGAGAGGAAGAGAACTGCTTTTGTCCCTAAGCAGTTCTGCCTGTGAGTAATTATAATCTATCATGATAATTAAGGTGATAAGGACACTGGAGGTGCCTGCAAAATGCAGGGAGAGTGTGGGAGGGCCACAACTGGCCTGGAGAAATCCTAGAAGTCTCTGTGGGGGAGGCAAGCTGAGCTGAGGCTTGAGGGGTAGGGGAAAGCCTGAAAACAGGCAGGCAAGGTGGGTGGGGAGCCCAGTGGGCTCTGAGCACAGAGGGCAGAGAATCAGAGAGGGAGTGGGGGCATGCCAGGCGAGTGGAAGCTGTGGTTGGTGAGGGGGAGCAAAGCCTGAGAGGTGGGCCAGGCACAGGTGCCCTGATTCTGCCTGGTGCTGGAAGGTCACTGACGGAGTCTAGGCAGGGCTGAAACCATCCATTATGAGGCCAGAGGGGGGCCCTCTGCCTTCTGCCAACACCTGGGAGGGAAGGTCCAAGGTGTTTCCTTCTGGGCTGTGCGGGCCCTGAGTCAGGCGCCCCGCCTACCTGCCACGTGGAAGCCTCTCAAGGCAAGGATGCCTGGGGTTCCCTCGCTGACCCCAGATGCTCAGACGTGGGCCCTGGAGCCCGAGGATCATCCTTCTTCTCCTGCCAGCCCAGTGATGCCCACGTTGCCCCAGCTGCAGCAGCCTCTGGGCGCCTCTTTTGCCATCAATGCCTCCTCTGTGGCCTGGGCCTGGGAGGGTGGGCCGGGTAAGGCTTTGGGCCCCAGCCAGCCTGGTCCCCTCTCGGGGTGGCACCGGGCTGGCCTTCTCAGCACTGGGCTAGGGGTCTTAAGCGGGCCTTCTCCATCCTGAGGATGCAACCCCTGAACACGCATTCATTCAGGCTTGGCAAAATGGGCACCTGAGCACACACTGGGGATGGGAGAGCTTCCTCTCTGCACTCCAACAGCCTTCAAGGTCCAGCCCCACTCACCACCTGGACCATTGTGGGGTGCTGGCTTCCTGACCCTGCCCCACTTTTTCCCTGTGGCACCCAGGCTTCTGCAGGCCACCGCGCCAGCAACCCTGTTCTTGCCCAGGCCGAACTTGGGCTCAGGGACACATCATGCACTTCTGAGCCCCACCCCCCAGCCCATCAACCTTCTCCCTGTGCGCCCACTACCCCCCACCCCCAGGAGGGGAAGTGAGCCATGGTGTGCGCCTCTGACCTCGCAGAGGCCACCTGTGACTCAGGAGCCCGAGCCCCATTCAAGCCACTCCTCCTCCCACTAGGGACAACAGTTCACCTTCAGGAGCAGTCGCACGCCTTCCATCATCCAACCCTCCTGACCAACCTGCCAGGGAGGCCTCATAGCACCCCCAAATTACAGCTGTGGGAGCTGAGCCCCAGAGAGGCTCACGATGGGGACTGGGAGCCAGGCCCTCGTGACCCCAGGACCCCCGGTGTTATCCCTACACCAGGACCATGACTCCCCTGCGCCCAGACCCACCTGGCCACCGCCTCTCGCTGGACTGTGGCCAAGGTCTCCCCATGGCCCCGTCTGTCTCATTGCTTCTTCCTCAGCATCCTCTGTCATTCCCACGGACCTCAGGAAAAACACCCCTTATTCGCCTTGGAATTCAAGCCTCCTGCTCACTGTCTCCTGTGCCCCTCCCAGTCCCACTGCCCAGCCTTTGTCCAGCTGTCCCAACTCCCTGGACTGCCCTCCTTCCCTCCCATGGCACCCAGTCCCCCTCCAGCCTTGAGAGAAGAAGAGTCAATGGCTGAGAAGGAGCCCACAGGGTCAGGTCTCTCTCCAGATGCGTCCAGCCCAGGGCTCAGGTTCGACAAAGGGGAGGTTCCCGC
>NW_011494640.1:4134675-4134801 GCF_000754665.1 Bison bison bison
CTCTCAGGCCGAGTACAGCCGGAGCGGGCGGATTTGAGCCTTGGGCTGAAGGGCCAGATCCCCCGCCCTAGGCTCTTCCTGCTCTCCCCTGCCGGCCGCAGTCCTAGGGGCAGATGTACAGCTGGG
>NW_011494640.1:4135487-4141385 GCF_000754665.1 Bison bison bison
GTATTAAACCCATCTGGGACATGAGAGCCAGAGAGGGTGAGTCACAAAGCCAAAGTCACAGAGCAGGCAAGTGCAGAGCCATAACCCAGACCCAGGTGTGCCTGTGTGCAGAACCTGTTTGCTGAGCTAGTTCTACTTCACAGTTTTCACTGTTCCTCTGACCGCCCCGCGCCTGGCATCACTCCTCTGCGGGAGCCCTGGGAAGGTGGACCCACTCCCAACCGCCTTGCTGTGTCAAGGGCTATCAACTGAAGTACTCGTGTGCCTGTGGCTGAGACGGAAAGGCAGGCAGGGCCAGATGGCAAGGCCCTACCAGTTACACCTAGGAGTTGGACCTGGATGCTGAGACCAGGGGGAGGAGAAATCTTGTAAGCAGTGGGCCCTGCAGAACTAGGGAGGCAGAGAGCAAGAGGCCAATTAGAAGAGATAGTAAAAAGGACAGGAGTATGGGCCAAGGGAAGACACTGGCCCTGGGAAAGTGGGGACAGCCAGACCTGGGAGCCAAAGATATGGTCAGAGTGGGTGGTGAGCAAGCAGGTGGGGGTGGGGATGACACCTGGGTCACACCTGGGCAGTGATGATGACGTGAGTCCTTTACAGGCATAGGAGCAGGTGTGGCTGGATGAAGACCTTTAGTTTACCACACCTGGGTTTGAGGTGCTGAGTGATGTCCAGGTGGAGGTCTCCAGAGGACCCAGGAGACAGATCCAGGCTGGGCAGATGGAGGTCTGGGAATGGATGAGCTCATGGAGGAAATAAGGGAAGAAGGGGACTGAGGATGGAGTCCTGAGCAGAAGGCCAGGAGGTCTCGGGAGGGGACTGAGAGGAGGGGAGGAAGAGCAAGAGGAACGTCCACTGGATTTGGGAACTCAGAAGAGGCAGGGACTCTGGGAGGGCAAAGCCATGGCATGGCAGGGCAGTCTGTGTGGGTGATCAGGCACTCACTCTGTTCTTTGCAGATTTTAGCTTTTTTAATCCCTTCAGCAGGCCTGGGATAACAAGCCTCCGTTTCAAGTGGAACCAAGAATAGGTCTGAAGGTCTATGTGACCCCCCCAAGTATTTGAGATGAGGACTCGGTGCTGCCAAGTCTAAGTCCCTTGGTGGTTGATGCAGATCCCAGACTAGAGGGGATCATGTGACGGATGAGTGATGAGGGCAGAGGAGGGAGGAATCTGCTGCCCTCACAGGCGTCACAGAGGCTGCGACCCCAAGGCAGGTCCGGAGGGAAGACTCCTTGCTCATCAGGTGCAGGTATCCCAGGTGGTAAAGAATCCCCCTGCCAGCACAGGAGACACGGGTTTGATCCCTGGTCCAACAAGAACCCCTGGAGAAGGGAATGCAACCCACTCCAGTATTCTTCGCCTGGGAAATCCCATGGACAGAGGGGCCTGGCCGGCTACAGACCATGGGGGTCACAAAGAGTCCCACACAACTTAGCAACTAAACAACAACGTGAAAGGCAGCAGACAAGGAAGCAGCCTGAGCAAAGGCAAGGAAGCGTGAGAGAGCGAGGAAAACCGCGGCCCAGGAAGGAAAGGTGGGGCCTCAGCTGGACCACTGCCCAGTCCTGATGCTCACTCGGAGCCCCCCGCCCATGGTCCAAGTCCAGTCTCTCGGAAGAGCTTTTCTGGGGCTTTGGCCAGGCCATCTAGGGACATGAGAGTGGGCAAGGCCTGTGCCGGTGGCCGGACCCGGAGTGCCCCTGGGGCAGGCAGGGCGGACCCGGCACACACGCGCGTGCACACACCGGGTACATGGGCACGTGCATGCCGCTGGGTCCGCTCGGGCCGGAAGTCGCAAGGCCAGAGGCCGGGGTCCGGGAGCCCGGCCGCCGGGGCGAGCTGGAACAAAGGACGCGGCGGGGCGGGGGCGGCCGGGCCGGGCCGCGATTGGCTGCCGGCCGCTGAGGGGAGGCCGGGTCGGGCGGTGATTGGCCGCGGCTTCAGAGGGCCCCTTGCGGCCGAAACCCGAGCCCCAAACTGTGGCCCGGGACCGCCCGCACCTCGCCATCTGCGCCGAGGGCGGGACGCAGGCGGGGGTCGGGTTCCTGCCCAACACCCCCAGGCTGGTCCTCCGCATAGTCTCGCAATCTATGCGCCCAACCCCACCCCCCACCCCAACCCAGCGCCCAACTGGGCGCGGGGTTCCCGGGGACCCAGGCAGGGTAGGGCGGTCTGGGCCACCGCCCCGCAGGGACGCCCAGAGGGCCGGGTCTGCAGCACAGAGGCCGGGGTGCCCAAGTGGAAAGGGGCTAGGGCCCAGGAAGCTGTCCCTTCCGAGAGGCTGGCCGGCGCCTGTATTTGCACTGGGAAAAGGGTCAGAGGACACTCCCGAAAGGACGGGCTAGGGAAAAAACGAGTTGAGGAGGCCGCGAACTGCAGGATGGCTCAGAGGAGGGTTGTTTGGATGACCTGAGACCCGAGTACCCAAGCCCAGCGGCTTGGGGAGTCGCTGGGGCTGACGGCGGTGCCAGGAAGCCAGACAGGGTCCTGGCAGGGCTCGCAGCACAGGAGGGGGTTAATTGAGCTCACTGCCAGCCAGTCCACCGCTAGGTGCTTAAGGATTTAGGATGAAGGGCCTTCTCTACTCCAGCCCTCTTTCCCAGCTGCCTGGGAGGTGAGAGAGAAGGGGTGGAGCGAGGCACCCGGGCCACCAATCACAGCCTCCGCTCCTCTTTGAATCTGGCCTGGCGGGCTCAGGCTGCCCGGCGCCAGGTGTGCTGGCGCCCTCTTTGTCCCTACTTGCCGGCCCAGGCATGTCCCACTCCACCCCCCACCCTTTGGGAGATTCTGTGCGCCACCCAGCTGCTTCCCCTGTCTGGGACTGAAACGACCTTGCTTCTGCCGAGGACCCTGGCGACTCCAGACCAGGCCCCCCTCTCCTATTCCTTCTCAGCTCTGCACACAGGCCTTGGTGGCTCAGACAGTAAAGAATCCTCCTGCAAAGCAGGAAACCTGGGTCAGGAAGATCCCCCGGAGAAGGAAAGGGCTACCCACTCCAGTACTCTTGCCTGGAGAATTTCATAGACAGAGGAGCCTGGCGGCTTACAGTCCGTGGGGTCGCAAAGAATCGGGCACAACTGAGCGACTAACACTCCCAGCCCTTTTCAGCGCCACACATGGTCACAGCTGCCTCCACCTCCCTAAGATGGCCACCAAGGGTCCAATAGTTCTGGGAGTGGAGGGGGTAAAAGCCCATGATTTGCAACAAAAGTCCTGGTAGAGGGACCCAGGGCAGGCCCCTTACCTCCAAGGTGGCTCCCTCAGTTGTGAAACCTATATAATAAGGGCCTAACTCCAGGTTGCTCTGAGGATTAAATGAGAGCTTGCAGAGGAGGGAGCTTTGTGAGGCTGAAGCCTCAACATTAAGGAGGGGAGGGGGACGTTTTCTCACTGTCCCAATGCTGCAGACGGTCGGTGGGATGCCTGCGTCCTGCCCTGTGGGCAAGGGCCAGGGTGCTAGGTAGTATGGGAGAGACGGGTGCAGTGCCAGCCCATTGAGCCCAGAGCCCCATAGTCCCTTGCTGTCATACCATCCCCAGCTCTCTCGGAAACATGGGGCACAGGGATCTGGGGCTGCTTCTCTTTTGTCTTCAGCCCCAAGTGTAAGGAGCCCTCTCCTAGGGGACGGTCAGAAGGCAGGTGGGAGCCCCACACTCCCCTACCCTCTCCCAACTCTGCTTCCCCAGCCACTGCTTTCTGCCCCCTCCTTCCTCCAACCCTGGCTTGAAATTGGGCACCAAGACCTGCAGGCTGCTTCCCTCACATCTCTCAAATCTGTCTTCTCTCCACCCTCCACTGCCCTCCTGGTCCTAGCTGGGACCTTGGTCTTACCTGACCAGTCCCCCTCCCACCAGGCTCGCCCACCCTACAGCCAGCATGAGACTCAAATTTTTAGGCCTCATCTCGTCCCTACTAAAATTCTCTCTCCCCAGGAAGCCCTGACTGGATCTACCAGGGAGTTCTAGTAACTGAGTAAACGCACACTCTGGGACCAGCCTGCTTAGGATTGCCTCCTTGTGAGCTGGGCCTTGTTTTCCCCATCTGTAAAATGGACATGATGATAACAACTGGGCAGTGTTCCAAGTGTTTTGCACATAATCATATTGATCCCTTTACTCCTCACAACAATTTTATTCAGTAAGTGCTAGCTTTACTGCACCCACAATAAAAGTAGAATAATGGAGTACCTATTTCATACAGTTATGGATTAAACGAGTTGATGCATATAAAAATTTCAAAGAGTTTGAAACACTGCTGGTGCTCAGTACAATCAATCAATCTGTTATTTTTGACCCAGCCTCTCTTGCCAACACCTTCCCCATCTAACCTCCAGTCCTGCCTCTTCACTTACCCTATCCATCCACTCCCCACCCACCCACGCCTCAGCCTTTCTTCTCTGGGTCCTATCATCTGGTACAGAATGAGTGCTTAAGACTATTTAAGAATGAATGAAAAAGGTTTTGGAAGGAGGCTAGGCTGAAAAGGATTAGTCAGTGCTCGTGCGCCCCCTGGTGGTCATTCTGGGCACTCACGCCTTGGCCCATCCTTTAAAACAAATAGGAAGGCAGAAAGTAGTCTCAAAACCCGGGATGGTGGGAGGCCATGACTGAGGACAGACTGCGACCTAGGGGGTTGATCCCAGGGCTTAGGCACAAATTTATACGTGGTCCCAGAGATTCACAGCCCCTAGCCAGCTTGACCTTTTTTCCTCTGAGAGTTCTGTGTGTGTGTGTGTGTGTCTGTACACTTGTCAGCGTGAGCTACACTATGTGCCCAAGAGGCCAAGAGTTCAGCTGTGTCTGCAGAGAACCGATGGTGGCAGAGGTTCTATCTTCAGAAGATGTGTGAGCGGAGCGTGTGTGACCAAGCCAGTATTCATGTGTGTGTCCCCTGCTTGTGTGTGGCTGTCACCAAAGCCTGTCAGGGTTACAACTCTAGGCCTCAGTTGGCACTGAGCCGAGGGCAGACTGCAGCCAGTCACTGGAACTTTCTGGACATCAGTGTCCTGCATGGTGTCCAGGGGTGTATGTTCTAGAAAGACTAATACCCAAGCTCCGAGCTGTCCTGCACACAAGCAGCTACTGGGTCACCCTGGGCCTCTGTGTGCACCTGGGCAGGAAGCTGACTTAACTCTCCCTTTCTCTCATATTTGTGTATTCACCGTGCTTGTATAACTGGCCTGTTACAGTGCCACTTACTTCTGCTGAGCGCCTGCTGGGTGTGCTCCTGGTGTGGGAAGGAGCTGTACACCCTCACTCATGAGCACACTCATACCTCTCCTCGTTACCTTGCCAGGTCGTCTTCCTGTGCATAGGCCAGCTTGCATAAGAGCAAGGAATTTGGAGTCAGGCATGTTTGAGTTCAAATTCAGGCTTCCCCTAGCTGGGTGATTTTAAACAAGGGATTTAAATTCACTGAGCCTCAGTTTCCTCATCTGCTACATTTGGATAATAACAACCATTTCCTATGTTGTTGTGAGAAGTAAAGAAACACTGCTGGTGCTCAGTACAATCAATGAAGGATAGAAGACCTGGAACATGGTGAAAGGCAGACCAAAGGCGCGTGATAAATGGCGATGATTACCGGTTCCAGTGTACTTTTGGCTTCTAGCTGGGATTCCCGTCCCCGTATCCTGTGACCCATGACAAAGCAGGGTGTAAGTCCAGACCCTGCAGACAGTCCTTCACCCGTGTCTGGAATGGCTGTCAGCAATTGCCCGCAGCCCAGCTAAGGGTAGTTTACACCTGGACCACACACAGTGCTTGTTTCCTACAGCGGTGAGCACACATCCAGGTGACCTGAGTTTCCAAACCTCAGACTGGAACACCTGGTCTGACCGGGCAGATGTATTTATCAGGCTAAAGGGACAAGATATCTGAAGGGAGTCCTTGCACA
>NW_011494640.1:4141706-4142381 GCF_000754665.1 Bison bison bison
TGGATCATTGCCGCTCCTAAAATGGCTCAGGAATGAGTGACACAGAGAGTGTGAGAGTGCGGGTGTGACTTCTCAGATGGCTGGGAGCCCCAAGTCAGCCAGACTACCTGACCTGACCACCCTGGGAAGGCCTCAGTGAACCTTCACCTGGTTATCTGGCCCGTGGCTGTCCCCGAGCGTATCTGCGCCGGGCTCCAGGCGCCAGCAGGCAGAGCTCAGAGTTCTCTCTGAGCCGCAGCCGCCCTGGGCTGGCCCCTGACGGAGGGAAGGTCAGTGCTTCCAGACCCTCGCGGGACCTGGCGGGTCACCTCTGTGTTGTCCTCCCCACTTGACAGCTGAGGAGACCGGGGCACAGAGGAAGAAGGAACCGCCCAAGGCCACCCAGCTGGTAGGCCAGGAAGCCTCTTGGTACCCCGGGTGTCTGATGTCAGTGCCCGGGTCCCCGCCCCCCCAACCTTCTGCCGCTCTTGGGGGAGAACTCTGATCCAGGCACAACCTTCTGCCACTCTTGGGGGAGAACTCTGACCCAGGCAGACAGAGGGACCTGCCGGGGCGGACAGGAAGGACGGGGGGCAGAGGAGGGAAGAGAAGCCCAGCAAGGGGGACACAGTGCTGTGGAGATCCGCCTCTGAATCGGCCCTGGGGTGGCCACGGGCTAAGGAATGAGGAAGGCAG
>NW_011494640.1:4142481-4152483 GCF_000754665.1 Bison bison bison
AAGGCAGGAGGAAGTGGAGGTGGGTGTGGACATCTCTTTCTGGAGGGTGGCTGTGGGGGAAGGAAGCCAAGGAACAGGTGGGCTCAGGGCACTCCCATGAACAGGGGAGGGACTTGGTGGCTTCGGTATTGGGGGAGGGGGCTGTCATTGAGGATCCATGTGGAGTCAGGTGCCCAGTGGGGTGGGGCAGGGAAGGGAGCCAGCACAGTAGCAGGGTCACTTCTGCTTCCTCATTGGGGACAGGGGTTCCAGCTGCTGGCAGGTGACAGAAGCAGGAAGGGGGGTGCCCTCTGGGGAGGGGCTCTCTTTTCTCTGGGACCTGGAGGGTGGGGGCGGGGGAGGGAGCCTGGCTTCCCAGCTGGGGACAGTCAGAGGCCAGAGCCCCAAGGGGACAGGGCCCCGAGACCGGCCCTCCAGTCTGTAACCGTCCCCGTGCCTTCCTTTTCCCCCTGAGGCCCTCGCTCAGCTCTTCAGGGGGACTCCAACTCCTCCCAAGAATCGAGGCTCATCGATTTGGATGGAAAAGAAGAGTTTCAATAAAATGGGGACCTCCAGAGCCCGAAAGTGAAAGTGAGGTCCCTCAGCCGGGTCCGTGGACTGTAGCCTACCAGTCTCCTCCGTCCCAGGGATTCTCCAGGCAAGAATACTGGAGTGGGTTGCCATTTCCTTCTCCAGTCCAGGGCCTGAAAGGGCTTTGAAAAGGCCAGGTGGTCTAGGTTCAAGGTTGTCTGCGGTGCCCTGCATTAGGCAGGGGAAGGAAGGAGGTGGGGGAGGACCCTCCTTTTCTGGCCTCCTTCCTGCCCCTCCTCACAAATTCCCAGGGGCTTGTGCTGTGCAGAGGTCTTGAAACCCAGCTCTTCCTCAATGCACTCAGCACCCATCCGTGACCCCTGGGAGCCCGTTCCCAGAGGAGGGCGGGTGGCCTGGGGGACCCTGCGTGCTGGTGCTCAGAAGGCCCTCCCTGTAGCCGGTTCTGCTCCCTGAGCCCGCAGCCTGGGGAGCAGATGGCCCCGGCTCTCCCTCCCAGATGGCTCTTCCCTGAATCCCAGGGGGCTCTTTGGCTCCTCCTTGTGTTCTACCCAGTCTTCCCCTCCCACTTTGGGAAGCAACGAGCTGAAAAGAGACAACATCTGGGTCTCCCCAGGTGGCCCAGCTGCCTGACTGGCCGGCAGCCTTAGCAACCACCCTGCTTCCCAGTGCCCGTGTCACAGAACCACCCCCCTCCCCCGGTCTCAAGTGAATGCCTAGCATCCTTGGAGGCAGGGGTCCTGAGCTTGGTGCTAGAGACCCCTGCCCAAAGCCACAACTGTCCCTGTTATAGTAGGTGACCAGCCAGCTCCTCAAAGACCTTTGCCATATGAGTCCCCAGACTCAGAGGGCCAACTCAGCCCCAGGCTGAAAGACATTCTTCTCTGAACCTGGGGGAGGGGGACAGATGCCACCCACAGTGTGTGGGATGACACCAGACACAAATGACTGCAGAAGGGGCAGAATGCTGTGTGTCTCATTAGACCAGGCACCGAGGGTCCTGGGCTTAGGTAGTGGAGAGATGATCAATGCCACCGTGACCCCAGGAGCCCAGCCCACTTCCCTCGGCGAGGACACACAGGGGCCAGGTCACGGGCACTCTCTGAGGCATCTGGGTCTCCCTGGGTCTTGTCAGAAGGGAAGGAACAAACACTGATTTACATACTGGGCTCTCATTTGCATTTCACCCAGGCTCTGGCCTTGACCTTCTCCACCCGGCTCCTTCACAACTAGGCAAGGCTCACAGGGCCCACTCTCTGAGAATCACAATTACATACTGGCCAGCAGAGCTAGGATCCAGGGACTGAGGGCCAGTGAGCAGAGTGACCTTCCTGAGGTCATCTAGCCAGTTAGGGTCAGGGCTGGACCTTGACCCTCGCCCAGAAAACCCATCCAGGATCCTCCCCCAGCACCTGCGGCCTCGCGGCCTGCGTTAGATGGACCACAACAGGTTCCAGGGGCTCTATCAGGCTCTCTCAAGCATGAGGCAGGACCGGAGCTCTGGGCAGCGCCCACCTGCAAAACCACACCACTCTCAGCAGCCAGGGAGGGAGACACCTGCCTGCACCGGGAGTCAGCAGTGCAGAGAGGCTGACAGAGTGCCAGTGTCAATGCATCCAGTGTATCGTAGCTGCGTGGAGGGTGGTGGGGGTAAGGAGGGGTCTGGGTGAGCCCTGGCTCTCCCGGGCATGTCTGGGCGCCCCCGGCTAAGCCCTGTGGTGTAGGGACTGAGCAGGTGTCCTCCTGGAGGTGAGCCAGCTGCCCCAGTGCCCACCCTCTGCCCTCCGCTGGGACAGGAGTTGGATTCTGCTGGAGGAGAGGGGCCTCTCCCGAGCCTTCCTTCCTTTCTCAGACTCTTCCTTTCTGTTGCCCTGCACTGACCTTGTGGTTTTCTAGGGCTTCCTCTCTGTCACAAGGATCCTGCAGTGGGTGTCAGCAGGAGCAGTGATCCTGCCCGGCCCGCCCCCTTTGCCCTTGCGCCCCTCCCCCACTGACCAGGCCGGCCGAGCCCGGCCCACTGCCCCATGAGCTCCGCCACCTGCACCCTCAGGCACTTGCTGACCTGGGGTGCACCCTCCCTAGCTGACAGCCATTCTAGAGGGTGGACACTCAGGTGGCATAAAGCCCCTTCTGAGGAGAAAAACCTCTTTGCATAGAGCCCCCCTCATCCTTCCTTCCAGGACCTTGTAGACCTTTACCCACCTTCCATCTAGAAGTTCAGGCCAGGCCTGGTCCCAAGCTGACTCCCAGTCCACCTGCAGCTGCCTCGGGGCCAGAGCCTCCTCTCATCACCCTTCATCAGATCCACAAACTGGGGGCAGGGTGCGGGATTCTGACCTGGCCCCAAACTGCAGAGGGGGCAGGGAGGAGCAGGTGTCCAAGATGGGGACAATGACCGAGGATTGCTCTCCGCCTCCTAGCTATCAAGGAGTCAGACAACAAACATATATGAACCCCGAGCAGTGTGTTCACAGCTACCCTGCACCTGCTCAGCTTTGTGGGAGAACAGAGCTGAGCCACAGCGTCCGGAAGCCCCAGGGCCCCAAGGGGCTCCCACCAACCGTGGTCAGGGACTTGCTGAATACCTGAACACGGGTCTTAGGTTGGGGTCTTGGGGAGAGAAGTGTGATGAGCCAAAGTCACACCTTGACATCTTCTTTGCCCAAGCCAGAGTCTTGGCCCCGTGAACAGGTCTTTGGGCTCAGTTGTGTCCGATTCTTTGCGACCCTCTGGACTGTAGGCCACCAGGTTCCTCTGTCCATGGGATACTTCAGGCAAGAATACTGGAGTGGGTTGCCATGCTCTCCTCAAGAAGTTATTCCTGACCCAGGGATTGAACCCGTGTCTCGAGTCTCCTGCATTGCAGGTGAATTTACCACTGAGCCACCGGGGAAGCCCGTGAACAGGTCCTACCCAGGAGCATTTGGGCTGCCAGTCCCCAGTCCAGCCTCCTGAGATGCCAACTGTAACCACAGGCCCTTCCCAGGGCACAGCAGCATTGCCACATGCAAAATGGAGCCCTCTCTTTGTTAAAATTGTAAAAGTTAAAGTTACAGCGGTGCCATACAAGGGACCAGTCTCGGGCTCAGACAGATGCAACCGCAGCAGGATGTTAAAAATAAGGCCTGGCAGGGTCAGGCCTCATGGATGATAGCACAGAGCACATGGTGAGAGAGACCAGCCCCACGCCACCTGTGTGCCGCTCACCGCAGGGTCCTCTGCTGAGAAGAAACGCTGCCACCCAGATGCAGCAGTGGGGTGGGAAGGATGAAGAATGTTCTGGAAACCAAGGTTCATATGGGATGGGGAGGGGGGGAAAGCTGGTGTGGTTTAGCGCAGAGTGGAGGGCTCCAAGTGGCTCTTGGGCAAACATTCAGTATGGTTTCATCATTCGTACTTACCACACGTCCACTGAACACCCCTGTGCTCCAGCACTTTGGGCAGCAGCAGGACCCACAGGGACCCCGCCTTCACAGGACACACACAGACAACAACCATGACGATGGGCGGTAAAGAAGGCAGATCTCAACTCTGTGTAAGACAGAACACACTGAAAAAGTGAGTTCCCTGCCGCTGAAAGCAATCCAGGAATTCAGAGGCTATTTCTGCTCCAGGTATTATAGTTGGAGTGAATGAGGAGACTACTAAGGTCCCTTCTAATCTGAGACTTGGCCTTTTCAACCGCAGACGAATAACTGAGCGTCTCATGCTTTTGAGTATCCATTTCCCCGTCTCCCTTCTTCAGATTCCTTGGGGATCTGTCCTCAGCGTGAAAGGAGGAGAATCTCAAAAGTGGACCGTCTACCACTGAGGCAGTGTTTCAGTCCACTGGGAAAGGAGGGCCATTGCCATCTTACTGACAGGATTAGGGTTGTTGGTTTTTGTTTTTTTTTTTAAACTTTCTGTCCTTGCTTTGTGGCATGCAAGATCTCAGTTCCCTGACCAGCGATGGAACCAGTGCCCCTGCAGTGGAAGCATGGAGTTTTAACTGTTGGACTACTGGGGAAGTGCCAGCATTCTTTACTTCAGCTCCTGAAACCTCCTGTCCCACAGAAGAGTGTTCCTCTAACTGGGTGGCTGGAACCCTGCCTGGTCCCACTGCACCAGGATGGGGATGAAGATGATGTTGTTCCCTGTGCTGGGGAGTTAACAGCCATGGCTGGGGCAGGCCGCTTGGCTATGAGTGCCCTGAGACTCAGGAACAGACCTAAGGGAGCCAGGGATCGGGGGCTGCAGGAGGAGGGACGGGAGTCACGCCGGGAAGGAGGAAGCAGGGAGCAGATGGAGGGACTTTCTTTTCCCTCAGCCCTCTGAGGGAGGAGGGCGCTGAACCGAAGTCCTCCCTGACTGGATGGGGATTATCTCAGCCGCTAGCCTCCAAATCCGGTCCCTGAAATTAGACCCACTAGAGAGTCACTGAGGTGAACGTCCCACTAAAAGCCCCATTTAAAAATTATCCCACGGGGAAACTGCCCTGTCAGATATCGAAGTCTGCTCAGTATTGGAGAAGTGAGGTAATGACCCAAGAATCCAGGGTAGTTCAGGGGAGTTAGAGCAAGCACCCCAGAACCGGGCCTGGGGAGGGGTGGTGTCATAGCCAAGGATGCACTAATCAGGCTCTGGGAAGCTGGGGTGCCTGTCCAGGTCACTGTCCCTGCGTCCCCCAGGGCAGGGACCCCAGAGTCCTGGCCTTGCAGTGGAAAGGCTGTGCTTTCTCCATGTTTTTGATGTCAAAGCCCTCCAGGAGCCCTAAGCCCGCCTGGAACGGATGGAGCCGCATTTCCTTGGATGCAGCTCCTTCACGTCCCACCCCCGGGCTGTCCCTCCCATGAGTCACCCCGTTAGCCCCTCCGGGCCAAATATAGCTCCCAAGGCAGAGGAGGGTGCTGCGTTGTGCGCTTTGGGCAAACGGGCCAGGGAGGGGCCCAGGCACCCCACCCTCCTGCACCCAGGCCCCAGGTCTCGGCCTGAACCTCAGCCCTCGAGGACACCTTCCCACCAACGCCGGGCAAGTCGGGGGGTTGGGAAAGAGAGGGTCCCGCCGAGACGCAGGGACCGCTTCCTCTTTGGAGAATGTGGGACGCGCTCCAGGGGACAAAGGATAGGGCACGGGGCCTTTCCTTTGTGTAGCCCAGGGGATGAGGCCGAGATCCCAACGAACCGCGATCACCCGAGGCGGGTCTAGCTCCCCCCTCCCACCACCACCCCGGGCGCCGCCCCGGCCCTCGGAGCCACCACATAAGGAAATGTTTGTGCCTGGGCGGCGCGGCCTCTGGGCAGCAGCTCGGCTAAGCTCCCTCCTCCCTCCCCGCCCCGGCCGCCTCCGGACCGGCCCGGCTGGGGCGGCCTGACCCCGAGGGACCGCCCAGAGCAGGGCAGGGGGGACCCGCCCAGCCCCGGGCTAGTCTCGGCGGAGGGCGGGGAAGTGGGCGGGCACAGGCAGTGATCGGTGGTCTCTGGGCCGGGCTGCCCACGGGGACACCCGGCCGGCGAGGGGGAGAGGGCCTCCGGAAGCCTCTTCCTCTGCCCCCGACCCCCAGCCCACTGCTGGAGCCCCGAGGCTGCCCTGGGTGAGGGGCAGGGAGGACCTGGCTTCGCCATCTCAGAGGCGCCACACCCTGGAGTGTCCAACAAGAACCTCCGGGGGGCAGCGCAGACGAAGGGTCTCCCTGGAAAACACTCCACACACACCCCCGCCCCCCCACAAATTGTCCCTACCCAAGAGCCCAGAGAGCTATGGCTTTTCTTTCCTTGGGTTGTGACTGAAGCACCCTGACTCCCAGCCACAGCATAAAGAGCAAACATTTTATAACCTGTCTGCTGGCTGGCAAGGTCAGGCTCACACGGGCTGCATCCCCTTCTGGAGTTTTCCATTAAATTATTTACACAGAAGCAGCCCACAAACCTCTGCAGGAAGTCGGAAGACACAAGGTGGCATTTATTCTTCTGCACAGTCTCATTTTTCCGAGGGATCCCTCCTTTCTTACATGTGACCCTCTGGAGATAAGAAGCTGCCCAAGGGTGGAGCCTTCTAGGTCCTTGTGGTTTATTCTTAGGAGCTAGAGAATGGAGCCGCATTTCCTGGGATGCGCCCCCGCCCCCCCCAGGTGTTTCCTGGGCCAGACTTCCATGCCCACCACAGAATTCAGAGGGAGCAGCTCTGGTCCCTGCTCGGAAACAGAGGTCTCAGGGAGCCCACCTCTGGAGCTCATATTCCAGGAAAGGGCCATTGAGGGAGGGTGACATCACCCAGACCCTTGGGCCTGTGGGAAATGTGTGGAATGTAGAGCAGTGATCTGGTACAACTGGCCCCCTTCAGCAGGCGAGGCGGGGAACCACCTCGCCTACTTCCAGGTTAGACAGAGTTTATTTAGATCAGCTCTCAGAGGATCTAGCCTGCAGCCCTGCTGGTGAGTTAAAACGGTGGAAAAACCTGCCCCAAGCCTGAGGGAAATAGGATCCCCAGGCCCCACCTCCCAGGGAGGCAGGGCTGCCCAGAAGCTGGCTGGTAAGAGGGCTCAGCAGAATCGCCCCCACCCGAGGCCAGCCAGGGTGTCCTCCATTTCCACAGCCCCCTGTCTGAGGAGGATCCCTCCTGGTTCTTTCTATAAAAGTGGCCAGTGCTTCTGAGCATGTGTCAGTTCCTGCCATCCCCAGGTGGATGGACTCTGGACCATGCCCAGGGCAGGGACATCTGTGAAAAGGATGAGGGAAAGGGAGGCTGTGCTTAACAAGATCACTGGGGGAGTGGAGGGCACTGCCTGTTCAATCCCCACCCCCAAAGCCCCCTACAGCATTAATTCAGGATGCATAGGGGCACATCAGTGCCCTGTAACAACACACTGCATGGACTTCCAGCATGAACACATTAAGTATGAAGAAGCTGTGTTTGCTCTTGGACCCTGGGATCCTGCAGTTTGGGTCTCTAAGCTCCTGGATGTAGGAACTGTTGGGGTGCTGTAACCCTAGCCCTAACGCCGGAGAAGGCAATGGCAGCCCACTCCAGTACTTTTGCGTGGAAAATCCCATGGGCGGAAGAGCCTGGTAGGGTGCAGTCCATGGGGTCACTAAGAGTTGGACACGACTGAGCGACTTCACTTTCACTTTTCACTTTCATGCATTGGAGAAGGAAATGGCAACCCACTCCCGCGTTCTTGCCTGGAGAATCCCAGGGACGGGGGAGCCTGGTGGGCTGCCATCTATGGGGTCGCACAGAGTCGGACACGACTGAAGCGACTTAGCAGCAGCAGCAGCCGCCCTAACACAGGCCCAATATACAGCATGTGCTCAGAAAGTATGTTCTGGGTAACAAAAAAAAAAAGAAAATCCTTCGTTTCAGAGCGCAAACATCTGGGTCTCACTAAAAAGGCTATCCTATGAGGTGGTCCTTTCTCCGTCATGAGATTCAAGGGGGTGGGGCTCCACGTTGCAGAGGGCTTCTCAATGGGAATGTCAGTGGTATGTTAGAGGAGAGATGGACTTTTATGCTCTTAAAATATACCTAGGGATACTGAGCACAACGGAAATCCCATAACTTATCAAAGATAGCCAAATGAAGTGGTTCTTTGATGGAAGCAAAAGGAGGTCCAGGCAAGAGGACTTCGGAGTCAGTCCAGTTCAAAGGCTAACATCCCATGTTCATCAACAGTTACTCTGTGCCTGGAGGGTTCTCTTGCAAGCCAGATCTCCCTCCATCCCCAATGACACGGACCCTTGCCCAAAGCCCAGCTGTAAAGGGCAGTGCTGGGTCCTGAGTCTATGCCTCTCTCCTGGAGAGAAGACTGCTTGCAACACAGAAAAGCCAGGAGCAGGGGGAGGTGTAAACCAGAGCCGCCTTGGTCCTCCCGCACTGCTTTCCCTCCCCCACCCTCCCTGGGGAGGCCACTTCCCTGCTGAGCTGGGCCCCACAAGCAGCCCTCCTTTTCCTACACACCCTTCTATCACCTGCCCCTTTTCAATCCCCTGTGTTCTTAAGTGCAAATTTGATAGTATTTCCTGTTGATATGCCTCCCAGAACAAAGTTTTCAGGCCTGAGCCCAAACTTGGGGATTGACCCCTGATACTTTCTTCAGCTAAGGCCTGACCAGCTAGACTGGCCTTGGTTCTTGGCTTCCTCCCTGAAGCTTTTTTTTTTTTAATTTTTTGGGCCAGGGGCCTCCAAAGCTGCATCAGGATGCCTTTAACTGCCCGCTTCTCTGTCAGTTTCCCACACTAGCCCTGTCTTTGTCACGAGGTGCCCACAGTGCAAAGTCAGGTCCACCAGAGAAAAGGTTAATAGCAGCAAACGGGGTCGGGGGAGGGGGACTTGCCTGGCCATGCTCAGGGAACTAAGACTCCACATGGCCCATGCATGCATGTAAATCACTTCACTCAGTGTACGACTCTGTGCAACCCTATGGACTGTAGCCCACCAGGTTCCTCTGTCCATGGGAATGCTCCAAGCAAGAATATTGGAGTGGGTTGCCATTTCCTTCACCAGGGGATCATCCCAACCCAAGGATCCAACCGGTGTCTTTTGTCTCCTGCACTGACAGGCGGGTTCTTTAGCACCAGCGCCACCTGGGAAGCTGCAAGTCCCATGGTGTGACCAAATTAAAAAAAAAAAAAAAAAAGCAAACGGTAGCAGATGGGTGATTATGATTTGCACATAAACTCTGCAAGATGGAAGAAGAATCCCAAACAGGCCAAATCCAAGATCGTTTCCGCGGTGTTGGAATTGCACTCCTGGGTGTGCGAACATCCTGGGTCACGAAAACAGGGTGGTGCATACACCAGATTCAGGAGGGCACGCGTCTATACACATACCGGGTTAGTGCAAACACGAGTCCGTGTACACCCAGGCCTGTAGAAGCAGCCAGTGGAAACGCCAAGTGTGCATACTCAGGTCGAGCACACTAGAACGCGTGGAAACCCACGGATTCGTGCACGCCCAAGGCCGCAAACACGAATGTGGGAATCCTATGGCCACGAAGCTCCCAAGGTTGAGCATACTTCGGAAGAGTGCACACTCCCGGTGGTGCACACACGAGGCCGTGCGTGGCACTGAGGCCAGCTCGCAGGCCCATCCATAGGAAGTGGAAGCGCCCACTTCCCTCCCTGCTCGGTCTCTGAGCTGCAGTCTCTGAGCGCCATCTTCGCCCAGCGGGCAGCGGAAGGACCTGCAGGCCGCGCAGCCCTTGAGCCCGGGCCTTTGTTGTCCTGGTTTCCGGGCATCCATCACGCGGTGGCCGCGAGCGCCGGAGCACGAAATGGCGGCCGGGGGAGGGGGTGAGGGGAGGGCGGGGCGTCCGGGAGCAGCAGCCATTCCCGACTCCCGGCTGGGCGCGCCGCCCGCCCTCTGGCGCAGGCGCACGGCGCGGCGCGCGTTCCCGCGTTCCCTCCGACGCGCGCCAGGACACAAAGGGCTGGAGGGAAAGCACGGAGAGCGGCTGCGCCTCCGGAGCGGCCGGCGGGCCAGAGCGGCCTGGAGCGGAC
>NW_011494640.1:4152795-4159728 GCF_000754665.1 Bison bison bison
CTCCTTTTCCTCAGAGCAGAGCGAGGGCTCACCTCCGAGGACGCCCGAGGCCTTCTCCACGAATTCTTTCTTCCGTCCGCGCGGTTTAGCGCGGAAGCAAGGCGAAGTAGCTCTTTAGAAAGTTTTTCGGACGTGATTGCCATAGTTTTTCGTAAAAGGAAAGCAGACCCCTCCGCCAAGTGCTATATAGTTTGCATTTTGCTGCTTGAAATTAGGAATGTGGTTCTGGGGGAAGAGTGAAGACATGGACGAACAAAAAGTAAAAATTTTTTCAATTGAAGAGAGGTTTTTAAAAGCAATAAGTAAAAATAATTTTTTTTCATCATACAAATAATGCATATTCTTGGTAGAGTATTTCGAAAGAAATAAGTGGCATGTCATTGACTACTTATAATGCGGGGTACTGTTTTAAGTGCTTTAATTTTCATCACCAGATACAGATGGAAAAACCGAAGCACAGAGGGGTTAAGTACACAAATATACTTCAAGTTCAGGAAAGCAGGAAAAGTAGTAAACCCAACCTTCCAGGACAACTGCTCTTGAATAAACTGGCGTGGTTCCCGCCAATGTTTTTCTGTGTCTTTAGTTTGGTTCATGTTATACACACAGCCTGTGGCATTTTTTGATTAAGTGGGAGAGCTGTGGGTGGGCAAATGGAAAAGGAGCTAGGAGGGGCTTGGGAAGTTCCTGTTCCTCCGGTTGCTCGCTGTCTGTGGGGCCTCTTGGTCTTGTGCAGTTAGGAGACAGCACTGGGTAATGTCTGAGGAGCACCCCAGCTCTAGAATGTTGGCATCCCATGGTCCAGGAGAATTCTTGCCACTCGTGATCATTTCTGGGGGTTGGGAGGAAAAGCCTCCTTAGCCCTCCCTCCTTTCTCTTCTTGCTGTAGCACATTTTCAGGTCATAAATGCCTTACTTGAGTTTCCCAAGCTCCGAGGAATGAAGTTTTGCAGATCAGAATAGGGTCAGTTCAAGAGGAGGGAAGGAATGATTCCTCATTTACAGGCTTCCCACGTGGCTCAGTGGTAAAGAACCCACCTGCCAATGCAGGAGAGGCAAGTTTGATCCCTGAGTTGGGAAGATTCCCTGGAGAAGGAAATGGCATCCCACTCCAGTATTCTTGCCTGGGAAATCCCATGGGCAGAAGAACCTGGCGGGCTACAGTCCATGGGGTCGCAAAGAGTCAGACATGACTGAATAACTGAGCACAGCTGGGATTTAGGGTTTTAAGTCTTGCCCAAGTTCATAAACTAATCCACAGTGGAGCAGAGATGCTTCATCCAGCTGGAGGCATCTGCTTTGCAACCTCAGTCACCAAGTCTGCGGCTTCCATCCGATCTATAATTATGTCCATGCTTATTTGTCTAAACTTTAGCAAGGTGGGAATGCCAACACCCAGCATTACCGATAAATGATAGCTGCGTCTCTTGCTTAGTGAAAGATTGTCTATTTTTAACAGTTGAGCAGAACGAAGCTAGCTTTTCTCGATTAAGAAAGTAGCACGATCAACTCGCTGGTTGCCTTTGAGAAAACATTACTGTAGCTCCCTGCAGATCACAGCTGTGTACCTAGTTCCTCCCCGAACAGCATCTAAGATTGCTCAAACTTTTAGTCAAGGAAAGAGAAGCTTTAAAATTCATTTGAGAAACAAGGCAAGTGCTTGATGCATCAGGCATGTGTGTTATCTGGAGTAAAATACAGAAGTTCTCTATGAAGTGGAACCATGTAAGGTCCGACTCTCAGCTTTGAAAGGGCCTGGAGAAGGGGGCTCAAGATTAATTGCAACCCTCAGAGAAGGACCTCTGTCTACTTAAAGCAACAGGGCTCCCTCAAAGCCACAGTGCTCTCTCTTTGCGACTGGGTCCTGAGGTCTCTGTTCAGCACATTTCATTTTTTTTTTTTTTTTTTTTTTGTTCAGCACATTTCTAAGTGCATTCTCTGTTTGTGAGCTGGTGGCAGGGGGTAGAACAGTGAACAAGATAACTCATCCCCGCCCTCATGGAGCCTAAAGTTTAACAAGAAAGCCATACCCTGAGCAAATTACCAGGGTGGCAAGTGTAGGATGGTGAGGTGGTACATGAGGTGGCAGGGGCTGTGACTTAGGCAGAGGACCAGGGAGGCTCCCTGGAGGCAGTGATTCTTCAGCTGAGCCCAGCATTCTCTGAGACTCTTGAAGAGGAAAATGACACATTAAAGTTGAAATACTGAAGTCCAGAAAGTCTGGGCATGAGAGGTAGGGGGAGGGAGTGACAGGAACTGAGACACAGAAAGGAGGAGCCAAACAATGAAGGATTCTGCATAAGCAGGAGAAGAAGAAGAATCTTTTTCCTCTACCCATTCTAAGTCCTCTGACCAGAGCCCTGTACACTAACAAAATATCACCAAGAGAAAAATAAACAGAAGTTTATTAAAATGTAATGACATGTACACAAGGGAGCACCCAGAGAGGAGTAACTTGATGGGGCGGTAGAACTGGAGCTTATGGTATAGCATCTTGACACAAGAACAATGAACTTTTAGAGAAGTGGCAAGAGAAAGGAAAGGACTTTGAGTTTCTAGGGGAACAAATTGTACAAAGGTAAATATATAGAGTACTAGTGGTAGATACAGAGAAGGCAGTGGCCCCCCACTCCAGTACTCTTGCCTGGAAAATCCCATGGATGGAGGAGCCTGGTAGGCTGCGGTCCATGGGGTCGCACAGAGTCAGACATGACTGAAGTGACTTAGCAGCAGCAGCAGTGGTAGATAAGGGCTAGTTTTAAGAAGGTTTGTCATTTAAGTTCCTCTCTTGGCATCTCAAGACTGGTGTCCAGGGTTGCCTCCAGTGATTAACTTCTTCCTGGTAGAGAGGAGAGGGGCCACCTCTGCAAATTTATGTCCAAATAAGAAGAGGGCTTCCTAGGTTGCTCAGTGGTAAAGAATCCTCCTGTCAATGCAGGAGACAGAGGAGACGCGGATTCGATCCCTGGGTCGGGAAGATCCCCTGGAGGAGGAAATCACAACCCACTCTAGTATTCTTGCCTGGAAAATCCCATGGACAGAGAAGCCTGGCGGACTACAGTCCAGGGGGTTGGAGAGTCAGACATGACACAGCATGCACACACTTGTTTAGCTAAAAATAATCCTTACACCAAAGTGGCATATTTGGGGGTAACATATTCTGCCACCCTTTACCAGGTTTGGTTTACTAAATGTTCAGTATTCTCCTTATTTGTCCAGAGATATAATCCACATACCATAAAATCTACCCCGTTAAAAGTATATATAACTCAGTTGTTTCTAATATATTCACATAGTTGGGCAGCCATCACCCCAAAAAGAAACCTGGTACTCCTCAGTAGTCGCCCCTCATCTACCCCTCCCTTCAACCCCACCATGGATCTACTTAATGTTTCTGTGGGTTTGCCTATGCTAGATACTTCATATAAATGGAAGAATAGGATATGTGTTCGTTGTGTCTGGCTTCTTTCACTTAGCATAATGTTTTTAAGTTCATCAAGGTGGTAGAGGGTAACAGTACTCCATTCCTTTTTATGGCGGAATAATACTCCACTGTGTAAATATGCCTCAGAAAACTCTAGAGGGTTAGGCTTTCATACCTTGTAGGGACAAGTGCCCTGGGGCCTGGCCCCAGTATGAGAAACACTGTGCTTAGAACAGCAATGGATTGCCTGGGCTCACCTCCAATTGGCTGTGTCATCTTGGCAAGTCACTTCCTTTGAGTTTCATTTTTCTTTTCATAAATGGGGATAACAGTAGTAACTCTTGTAGGATTGGTGAATAATTGAGTTAATACATTTAAAGGGCTAAGAAAAGTGCCTGGTTCGAAGGTCCAGTGGTTCTTATGGGAAAAACATCTGACAAATGCAGAGCTCCCAACTGAACTACTTAGTGAGCACATTGTCCTTTATTCTAGAATCTTCCAAATGGCTACAGGACTACTTTATAAAACTGGAAATTACAACTAGGTCTGATATGAGGGGATGAACTGAAAATAGTAGTTTCTCTGCTTTCCTTAGGCATCTTGAATTTTATAGTTCTTCAGACTTTCAAATTTGTTGTGAGTGATAATGAACCAAGAGACTTTTTCTATGTATGTACTTTTAAGGTCATCTGCCTTGAGAACAAACTGCTTTAAATTGTAAAAAATGTATATTAAATTTTCAACATGTGAAAAATTAGAAGAGTATGATTCCTTGTATACCGTCAACAACATGTTTCCATTTTTGAGTACTTGACTAATGGCTTTTGTTCCCCAGATGGACGGAGGAGGCACACCCTATAAGTAGGAGCCATCTTGCAAGGACCTGGGGAAACTGGTTTTATGGGCAGTTGAGAAATGTATGCTTTGCCTTGGCAGCTGAGGCACTTCATGGAAGGTAGGGGTCGGGTGGGAGGGTTGCGGTCCCCGTACAGCCCAGACCCCTCCATGGGACCAGGCCTAGCATGAGAAGACTCCCTCTGGGGAGCTGGCACTAGTAGCATTGTGATGACATTGTCTCCAAATTCTGCCAATCCATCAGGAATAAGGGATGCAGTGGTTCTGTTCATACTGATTCCACTAGGAACTGTCCAGCAGCCACATTTTACTTTTTTAAATTATTTATTTCTTGTTTTTATTTTTTAGGTTGCACTGGATCTTCGTGGCTGCACACAGGCTTCCTCTAGTTGCAGCGAGCAGGGGCTTCCCGTTGCAATGATTTTTCTTGTTGCAGAGCACAGGCTCTAGTGTGTGCCGGCTTCAGTAGTTGCAGCACACAGGCTCAGTAGTTACAGAGCACAGGCTTAGTTGCTTCATAGCATGTGGAATCTTCCAGGACCAGGGATTGAACATGTGTCTCCTGCATTGGCATGCGGATTCTTATCCACTGTACCATCAGGGAAGTCCCAGCAGCCACATTTTAATAGACATTGACAAACTGTGGAAATGCAAAGGAGCAAGATTAGGAACCAGGGACCCTCTAGGTCAAGTACTCCAGATCCTCCCTTCTCAAGTGAGGCCGTGTGTCTGAGAGCTGGTTGTTGTTGTTCAGTCGCTCAGTCATGTCTGACTCTTTGCAACCCCTTGGACTGCAGCACGCCAGGCTTCCCTGTCCTTCACAATCTCCTGGAGTTTGCTCAAGCTCATGTCCATTGAGTCAGTGATGCCATCCAACCATCTCGTCCTCTGTTGTCCCCTTCTCCTCCTGCCTTCAGTCTTTCCCAGCATCCAGGTCTTTTCCAATGAGTTGTCTCTTCCCATCAGGTGGCCAAAGTATTGGAGCTTCAGCTTCAGCATCAGTCCTTTCAATGAATATTCAGGGAGCTGGTTAGGAATGCAGAGTCTGGGGCCCCACCCCAGACCTACAAAAACCTCCAGCAGTTCCTTGCACATTTTACCATGGAGAAGTACTGCTCTAAAGAACTCAAAGCGTGATGTGTTGGAGGGAAGATTTGGGGTGCTGGAACCCCAGCAATGCTGGGTTGGCAAGCAGCTGGTCCAGTCTTTAGCTGAAGATGCATAAATTCCTTCAACAAAGTCCTGGAGAAGAGGACCTTCTCCCAGATAAGTCTCAAAACACATCCGTTCACAGGCAACTCGCTAGCTGGGCAACAGCTATCCATCTCTGATAAATTACTGTTGGGAGGGCAGGCTATGGGTTCACATTACATCTGGGCTGGCACTGGGAACCTTCTTAACTAAAGAAGACCCAGCTGAGAATATTCCTTTCTGTTGTCCCTGTTGGAAATTCCAAGCCCTCCAGCTAGTTTGAGGAAAACTTCCTGTATTAATTGTAATACCAAACTTTCAGCCCCACATGCAATGGGCTGACTAGGAATTGAGAAAAAGAAGGTATTTGAAAAAGACTTTTTCTTAATAAGTTTTTCTGTGTGCAACGGTTCGTAAATGCTTAATTTTTTTCTTTTTTAAACGCTGACCCTACAAAAATAAAATGTGAAAGCCTTTGTTTTAGCTCTCTGCATCTGCCACCTCCCCTCAAGACAAGAGAGCTGTGTATCCTTGCATTTAAAAAGGCCACACACACACACACAATTCCTGAAATCTTCCCACCTTGACCTAAGTCTTCTCTTTCTCAGATTTTGCACTTTCTTAAGAGATAACTACTTTAGTGATCACCTCTCTATTGGCTGAACTCATTAACTGATTTTCAAAAAGTTGCTGAGCCCTCTGAGTCTAGTGGCTTTGAGGGAGAGATGCACAGAGGCAGCATTTTGTATAAAGAACTTATTCTGACCTACAGTCTCTATGTGTGTAACTCATTAATCCTCACAGCCACCCCATGAGGGACTATTGTTATCCCCATTGTACAAAGGAGGAAACTGAGGTCCAGAAATGTTAAGTCGCTTGCCTGAAGTCACCCAGCTGGTGGTCAGCTAAACTGGGGTTTGAATCCAAGCAGCCAGTTCCCAAGTCTGTACTCAGGATACCCAGCCATATTCATGGAGATTCATAAATCTTGGACATGCCTCACCCATGTGGGCTTTCCAGAGTGGACAGTTCAACCTCTGGGTTGAGGTGGAGATGCCTTCCACGTGCAGCCTTCCTGCCCTGCCCCTTCCAGGCCTTCCTGTGATGGAAGATCTGCCCCATAACTTTCTAACTGGGTGAACTTGGTTAATGTTTACCAAACTGTTCAGAATGGAATAACAGTACTTACCTTCTTGGGATGAGTAAAGGATCAGATGCACAAAAAGTGTCAGTAAACAGCAGCTGTTGATTTTGTTACACGTGTGTTTCAAGGGTGTGAGAAGAGTGCAGAGGGAGGGGGCACACGAGTTGAGGCAAAAATGTCTGGGAGATTAGAGTTATTATGTTAAATTTCAGCCCAGAGAGGGGTACAGAAAATTACATGATGGAGCAGAATGCTTCTGCCTAGGAGATCTTTTCTTGGAATTCTCGGGGACTCTAGACAAAAGCCAAGGTGATGGGTG
>NW_011494640.1:4159971-4179841 GCF_000754665.1 Bison bison bison
CGCTGTCCACCTGCCCACAGCCCATATCCAGTCTTAGGCCCTCCTGCCCTGGCCCCAATGTCCTGCAACTAGTCCCTGTTCAGCAGCAGCGCTGGTTTTATGGGTACTCTCTATAGCCTCTCAGACGGATGCAAACATGTGCGGGGGCAGAGAATGAACACAGAACTGCGAACTGGAACTCCTTAAATCCTGAACCCCAGACCCACCTCCCAATCAAGCCGTATTGCCCATTGTAGACTATTTAAATGAACTGTGTGGTCGTACAATGTATTGTCCATACTAGTGCTCCTCACTGGTTAGGTAATATGTTTTTTGGTAAGTTTTTTCTGAAAACCCAAACCTATAGAATAGTTGCAAGAATACAAATAGTGTAAGAACACTCCTATGTCTTTTACTCAGATTCACCTATCTTAACATTTTCCCTATTTATTTTCAATTTTCTCCTTCTCTCTATATACACATATATGTTTAAATGTACATATGTGTACACTTTTTTTCCTGCAACATTTGAAAGTCAGTTGCATATATCATGGCCTCTTACTCCTCTTTATTTCCTAAGAATAAGGAGTCTGTCTTACATAACCGTAATTTTTAAAACCAACTTGAGTAAATATAACTTTGAGATAACATTTCTGTTTGCACCACTCTTCGTGTTGTTGTTTGGCCGCACCATGCATCTTACAGCATCTTAGTTCCCCTACCAGGGATTGAACCTAGGCCTCGGCGGTGAAAGCACTGAGTCCTAACCACTGGGCAGCCAGGGAAACCCCCGCACTATTGTTTATATCCCAGCTTTTATCAATTGACCTCAAGATGTCCTTAATAGATTTTTTTTTCCCTCCCGTGTAGGACCATCTAGGATCAGGTACTGCATATAGTTGTTCAAGCTAGGACTTTTGGGAGTGACCATTATTATGCTATAAAGGGACAAATAAAGGGAGTGTTGTGAAAGGTTGATAACTGTAGAATATGGGAGTCCATTTTATCTACTTTTATGTATGTTTAAAAAAAGTATGAAACACAAAGTGGAAAAGCAAACCAAAAAAAAAAAAAAACTAAAAAATATATAAATATACATGGACCCAGGTTCAATCCCTGAGTTGGAGAAGGAAATGGCAACCCACTCCAGTACTCTTGCCTGGAAAATCCCATGGATGGAGGAACCTGGTAGGCTACAATCCATGGGGTCGCAAAGAGTCGGACACGACCGAGTGACTTCACTTTCACGTTCATGTATATGCCAAGCCCACAGATCTAAGGGGATCATCTAGACAAATGGAGTGTCTGGCCTCCTGTCTGTAGATTCAGACCCACAGCACCGGTTCAGGTGGAGGCATAGCAGAGTAGATGGACCTCCCCCTTCCTTGTTGTTGGTCCCGTATTGAGAGGAAGTGAGCCTCAGGGAAGGAAGAGGGGCTCTCAGGGGAGGAAGAGAGTCTCTGGGCTCCCCCTGAAGTGAAGTGAACCAGGGTGGGCTTGGATGGGAGTCGGAGGAATGAGGAGGACAGGAGCCCTGATTTCCTTTGGTCACCAGAGGGCCTGGAGGCTGGGACAGGGCACCCATCCCATGCAGACTCCATGCCTGCTTCCAGTCAGGGCAAAGTGCGCTGGCAGCAGCTTGACGAGCCCCCAGCCTCCCCATCTCCCCTGCCCCTCCTGTACCTTCCAGTTTCTATTTGAATGGCAGAAATGAACTCTGGTTGGGTGAGATGGTCTAGAAACCCATCTTTTCTTCCCCATTTGGTGCACTCCAAACCTTAACTCAGATTCTTAGCCTGCAGTTAAGTTTTTAGGAGTTGGTGAACTTGGACAGGAAAAATTTTCATGTCTATTTTAAATAATCTTTTATTGAAATCTAGCACTTCCTTCTCTTGTGCCTGTAGGCATCTCACCACAAGTAGTATAGGCAGTTCCCGGGATCTCGTCACAATAGAAGTCATAGCTATTTTCATATCACAGAACAGTCGGTGCAGATATTTTGAAAACTGTCTACCTTCATCATGACTTAAAAATCATAGAGGTTATTAAGCCTACCACCAGATCTGGTCCTGATTTAATACATTAATAAAGACTTACAATCACAATATCTTGGAAGGAAAGTATGACAAACCTAGACAGCATGTTAAAAAGCAGAGACATTTCATTACTTTCCCGACAAAAATCCATATAGTCAAAGCTATGGTCTTTCGAATAGTCATGTATAGATGTGAGAGTTGGGCCATAAAGAAAGCTGAATGCCGAAGAATTGATGCTTTTGAACTGTGGTGTTGGAGAAGACTCTTGAGAGTCCCTTGGACTGCAAAGAGATCCAACCAGTCCATCCTAAAGGAAATCAGTCCTGAATATTCATTGGAAGGACATGCTGAAGCTGAAGCTCCAATACTTTGGCCAGCTGATGCAAAGAACTGACTCATTGGAAAAGACCCTGATGCTGGAAAAGATTGAAGGAGGGAGGAGAAGGGGACGACAGAGAATGAGATGGTTGGATGGCATCACTGACTCAATGGACATGAGTTTGAGCAAGCTTTGGGAGTTGGTGATGGACAGTGAAGCTTGGTGTGCTGCAGTCCATGGGGCTACAAAGAGTCGGACACGACTGAGCGACTGAAAACTGAACTGACCTTAACCAATCACATATGGTCATTGTATTTCAATATAATTTGCTTCCTTGGTAATCCTGGGTATTTTACTTTATGCATTTAAAGCTCTCACTATGAGAGGGGTCTGGTGGCTTCACCAGACTCCAGAGGGTCCTGTGACACAGAGAAGATGAGGAATTCCGCCTAGCCTGCCTGGGGCCCCTCCCGCTCTCACAGTTACCCTGCCAGCCCTCTCTCTGGGGTTCCAGTGCCCACTCCTATGTGCTGTGTGTGGCTGGCCCCCTCCTTGGAAGCCTGGCCACAAGCCATCATCTTCTGGGGTTGGCCCACGTGGCACCTGTTGGCTTTGTGAGGTGTTGTGGTCCTCCTATTCCTTCTGGGCCTTGTGAGGAATACATGAAGATATGTGCCCCAAACTCTTGCTGTGGGACCCCTTGTGCCATTCCTTGCACCCGCTTGCTTGCCAGGGTCCCTGAGTCCCTGGCACAGATGTGTGGTGCTCGCCTGACCTGTGATGAAGACCTGGGAGCAGGTTAGCAGCAGAGCACGGAACTGGGTCCAAGAGCTAGAGGCAGGAGCCTCTGCAGTTGACCATCAAGCCAAGTGAAAACTTAAAGACAAATTGTTCCTTGAACTGATACAGGAGCACATGGAACAAGTGTCAAAAGTTGAGAAGAGAGTATGGTAAGTTTCTCTCTCTCCCTGGGCCTTGGCCTCAAACTTTACCAGCTTCTTTTTCCTGCCAGCTCCCAGGCCCACCCAGCAACCTTCTCACTGGAGTGCCGTTTCCTCTCAGACTCACACACTGGGAGAGAGAGAGAGAGACTGTCCAGACCTGCTAATGTGAGCATCTTGCTGGCCAAACAGGCTTCTCTGCAAACTTGGAAGATAGCGTTCTGATTTTTACATCAGTGCTTGGTGAGTTTGATTAGTGTGAGTCAGTCCTGCTGAAAGGGATCCCCTCTGGCCCACAGAGCCAAGGGCTGCACTGCAGACTGTGGTGAATTTCCCACAGCAAGCAGGCAGAAGAAAAACGAGCACAAATCCATTCTGACAATCAAGAAGCAGCTAGGGGTCTACAGGCCTCCTTCCATCTGGAGTGTTTTTCCCTCCAGATCTAACTCGGCATTATCTGGGAGATAATGATCTTTTTCTCTACCTTGTTAGGTTCAGTACCTCTGAACCTGCAAATTAATCTGGCAAAATACAGATTCACAAGAGAAAAGACAGATGTTTAATTTACATGCATGCATGGAAATTCACAGAACAATGTGACTCCAGGCAGTGGTCAGAATTAGGGGACTTATATATCAACTTACGAAGACTTCCCCAGTGGCTCAGTGGTAAAGAATCCACTTGCAAGACAGGAGATGCAGGAGACATGGGTTTGATCCCTGGGTCGGGAAGATCCCTGGAGGAGGGCATGGCAACCCACTCCAGTATTCTTGTCTGGAGAGCCTCATGGACAGAGGAGCCTTGGCGGGCTACAATCCATGGGGGTCGCTAAGAGTCGGACATGACTGAAGCGACGGCAGAGCACACGCACGAAGCGTGCGCGCGCGCACACACACACACACACACACACATATCATCTTAGGAAGGGAAGGGGAGATGGAAAAAGGCATTTATGGGAAAATAACTGACTTTTTTTAAAGAGCCCTTAGGAGAATAGATGAGAGATTGGATAGTTTTGTGGCACTATATACTCATGTGATTTATGTAGACTTCTCTCCAGAGATAAGAGGTTGCAAAACTTTGGAGGGAGGGGATATACGACAGTCAGAGCTTTGAGGAGGCACTGCTTCTAGATAAGGGGAGTGGGCAGGGAGGAGTAGAAAACAAGAAAGAACTCTTCACAGTGGGGTGTACTGGATCTATCTGCATGACCCTCTTCTCTTCACCCAAAGACCAGACTGTTTGGGGGTGAGCTGGTGGAAGCTAGGGGTTTGGCTCAGCGAGCAAAGGCGGAGCGAGTGGGGTGGCCTTCCCAGCAGAGGAGGTACGAGGCCACCTTCTCGTGGCCAGGTCGGTGTAGTAGTTAAGGGGTACACGCAGGGGCATGGACTCCAGGGTCCAACTGTGTTCCCGGCCAAGATTCTCAAATTCTCTGGGCGTCATTCTCCTACTTGGGTAAAAACCCTCATAAAATTGTCCTGAGGATAAAATTCAATAATGCTTTTAAAGCACCAAATACAAAAATAAATAAGTAAATAAAGCACCTAATACAGTGCCCCCCACACCTAGCAAGTGTTTGGGTAATGCTCTGGGCACTGGGGATACAGCACGGAGCAAAATCGAGTCCCCGCTCTCCTGCGTCTTCCGTTCTGGAGAGGAACACAGGCCGCGGTCCGATGAGGATGTGCACTCTGAGAACAGGAAGCAAGTCGGGGCTGAGACGCAGAGGTTTGATTTGGATGGGCAGGGAGGGGCCACTCCAGAGGAGGTGGGAGGGAGTGGTGACCACAGGAAGTGGCCTTGCTCTTTGCCCCTACGGCTGCGTTCCCATGTGCTGTGCAGTCAGCCCTTCTCTGATCCCACAGTGAACCGGGACCAAGATGCGGACAGAAGGGCCCCAGGTTTGGAAATGTGAGTTAGGGTGGTGGACTTTCCTGCCTTTGATCTGTCTTCCACGCCTCCCTGCCTCAGGCTTCCTCGGAACAACTCTAAGGACCAGCTTCCGGGAGAGGAGCTTACTTTGAGGAGCTGTTGTGCTCAGGAAAACTGGCCGGTTCTATGGCTACAGGGCGAGAGCAGAACAGCAGCGACCAGAATAGAAGATCTAAATTTAAACTGTCTGGGGGCCTCAGAGAGCCGGGGTTGGGGGGGGTGGTGCCGGAGCCCTGGGCCGGCTCCCTTCTGGGCCGGCCTCCTGCATCAAGGCCTTCCACTCCCCCCTTTCTTCCTCCCTCCTCTCTCCCAGAGTGGAAACTGTTTCGTTTCTGGCTGCTGAGAGCTGGTTTCCTCCCAAGGAAATAATGTCTCACCGCAGCTGCGGCAGGATCTGCCCCCTGGAATTTCCCTGTCCTGGAGAAATCACCGCGCTAGCAGAGCTGCCCCGAGGTGGGACACACCTAGAGCCTGCCTGTCCATCACCACCCAGAAGGGGCCACGCCCAGAGACTCACGATGTAAACAGAAATAAACACTGGGAAAAGCCTCCCAGCCCAGGCCCGGTTTCAGCTGTCTCCACCTCCCTGTGTGGCCTGAGCGAATCAGCTCCTCTCCTGAACCCACTTTTCCACCTCTACAGTAGTAACAATAGATCACTTGAAATTCAAAATAGAACAGAACTCTACAGGGATCACCCCAGAAACTTCTCTATTCCAAAAGGGTTGCTTTCATTGTGCAAAATATTTTTTAAGTTTTTTCTTTTTTTTTTTTCCCCTGAAAAATTCCTTTAGAACCAGTTTCAGGCACTCACAAGTCTGCCTGGTTGTGTTTTCCAGACGTTTCTGCCTGAAGGGATCACTGCCCGTGGTACTCAGAGGCTTTGGGCTGGTTCCAAATCCTGAATTCAAAGATTCCTGGGAGGATGGCGAGAGGTGCCTGGAGCAGCCAGTCCACTCTGCAAATCCTCAGCCATAATCAGAGTCCTTAAAGAGTCCCCGTCTTAGAGGGGTCTGCAAACTCATGGCCAAATGGAAACTTCCAGTTTTAAACCCCAACTTCAGAGGAAGTGGGCTTCACTGGTGGCTCAGTGGTAAAGAATCCACCTGCCAATGCAGGAGCCACAGGAGACGTGGGTTCGATTCCTGGGTCGGGAAGATCCCCTGGAGAAGGAAATAGCAACCCACTCCGGTATTTTTGCGTGGGAAATTCTATGGACAGAGGAGCCTGAAGGGCTACTGTCCATGGGGTTGTGAAAGAGTTGGACACAACTCAGCGACCAAACAACAACAGTCGGAGGCGGCAGTTTGGGAGAACATCAGCCAGGCAGCACTTTTATTCCCTGAGATGAGAGAACAGGGGCTGCCACAGACCTGATTCCTGTGGGGATGGCCACAGCCCAGATGCTCATGTGCAGGATGTACCCATGAACTTTAGCAGGAGGGAGCAGAGCATGCTAAGGGGACACACCCAGACACACTGGGTTGCCCAGCAGCAGGGAATGACAGACCCAGGGACACACACCAGCCCTGGGATGACGCATGCATTGTTTCTGCACAGGCAGACTGCTTGAAGCCGGCTGCCCCTTGCACGGCCTCTTACCACACGAATATGCTCTCAGTCATACCCTTCAAGTCAGAAACAGCTGTGTGACTAAACAGCCTGCTCACCCCCCAAAACGCTTACCCAGATTTAGACAGTCCTGGAGCAACTCCCCCCCCCCATACTTCCGGTCACAACTCGATGACACGGGGCACTCTTCTGAGTGGCCAGAGTCTAAAAGCCTCACCTCCTTTTGTTTTCTCTCGAAAAAACCTTTGGCTTTTCCATTGTAATCACCCAGTGACCAAATAGTCTATTTCTGTAACTTATTAGCATTAGCCAGAGATTGTTCTTTTGAAATGTCTGCAAGTTACAAAGAATGCCTCTGACGTTGGTTTTCAAATTCAAGTATGCAAACACTGAACACACAATGTGAAAACTTAGAGGATGATTTTCAAAATTTGAAATTCACAAACCGTGCCTGAAGTTTCTTTTCTGCTTTTGGAGGCAGGGGAAAGGCAAGTTTACCAACTTGTTAATGATTCTAAAAATTCCACCCTGGTAAACAGGAAAGCAGCAGTAGCAGTTCTGGAGTCTCTGAAAGTGTAGCGTGAACAACAGGAAAAGACCCCTTCTGGACAGCGCCCCTCACTAACAGGAATGGGTGAAATGAGGACTTGACCTCCATCTAGTTTTCACACTCAGGGCTCATCTGTGATTAGGCAGAACTTGCGGGGTGGTGTTTGTGTATTTTTAAAATATCTATTTATTTGGCTACACTGGGTCTTGGTCACGCCATGCGGGATCTTCACTCTTTGTTGCATCATGAGAACTCTCAGTTGTGGCAGGTGGGATCTAGTTCCTTGACCAGGAATCGAACCCAGGCCCCCTGCATTGGGAGTGTGAAGTTTTAGCCACTAGACCACCAGGGAAGTCCCTAGTGTGGTGTGTAGACTGCCTGTCGAGGGGACAGTGTGCCCTCAGCTGGGTCCAAAGACGGCCCCTTGTATAGATTCTGTCCCCTTCCCGGGGTGTTTCAGACACTGAGTTGGTTTTTGTTTGAGAGAGGCTATTCTCCCTGGGCAGGCAGGCCTCTCTCCAGTCCCATGACAGGGCTGGACCTACCTAGAGACCGCTTTGGATCTACACACTGGGTCTGGCTGGCCCTGACCTACTGTCCAGAAACTTCCTCTGTCCTTTCCTCCTTTTCCCTCCCTCCTTCCCTAGCCTCTGACAGGAATTTCTGGGTGATTCTGGTGGCTACCTTTAGTGAGCTGGGACCTTGCCTCACTCAGTCTCTCCTGTTCTTACTGTTTATACCTCAGTATTTGAGATATTAATCAGTGCCTCACCCAAGACAGAAAGGAAGCAAAAAAAAAAAAAAAATTAGATGCAACATGTTTAATGAATATTTTCTGTGTCAAAACCCATAAACAAAACAAATTGATGGCAAAAGACAAACTTGAAATATATATTTTCCAGATAAATATGGCAACAGAGGCAAATACCCTTAATATACAAAAGGCTTTTGTAAAGTATAGGGCACCAAAGAAAGATGGGAGATGTGAGCAGACAGATTCATCAGAAGGATGAAACAAATGGTTAATAAGAGAAAAATTTCACTCTCTGGAATACTCAAAGCAACACACACACACATACACACAAACTTTGTGATAACATTTCCCCTATTACATCTCAGACTAGCAAATGAATCCCCACTGTTGAGCAGGAGCTTCCTCTTTAATTACTTCCAAGAATGCCCAATAATTGGAAGAGCCTTTTTTGAGGGAAAATTAAGCCTGAAAATTAGACAGTACCTTTTGACCTGTCATTTCTACCTCTGGAAGTATCCTAGAAGGAATCTTTACGGTGTCCAAAATGCATAACTACAAAAATACTTGTTGCAGTACTGTTGTTAAACCAACAAAAAAAAGCATTTATAATTTCATCCTCACTTTGTTGATTGTATACCCAATGCTCCTGGGCCTGTCTTATGTGACAGTTATTTAAATTCTGAACACGCTGTGCCAGAACATTGCTTTGTATTTCAGTACCTTAATAAAAAAATGCAGTTGATAGATATTCTGAGCCAGGGTGAATCTGGGGGCTGACTTAGTCCCCCGTCGGTCCTGTCACCTGTGGAAAGGGTCTTCGCCTTCAGCTTCCTGCTCTGACGCGGGTGGGACCTGGGGCTGAATGAAGCCCATGAGACCCACAAGGACGCTATGTGGACAGCAGCTGCCGGAAAAGCAGGACGGCGTGGTGGTTGAATTACAGGCAGTTAGAGCGGGAGCCATGATGCTGAGCCCACTGTCTGGAATGAGAAGCCCTTTCCAGGAGGGGATGGGGTCAACAGGCTGCCTTTGGACCTCACACCCTCTGCCTCCCCCATCACCCACCCTGCTGTCAACATGGCATCGGGCTGTCCCAGGCCTTCGCAGGGTGAAGGTCTCTTGGAAAAGAAAGGGAACACAGAGAAAACCCTTTTACGGGAAAGCTTCCACATCCCTTGAACTTCCTCTGTGAGTCCTCGAGTTCCCTCCTCCCGCTGCCCTCCGGCAGCTCCCTCACATGGCCAGGACGCTCCAGAGACCCTCTCCCCAGCAGGACAGCTGCATCCTCAGGTGGCCTTGAAAGCAGATTCAGCCTGGCCTGGGGTGGGGTGGGGCTGAACGCCGGTCCCGTCTTCGCCTCACTAGGAAGCTTCCGCCCAATATGGCTGCCTCCAGGCAGGTCTGTGTAACAGGCCAGCTTTCTCACTGCATCCCTTGTAGAGTCAGGAATTTCCTGATTCCTTCTCCTAAATGCTTCTCGGCCATTTCTTTTCCACCAGTACTCCTCATCCCAGCCCTCCTTCCCTAGGGTCCACTGTCTCAGGTGCTGCCTGTCTGCTCAGAAACGTGGTCAGGCTGAGTTCAGTTTACTTCAGAGTTGACACAACCACGTGCATTTTCTTATTCTAGGCTAGTGGTGTTCACACCTTTATTTTTAGCTGTAGGACCCGGGTTTTGGCTGCCCCCATGCAAAACATAAATGCTGAGCTGCCCTGGGTGGTGGGGGTTGGGTGGGGGCGCAGTGGGAGCAGGATGAGACACCGACCCCTCCCCCCACCCCAGAGGAAAATCCTTGCAGAGGCCAACAGGTTACTATCACCGTCAGAATCAGCGGAGGAACTGAACAAACAGGAATTCCGGAGCCCGGGCCAGGCTGTGTGTGTGTGTGTGTGTGTGTGAGAGAGAGACCAGGCCAAGTGTGTGTGTGTCAGAGAGAGAGAGATCAAGTCGAGTGTGTGTGTGTCTGTGTCAGAGAGAGAAACCAGGCTGAGTGTGTGTGTGTGTGAGTGTGTGTGAGAGAGAGAGAGACCAGGCCAAGTGTGTGTGTGTGAGAGGGAGAGAGAGAGACCAGGCCAAGTGTGTGTGTGTGTGTGTGTGTGTGTGTGTCAGAAAGAGAGGGAGAGAGATCAAGCCAAGTGTGTGTGTGTGTGTGTCAGAAAGAGAGAAAGAGAGAGAGACCAAGTTGAGTGTGTGTGTGTCACAGAGAAACCAGGCTGAGTGTGTGTGTGTGTTTGTGAGAGAGAGACCAGGACAAGTGTGTGTGTGAGAGAGGGAGAGAGAGACCAAACCAAGTGTGTGTGTGTCAGAGAGAGATCAAGTTGAGTGTGTGTGTGTCAGAGAGAGAGAAACCAGGCTGAGTGTGTGTGTGTGTGAGTGTGTGAGAGAGAGAGAGAGACCAGGCCAAGTGTGTGTGTGTGAGAGAGAGGGAGAGAGAGAGACCAGGCCAAGTGTGTGTGTGAGAGAGAGGGAGAGAGAGAGACCAGGCCGAATGAGTATGTGTGAGAGAGAGAGACCAGACCAAGTGTGTGTGTGTGTGTGTGAGAGAGAGAGAGAGGGAGAGAGACCAAGCCAAGTGTGTGTGTGTGTGTGTGTCAGAGAGAAAGAGAGACCAAGTTGAGTCTGTGTGTGTCAGAGAGAAAGAAACCAGGCTGAGTGTGTGTGTGAGTGTGTGTGAGAGACAGAGAGAGACCAGGCAAAGTGTGTGTGTGTGTGTGTGTGTGTGTATGTGTGTGTGTATGAGAGACAAAGATAGACCAGGCTGAATGTGTGTGTGTGAGAGAGAGAGACCAGGCCAAGTGTGTGTGTGTGTGTGTGTGTGTGTGTGTATGAGAGAGAGACCAGGTCAAGTGTGTGTGTGTGAGAGAGAGAGACCAAGTCGAGTGTGTGTGTGTGTGTGTGTGTATGAGAGAGAGACCGGGCCAAGTGTGTGTGTGCATGCGTGTGGGTGCACTCATGTGTGGTTGAGTATCTCTGCTTTTGAACACGCCTCCCAGAGACCCTGAAGCAGCTGCTCAGGGAGGCATCTCCTGGGGCCCAGTTCCTCTCCCACAGGTACCTCTCTCAGGCCATAGGAGTCTTGCTGCCTTCACAACATGCCACACCTTCCCTTTCTTTCTCAGCTCTTCCCCAAGGTGCCCCTTCACCTGATCAAATCCCATCCAGCTCACCCACTCCACTCGGTGACTCCTAAACCTGTCTCACCCTTCTCTGAGTAACCAGCACTTACTGTGCTGCTCAGAGGGTCTGATTTACTTAGGGTTTTCTCTAGTGGTTCATATGGTAAAGAATCTGCCCGCCAATGCAGGAGACAAAAAGAGTCTAAGGTTCAATTTCTGGGTGCGGAAGATTCCCCTGGAGAAACAAAATGGCAACCCACTCCAGTATTCTTGCCTGGAGAAGTCCATGGACAGAGGAACCTGGCGGGCTATGTAGTCCGTGGAGTTACAAAGAGTCGGACACTACTGAGAAACTTATTTAAGTTGATTTTTAATTTCACGAGTGACATAGGAGGACATCTACATTGTAAAACAATTCAGGTGATCCAGATGCTGTGAAAAGCCTTCATCCTCCCCACCTCCACAGTCCCACACTGGTCACTCCACAGTCCCACTCCAGGGCAAGTGGGCTGTCCTTCCAGACTCTTGTCCATGGATTCCCTAGCTAGTTTCCAGACCTGGAGAGAGAAAGAATCATCCTTCCTCTCTCCCAAGACAGCTCTTCTGTTAGTGCTGTGATCTGGGCCCTGCAGCTTCCCCCACAGCTGTTCATAGTCTGGACCATACCTGTCTCATTCCAGCTTCTTTCCCCTTGATAGCCCCTTACCTAGGACCTCTGTGTGTACATACATGCACACACATGCACACACATACACACACACACACGCACACAAATATATACAGGTGTTTTTCTTCCTGAAAAATAATCATCTTTTTCTGGATCCTTACATGCCTTTAAACCAATCTCCTTTCAGCCCTCTCTCTCTCTCAAGCCCAACTTCTTCACCGAGTGGGCTCCCTCCCTGAATACCGTATGTCCACCTGTAACTGGCTGACCCCAGGCTGCATGCTCGCTGAGAGGGCACTGACCCAGGTCGAGGGGTGGAGGCTCCTGTTAGCACAGTGCTGTTGTTCGTCCCCCTGCCTTCCTCCCCTAGCCCCACAGGGACAGAAGAGCTGTGGCCTTGGAGGAGGGCCTGGCCATCCGACATCTGGAGTCTCCACTCCCAGGCAAAACCCTGCAACATGGGCTGAGCCTTCAGGAGATGCATGCAGGGCCCAGAGTGTCTTGGGGAGCTCTCTGCGCAGGGCCTCAAGGGCACCTCTGCAGCTACCCTCAGACATCTGGGAACTTCCCTTCCGTAGCTTTCCCTACCCTGGGAGGGAGGGAGCCGCTCTCCCAGTGCCCGGACTTGTTCTGACAATCTGAAACCCCAGGGCCACGCCTCTTAGATACCACCCCCACCCGCCTCACAAGGTTCCCAAATAGCTCTGCCTCCTGTGAAGGGAGAGGAACGGGAAAACTGGGCCGAAGCTTTAACCACCATTCTCCTAACTCAGTATCATAAAATGAAAGCAAACAAGCTTGGCTTATGAGACGTGCCCCAGAAGAACTGGATTCGTTTCCTCTTGCCGCCATACCAATTTACCACGAATTCAGTGACTGAAACAATGCCGATCTGTTCTCTTACAGCCTTGGAGGTCAGAGGTGTTGGCAGCTCTGTGTTCCTTCTGGAGCCTTCAGGGGAAGATCTGTTTTCTTGCCTTTTTTAGCTTCTAGGGACCTTGTGCATTCCTCAGCTCTGGGCCCTTCCTTCTTCTGTCTCCAGAGGGCAACCCTCCACCCTCTTCCTCCACTGTCCTGTCTCCTCTTGCTGGCTCTGATGGCTCTCCTGTCTCCCTCTTATAAAGACCCTAATGGTTACATTAGACCCACTCCTGTAGTTCAGGATAATCTCCTTATTGCTTCCTTGGTGGCTCAGATGGTAAAGGATCTGCCTGCAATGCAAGGAGACCCAGGTTCGATCCCTGGGTTGGGAAGCTCCTCAGAAGGGAATGACAACCCCTCCAGTTCCATGGACAAAGGAGCCTGGTGGGCTACAGTCCATGGGGTCAAAAAGAGTTGGACACGACTGAGCAACTAACACTTTTACTTTCTTTTACTTAACACATATGCGCTGTCTCTTTAAACATATCAGGTAACATACTCATAGGTTCTGGGGACTAGGACATGGTAGGCATTTCCGGGGGCCATTATTCAGCCTACCACAGGTACAAAATGTAATCTGGATAAGCATCTGTATCTACCACCAAGAGTAAACAGATACTAACATGTTGCCTTATTTTCTTTTTTTTTTTTTTTTTTTTAAGAAATAAAGCTTTAGAAACAGCTAGAGCCCTATGTTGTTTTCCATTCCTCCTCTCCTCAGAGGTTGGTGAAAATAACCCACCTGTATGTTTCTGTGCTTCGCTACATATTAAAAATGCATTTCTAAACAGAACAGTTCTATTTTTGGCATGTTTTGAAACTTTATGTAAAAGGAATCACTGTGTAGCACTCTGTAACTTGATTTTTCCACTCAATATGGCTTTGAGATTATACATGTTGATACATGAAAGTCTGGTTCATTCATTCTAACTGCGGCAGAGAACACCTCCCGTGAGCATTTAGTTAAGAGTTCATTTTGTCTTTTCTTTTGTTGAGAGGCAGATTGTTTTCACCTCTTTTTTTTTTTGCTGTTATAAACAGTGCTTCAGTGAATATCTTTGTATTTGTTTTCTGGGGCACCTGTGCCGAAGACCTTGCAGGGGAGACCCCTGAGGGGAGCCCACAGCTGGGTCTGGGCTGTGCACACCTTCAGTTTACAGGACTGTCACCCAGTCCACAGGTCCCTCCGGGTTTAAACAAATTTTTATCTCCCTCCTGCCCTCCTTCTTCAGCAGCATCTGTTTATTCAAATTTACTGTTTTTTTTTTAAATGATTTTCTTTCCATATTTCGAGTCCCTCTCTTTTGCTCCCAGTCTTTTTTTTTTTTTTTAATAATTTTATTTATTTAGTTTTAGCTGTGCTGGGTCTTCGTTGCGGCGCCAGCTTTTCTCTAGCTGCGGCGAGTAGGGGCTACTCTCTTGTTGCGGGGCATGGGCTCTAGGGTGTGAGGGCTTTAATAGCTGCGGCACGTGGGCTCAGCAGTTGTGGCTCCCAGGCTCTAGAGCACAAGCTCAGAAGTTGTGGCATGTGGGATTTTCCAGGATCAGGAATTGAACCTGTGTCTCCTGCATTGATAGGTAGATTCTTTACCACTGAGCCACTAAGGAAGCCCTCCCAGTCTTTCTCTTTTTTTTTTTTTCAAACTAGAAACCTTTTATTTTGTGTTGGGGTATTGCCAGTTAACGGGCTTCCCTGGTGACAAGAGTTTGATCCCTGGGTCAGGAAGATCCCCTGGAAGAGGGCATGGCAACCCACTCCAGTATTCTTGCCTGAAGGATTCCATGGACAGAGGAGCCTGGTGGGCTGTAGTCCATGGGGTCACAAAGAGTCGGATATGACTGCAGTGACTTAGCACTTCACACGTGCAGTCGATTAACAACATTGTGGTAGTTTCCGGTGAAACAGTGAAGGGAGTCAGCCGTACATTTATATGTATCCATTCCCCCTAACGGAGAAGGCGATGGCACCCCACTCCAGTACTCTTGCCTGGAAAATCCCATGGACGGAGGATCCTGGTGGGCTGCAGTCCATGGGGTCGTTAGGAGTCGGACACGACTGAGCGACTTCACTTTCACTTTTCACTTCTGTGCATTGGAGAAGGAAATGGCAACCCACTCCAGTGTTCTTGCCTGGAGAACCCCAGGGACGGGGAAGCCTGGCAGGCTGCCGTCTATGGGGTCACACAGAGTCGGACACAACTGAATCGACTTAGCAGTAGCAGCATTCTCCCCTAAACCCCTCTCCCATCCAGGCCGGTACATAACATTGAGCAGAATTCCATGTGCTATACAATAGGTCCTTGTTGGGTATCCATTTTAAACATAGCAATGTGTCCATGGCCTTTCCAAAGTCCCTAATTCTCCCTCCCCCTCGCAACCATAAGTTCATTTCCTAAGTCTGTGAGTCTCTGTTTTCTAAGTAAGTTCATTTGTATCCTTTATTTTTAGATTCCAAGTATAAGGAATGTCCGGAGAAGGCAATGGCACCCCACTCCAGTACTCTTGCCTGGAAAATCCCATGGATGGAGGAGCCTGGTGGGCTGCAGTCCATGGGGTCTCTACCAGTCTGACACGACTGAGCGACTTCACTTTCACTTTTCACTTTCATGCATTGGAGAAGGAAATGGCAACCCACTCCAGTGTTCTTGCCTGGAGAATCCCAGGGATGGCGGAGCCTCGTGGGCTGCCGTCTATGGGGTTGCACAGAGTTGGACACGACTGAAGCGACTTAGCAGCAGCAGCATAAGGAATGTCAAACAGTATTTCTCCTTCTCTGTCTGTTCCCATTCTTCTATTGAATGTTACGCAGCTGGGGCCTTTCCTCCATCCTGACCCCGAGGACCATCCACCCAGGGCCTTCCATGCTTTGCCATCCTCCTTCCCCAGGTTCCCTCTCTGTGGAGTTTCACTTGCAGCGGCCCTTCCCCTCGATGGTTCTGAAGCCCTGCTCTCCCGAACGAGGCCAGGCCAAGGACATGTGGCGAGGCTCCTGCCAGATGAGTGAAGTCCTCTGCATCACTACCCTTCAGCCTAAATAAATGAGGCGTGTCTAACCCTAATGATGCGAGTAAATCAGGCCAAAAGTATAAATGGTTTTATGTTTCCTGTCCCCAAGGCTATTCTGAAACACACAACCTGCCAGTGAATGAAACTAACCTGCAACGTGGCAGGATGGAGGAATAAATCCAAAGGCTGATACTTCTTCCCAGGAGAGGCCTCATTTCTTTATCAGCCTGTGGCTTTTAGACACCAAATCTCCTTCCGTTCTAGGTTTCTCAACCTCCCTTTGAAGATCCCGTTAAAGCAGTGGGCTTCCTCACCACAAGGGATCATCTCTGATTACCTGGCCCTCATAATGACCCATCTCTCCTCCTGCTGCTCCCTAAACAGACTGAATGACATTGTCCTCAGGGATCTATCTTAAGTCAAAGAGATTCTCAGTTATCTGGTTCCAACCCGACAGTCTTTTGAACTCCGTGCGTACCTGTCAGCCATATATGTCCTTTTGTATACTCCCCTGCGCTGCGTGGCAGTGGCTTTGCTGAGATGTATCACTGGAAAAGATAGGGCGCAGGGAATTGCTTCCCACAGGGGCTCAGTCACCTGCTTCACACGGGAACCCTGAAAGCTGTCAGCCGAGTCATCCATAACCTCCTGCTGTAGAACAGTGGCTGGCGGGATGCATCCAGGGACCCTGACGCCCTCAGCATCTGGACTGAGTCCCGTGCTCTTATGAGTGAGACTCACAGCTTCCCATGAACTAAGTGTGTGCTGGGGCTTCTCAGTTGGCGCTAGTGGTAAAGAACCTGCCTGCCAATGCAGGAAACATAAGAGACGTGGGTTCGATCCCTGGGTCGGGAAGATCCCCTGGAGGAGGAAAGGGCAACCCACTCCAGTATTCTTGTCAGGAGAATCCCATGGACAGAGGAGGCTGGCTGGCCACAGTCCATGGGGTTGCAAAGGGATGGACACGACTGAAACGACTTAGCACACAGCACAAGAATGTGCTTCTAATGCTCAACCCTGTGCCCCTTGGTCCACCCATTCCTGGGACTGAGATGGGAGAGGAGGGGTTCACAAAGGCCAGCATGGCGTGGGTCCCATGAGTCACCTTCTGGCACCTGAAGAGCACACAGATCTGTCTAGGAGAGGCAGCCTTCTGGAGAATAACCCAGACAGAGAGAGCCCAAGTGGACACCAGAGCTAGTTGCCCTGCTTATGACAAAGACAGCTGGAAACTCGAAAGGTCTGACACAGAAGCCGGGAGGCAGAGTGACAGGCCAACCACAGAGGAAGTCACCAGAAACCCAGGGAGTTGAAATCCTCTTCTCAAGCGCTTATGCTTTTTTTTAAGAAACCAAATGTTTCATAATGGAGCTTGGAGGGTTTCCTGGGCAGCCGCCCAGGCGGATCATTGGGCAATATCATCCATGGCTTCTGAAGAGAACCTGGGAAGTTCACGGTCACACACCTGCCTGTGACCTCTCTCCTTAGGCTTCGTTCTCCAAGCTTTGTAGATTCCTGAATTCTGACTGGGAAATTTGATCATCTGAGGTTTTAAAAGGAGTTTGGTGAAGATCTTTTTTTTTTTTTTTCTGGCAGTCTAAATCCTGTCTTGAATTAACTCCTAACTACTCGATTAAAAATTATGATGTTGCTTCTTCAAAACAAAGTTTTTATTCTTCAAAAATGACATTCCACTAATTAGCTTCTTAAAATCACTTATCCCATATTTGACCTGATGGCCCTTCCTAGTTTTCTGCCACACACACTTCTTTTTATTCTTTGGCTGTGGTGGGTCTTCATTGCTGCACTCAGGCTTTCTCTGGTTGCAGCAAGCACGGGGCTTCTTTTCATTGCGGTGCACGGGCTTCTCGTTGCGGTGACTTCCCTCTTGTTGTGGAGCACAAGCTCTAGGCCCTTGGGCTTCAGTAGTTGCCGCTCACAGGTTCTAGACCGTCCACCCAGCAGTTGTGGCACACAGGCTTAGTTGCCCCGTGGCATGTGGGATCTTCCCAGACCAGGGATTGAACCTGTGTCCCTTGCATTGCAAGGCAGATTCTTAACCACTGGCCCACCAGGGAAGCCCTGCCACACACACTTCTCAGAGGTTGTAGGACAGACCCTCCCAATCTATATAGTCTTATATGAGGCAGGTCGGATGCATCAGTTCCACTGTGGTTCTTGCTGTATTTGGCTTCATCTTACTGAGAAGTTTGTTAGGTACAAAGTAAGAAGTAAGCTTTCATGTCTTGCTTGATGGTGACAAATGATGACACGCGCATAACTTCACTGTGGCAAGCTGGAGCTGGGTCTCATCCCTCACCAGTCATGAGCACGTTTTCTCAACTCCACATTCACTGACATCATGTTGGTCACTTGACATCAGCCATGGTGGGAGTATTTATACCAGAAAAACTGGCAAGCTCTACAAATCAGCTTTTTGTTCGGTGGCAGGGGCGGTGAGGAGAGTAGTGCTTAAAACATGTTTGGAAGGAACAAGAAACCCCAAATAATTACCCATGCAGGGTGGGAGTGGAGTGGAAGCGTGTCTGAGTTTCTCTTTTGCTTTTTGAATTTTTTATCACGTGCATCACTATTTTTTTTAAAAAAAAGAGAACTTGCTTTTTTTAGGAATGAAGACTTCCTACTGTGTTTATTAAACCCATACCATCAGCTGGAAACTGCCCGGGCTGAGCTGTCCGTTTGAGGAAGCAATCAGAGCCTGGAAATGTGTCCTCGCAGTGGCCACAGTGGAGCAACATCCTGGGGAATGGGGTGGAGGCTGGGCAGGGGTGGAGCCTGAGGGTGGACAGAGCGCAGAGCGGGCGGGTAGTCCTGCTAGAACTCCATGCCAAGTCTGAGAGGGGACCCAAAGTAATGACAGGCCCAGACCCAAGGTGTCAGCCCAAAACTCGGGTCATCAAACCCCAAGGATCAGAAATATGGATATGAAGACAGAACACCCCAAATGGCACAGCTGGAAGGGAGGGAGGATGGAAGAGGCAGAGGTGTGATAGAACAGGGTACAAGGTTCACAGGAGGAGCTTCTAGACTATGGGGCTGAGGGGCAACCCTTTAGGTCATTCCCAAGACCATTTCCCCCGCAGCGTATGTTAAAAGGGGACATCCGCTCTGCCCAGGAAGGAAGGCAGGCAAACTGGGGAAGGGAGGAAACAAGCACAAACAGGTTCCCTGACACTGCGGAAAAGGCTCCCACAAGTCCCCGAGGGAGGCTGCGGTAAACAAGTTCCAGGGAGTGAGGCTGAGCTCCAGGCGGATTCCAGGAACCTCGTCACACTGCAGAAAGGCCCCAGGAGGCCCTGGTCAGTGTCTGGGAGTGGGGCGGAGGTTCCCATTGGAGGAGTTTGCAGTGGCTTGGAGATTCTGAGCAAAGATAATGGAGGGCCCAGGTGCAAGGATGGGCCACGGCCAGGAAAATCCATCCAAGACACAAAGCAAATGCAGGACCCCGTGGGGAGCCCTGGAAGAGGCTGGCAGGACCCCACTGCTGGGGGAAATGGAGGCCGTATCCCACCCCCTCCCTGAGGGCTGGGTATTTGGGAAGAGAGACTCTTCAGCAAACTGAGCACAAGGAGGCCACGCCTTGCCTGGGCTGGCCAGGAAATCAGGGGAGGGGTAGCGGAGGACGGAGTGGGATGCTCCCTGTGGCAACAGCCAAATGCCACGTCTGTGCCCTCTGTGGCCCTCAGACGTTTCCAAACCTCCACCTGACAGTGCAGGTGGGCAGTCCTTTGTGAAGTCGTTAAGAGGGCTGCCGCTAGTTGCAAGGGAATTGTATATCCCACCTTGTAAACACCTAAGTGTGGTGATGAGCCGCAAGGATTAGCAAGGCCATGACTTGGTCCCCTTTCTTTTTGACTTGCTGCTAAAAGCCTTCAGCTTTTTATTTTGTAAATTTATTTTTAATGTTTTTTTGGCTGCACCACATGGCTTGTGGGATCTTAGATCCTTGACCAAGGATTGAATCTGTGCCCTCAGCAGTGAAAGCATGGAATCCTAACCACTGGACCACCAGGGAATTTGAATTCCTAAGACCTTCATTTTTAAGATAAATTAGATG